>NC_138375.1:437249-539438 GCF_054177405.1 Leptonychotes weddellii
GTGAGCAAGACCTGGTGTGTGTGTGAGCAGGGCCTGGTGTGTGTGTGAGCAGGGCCTGGTGTGTGTGTGAGCAGGGCCTAGTGTGTGTGTGAGCAGGGCCAGGTGTGTGTATGAGCTAGGCCTGGTGTGTGTGTGAGCAGGATCAGGTGTGTGTGTGGGCAGAGCCTGGTGTGTGCTTGAGCAGGGCCAGGTGTGTGTGTGAGCAGGGCCAGGTGTGTGTGTGAGCAGGGCCTGGTGTGTGTGAGCAAGACCTGGTGTGTATGTGAGCAGGGCCAGGTGTGTATATGAGCAGGATCAGGTGTTATGTGAGCAGGGCCAGGTGTGTGTGTGAGCAAGGCCAGGTGTGTGTGTGGGCAGAGCCTGGTGTGTGTGTGAGCAGGGCCAGGTGTGTGTGTGAGCAGGGCCTGCTGTGTGTGTGAGCAGGACCTGGTGTGTGTGTGAGCAGGTTGCGGATACCCGGCACTTACACTGGGATGGGGGCCCAGGGATGGTGGCCGACTGGGGCCGGGTCGGGGCCAGCAGGATGATTGTGTCTGGGAACCTGGACAGGCCACAGGGAAACACAGAACTCCCCCAGGACCCCCTTGGCCTGTGCCCGCCATATACCGCTGGCTCTCATCACCCTCGCTGGGCGCTGCATGAGCCCTCCTCTGCCCCCCTCCCTGGGAACCTCTGATCTGGCGGTGGGCGCAGCAGTAGACCAGCCTCCCAGGGACCCTCTGGGGAAATGCTGGGCCCTCCTCCCTGCCTACCTGCCCCTGGCCCTGCTTTGAGGCCCCCGAGGCCACGGGCACATTCCCGGGCTCCATCCTGACTCTGCAACTCTAGGCCTCCGGAAACTCAGTGCCCGCATCCTTGAAGCGGGCCAACCCTGCCCCCGTCACACCCCAGCGACTTGTGCTGTCGGCAGGCAGGACGAGCCCAGGCCGTGGAGACAGTGGGCGCGTGAAGAGAGACAGTCTCCCCAGGAAACATCCTGCAACCATAGCACCTGGATTCCACCAGGAACCCCGAAGAGGCCAAACATTCTTTCTAACCAGGCTGGGGTGTCCTTGGAGCAGTTCCCTGGAGAATTCCCGATGTGAACAGGGGACAGCGATTCAGAGGCCTGTGGGCCTGGGTGGGAGCCCCCTCCGAGCTCTGCTGCTCAGCGCTCCCTGGCAGCCCCCCAGCCCCAGCAGCTGGAAGGTTAACCTCGTCCGCTACAGGCAAAGTGCCAACCCCTCTGGGTGTGTGGGACCCTGTGCGTGGGACACACTGTGTTGCAAGCTGCATTAAGAAACAGGCTCCGGGCTCCAATGGACACCACAGGCCCTGCAGGGGGAAAGGGCTCCTGGGGGTGGGAGCATCAGAGGGAAGCTTCTGGATGTCACTCGGGCTCTCCCTGGGCTACTGCTAAGCGTCCCTGGTCTTCACTCCCATGGGGACCCCCCCACATCCCCCGAATCTTTACGCCTGGGCCTGGTCCAGGGGAAGTGGTGGGTGCTGAAGCCCCCAGACTATCACTGGGCCCACTGACGGGACCGGGGAGGCCCGGGGTCCTGGCTGAGATCCCATGTACAAGAAACCTCGAGGGCCCCGGCAACACAAGCATTCCTGCGGATCTGATAAAGCTGGCTCGGCTCAGAGCTCACGGGCACAGAAGCGTGCCTGGTGACCGGCTGAGCACAGGGCAGCCGAGAGGAGGCCCTGGCTGTGGGCGGTCCCTTACTGGGTGCCGCCAGGCTCTCCGTGAGCACCCAGAGGCTGTGAACAGTGTGCAGACGGAAGAGAAAGAGAACCGACGGGGAGGAGTGTGTACCTCCCTGCCCCTTGAGGCTTCCCTGGCAGGCTGTGTGGGAGGCAGCCGCACACGGACACCAGGCTCCTGGGACGGCCCTCTACAGAAGGCTCCACGTGGCTCGCCTCCCTGCTCCACGGCCTCCGCCAGCGCCCAGGCCCCGGCGACAGGGTCCAGAGCTGCTTCACCCTCGGGCTGCCCTGGAGGGGAACGAAGCCACCGGGAGCCCGCAGACCCCGCGGGGCGCCCGGGACCATCCCCACGCCTGCGTCCTCAGCTCTCTCTCTCTCAGTGCACTTGAGCACAACACGGCCCTTTGGCAATTGTTCACACTTTTTATCATGACGTGGCTGCCCACTCCGTGGCTGCCTCGGACACTCGATGTGAATGACCACTCGTCCCAGCTGAGAGCCGTTCCAGGCGGTGAGAGCCTTCCAGGGGCGGACAAAGCGGCCTTTCTGAGCTGCGGGCTCCCGCGAGACAGCGGGACAGGCAGGAATCCCACTGCAGAGAAAGCGGCCCCGAGACCCCTGTCACGGCCCCTCACGGTCCCAGCACAAGGTCTGGTGCCACCCGGGGCCATGCGAGCAGGACACACTCGGGGCCCAGGCCACGGACCCAGACAGACCATGAAGCCGGGCACCCTGGAGAGCCCCAGGCCGTGGCTGTCCCAAGGAGCTGCCCGAGGAGGAGTAAAGCCGACCCCCCCTGCTGCTCCCGGTCCGAAGATCAAACGGGAGTTCAGAGCAGCAAGCCCAGCATCTGGGGCCAGGGGCCCGTCCTGGCTGTCCTGGACAGTGACCTGACCACAGCGAGGTCACTGTGGGAGCCCCCGCCTTGGACCTGGGGAGCTGCTGTCCAGCTGCCGAGGGGGAGCAGGCCGTGGGGCGCCCAGCACAGGGGGCCAGGCAGCCAGGATGGGGGCCCAGGACAGGCTGTGCACTCTTCAAAAGACAGCCTCATGGGGCAGCTGTCTTTCCAGTAAGGGAAACTGAGGAAGGCTGGGGCTATGGCAGGGTGAGGGCATCTTCAGGCCCACGAGGGCCCCTGGGGAGCCCTCCCCTTCCCCATGATAGCAGGACATTCTCTGGCCACCGTGACGTCAGGGAGAGCCCCTGTTTCCCTCAGCAAGTTTCACAGGGAATCCCAGAGCACCAGTGGCCAGGAGTGTGGAGTGGAGCATGTCTGCATGTGGATCTAAGAAAACGAAGGGTGTGGGGGCCAAAAGAGAGCCCCCAGGGAGACACGGCTGGAGGGGCACCACGGCACACCCCCGTTCCTGAGAGAGGGCCTCAGAACCAAGGACGGGAGAGCGGCATGGGAGGGCGGCCCCCAGACTGCTGCCCAGACCCGTACGAGAATTGACTCGAATCCCCATGGCTCACCGTCCGGGCTGCACTTTCTCTAAAAGCTCTCCCAAGGTGCTCCCACAACAGGGCACTCAGCACAAGTCCACGCCGGAGCCGAGGACACAGGGCGCACGCTACCCACGCTTTACACTCTGATCTTGGCGCGTGGGTTGAACCTGCGGGAGATGCCCTACGGGCTGGGTGAGGACACTCCTGGCTGCTGAGCCCTCCGTCCCCCAGCACACTGCCTGGCCAGCGCCTGAGGGACCTGGATGCTCCTGATGCAGGGGGCAAGCGTGGTGGGGTGAACGGTGACCCTGAGAAAGGCGTGTCCACACCCTGGCACCTAGAGCCTGTGAATGTGACCTTGCTTGCAGATGTCATGAAGCTAAAGATCTCAAGGTGAGGTCTGGACTCCCTGGGGGGCCCTGAATCCAACGACACATGCTCTTGGAAGAGGAGAGATAGACACGAGGCCACATGATGGTGGGGCCACAAGCCCAGGGACCTCTGGAACCCCGGGAGCTGGAAGAGGAGGGACGGACCCTCCCCTGGGTCCTCTGGGTGGAGCATGGCCCTGCCCACCTGGATCCCAGGCTTCTGGCCCCAGAGCTGAGGCAGGAAAAGTCTCTGTGTTACAGCCGGCCCAGAGCAGCCGTGGACGACAGGAGCCAGGTGGTGGCACAGAGAGCCCGGGGGGCAGGCAGGGCCGGATTCCAGGGGCCCCAGAGGATGGGCTCCCAGGGAGGGAGCTCTGCCCACACAGAGACCCGACCTGGCCGCATGGTGGAGGCAGCTGGAGGAGGGGTGTGGCACACAAGCCTGTTGATTCGAGGGAGGCTTACAGCACGAGGAGCAGCCCTGCCGGAGGGGCGAGGCAGCCGCGGCCGGAGGGGCTGCGGCACATGGGCCCCGACCCCGGTGCGGACCCGAGTCCACGCACATGCACAGGCTGACCTGCGAAGCTGGCCACAGACATTAAAGCTTTTCTTCAAAATCCTGAACAAAATATTAGTCAACAGAATCCACTCGTAGATAAAAAGGATCAACACTTTGCAATCAAGTTGGGGCCGTGCTGGGAATGCAAGACTAGTCTCACATGAGGACCCGTCCGTGCAGTCCCTCGTGCTGACGGAGAGTAAATATCGCGTCAGCATCTTGTAAATGCAGGCAGAGCCTTGGATGGAATTCAGCATCTATTCATCATACAAATTCTTAGCAAATCGGAAGAAGAGGGCAAAACCCTTAATATGAGAAAAAGGGTTGCCTGCAAAAAACTAAAAAAGTCATCACACTTAAAATGAAATACTGAAAGATTTTCTTTTCAAGTCGGAGCAAGTATTCTATTCACCATGTCAGTATAATGAGACAAGAAAAGGAAATAAAGATGTAGAAATGGTGAGAGAAGAAAAACCTCATGATCTGCAGTTTCTAGGGTCGGGCACACACCAGAACTGAAGGAAGTCCTTCGGTTATTAGAATCGGGCGAGTGGGTTTAGCGATGTTTCTGGACACACGGTCAGCGCACGGGGGTCTACCTCACTTCCATGCGGCAGCAAAGACAGATGGTAAAAAGCATTTAGAAATGAACCATTTAAAATATTATGAAGAAACGCAACTCTCATAAAGGACGCACAAGACCATCGACACAGGAAACTCTGTCATTGAAAGAAACAAAGGTCTAAGTAATGACATTATAAACAGGGGTTGGAATCTAAATAAAGACATCCACTGTCCCTAAATTCAACCGCAGTTTTCATTTGACCCAGATACAAATTCCAACAATATTCATGTCTGGGCATCCAGGCGAAGGGCTGTGGACACCGGTGATCTTGAGACAAGAACAAGATGGGCTCCGTGGGCGTCGAGACTGGATGGAAAGCTCCGGAAACGAAGATGGCCCCCTCCGGCGCAGGGACAGGAAGCCCCTGCGGGACGCCAAGAGCCGACGCGCACGCAGACGGGCCTCCACCCCGCCTCGGGTGCTCACGGAGCGCGGCAGGAAAGGCCGAAGAGCCAGGGCATCAGCCGTCCTCGGCACGGGGAAGGATCTGCACCCAGGGACCCCTGTCCTTGAAGGACAGTTGGTGTTTCGTGAAGGCCGCCAGCTTGAGAGCAAGGACTTCCATTCGTCAGAAAACATCACCAGGGGAGAGAAACGCGGGGCCAGGGAGAAGACCTGTCACGCGTGGCAAACGGCGGCTCGTCTCCCGAGTCTGTGAAGGAGCCTGCAACGGGCAGGGCCTGGCATGGGCACTTCCTGCGGGGGCGCCTCCGAGAGGCACGGCCTCAGAGCAGGCGGATGCAGGGCAGCTGACAAGCCGCGGTGAGTCAGAACCAGGGTGGCCGAGGGGGCCGTCTCCCCATGGAGGCAGGCCCTGCCGCCTGCAGACAGCAGGCCAGCGAGGGGCGGGCAGACGCCGACCCCAGGGGCCGGCTGCAGCAACATCCACGGCCCAGGGGCGCAGGGCGGGGCACAGGGACTGCACCCTTGGTTCTCAGAAGCACCACGAAATCATCTCCCACCCGCAAGCTCCCTGCCTTGAGCCAGGGCACGTCCCTAGCGGCCTGCACCCCAGCACACAGCCGTGCGATGGAGAGATGTGGCTTCCCTGCTTCTCTTGGGACAGGCGAACCTTCTGGAGAGGCCCTGCACAGAGAGGAGCCTCGTGCTGGCCACAAGCGTGGCCTCGGGTGGTCCTGCCCGGCCAGCAGACCCCCCAGCCGCGGCCAGGGGACGGAGACCGCCGTCCACACCAAGCTCTGCAGGGTGGCAGATCTGCAAGCAAAGCAAACACGGGCCCTGTCTTAACCCCCTGGTTTGGGGGCAGTCTGTTGTCCAGCATTAAAGGGCTAGAGCGGGGCTGAGGGTCAGCGAGAACCGCGAAGCACACACAGTCTGTAGCGCAGCGTGCATACCTGGACTGGTAAGAGGGCGTGAACGGGCTTTTGATGGACAGCTCGAGACCCAGGGCCGCAGGGTCAGACTCGAGGGGCACCTGCGTTAACATCGGCTCAGGGGCCACACTCACACCCCACGCCCCACAACCTGCCCGCCTGGCTGACCCCTCCCAGGTGCAGATGGGACGATGGGGCGGGTGAGGCCTACACGGGGTCACCGGAGGACGCTGGCCGCTGTGTGGCCCCCCCACTGCAGAGAGAGCTTCCCAAGTGGAGGCTGCGTCTGCTCCCCTGACAACTGCCGGGTGCTCGGCAGACAGGCGGTCACACGGGTGTGACAGGATGGGATCTGGGGAAACGTGGCTCAGGGCAGGAGGTCACACAGAGCCCACAGGGGGCACTGCACTATGCTAAGAAACTTAGAGACACAGGCACGCTGGGGACATGCCGGGACACACTGGGGACACATTGGGACATGCGGGGACACGCTGGGACACGCTGGAGACATGCTGGAACACATGGGGACATGCTGGGACACGGGACACGCTGGGACACGCTGGGGACACACTGGGACACGCTGGGACACGTGTGGCGGCGTGGGCGTGCTCCTTGGAGGACAGGCTTGCAGGTCCCTCTGCTAAGGAGAGGAGCGCAGGCTCTGGGAGAGGGCGGGGAAGATGAGCGGGAAACTGTCACTTCCTGACACTGTGGAAGACTTCTGACTGTTCAGCAAAGAAGGTCCTGCGTTTGGACGTTAACTTGCAACTCACAAGGGAGCCGCCACAGTGTGCCCTCGCCCGAGGTGGGGATGGCGCCTGCGGCCAGACTGACTCCCACGTCGGAGGAGACCTGGAGACGGCAGCCAGGCTCCTGTGGGGAGCTGCCCTTCCCCAGGGGCCGTCCCTGGAGGCGCCCTCCCTGGAGGCGCCCTCCCTGAGGCCCCCAGGGCCAATCAAAGCCATTCCGGGCACTGACTTTCAGAGGCAGTGGGGGCTCCCCCTCTGAAGAGGGCTGCTGAGCACAGACCATACTGTCATTGTGACACCAGGGCTGTGCCCCCCACACACGGGGCAGCCGGAGACCACTTCCCAGCCCCACCCCCCCTTCCCAGTGTACCTGCTGCTCAGCAGCAGGCGCTGAGCATGGGTCGATCCCGCCCAGGGACTGTGGCCCAGGTGGACTCGGCCCTCAGGTCCAGACGGTGACGTCAGGCCGGGCCCAAGGAAGACCTGATACTTCAAGGTGCAGCGGGGCCCCTTGCCCCATGGTCCCAAGATCCCCAGATGGCATCTTGTACGTGCTCCTCCCGCCTCACCAGCAACATCACCAGCTATAAATAGGCCTGGCTCGGAGGCAGTGCGGCCTCTCCCAGAGGAAGCTTTTAATTCTCAGCCTCTCCTGCCGGGAGCGCTCTGCCGCCCCAGGACGGTGTGGCTGCTAAAAGCCTTCTCGTAAATCTCAAGCAGTAATGAATGATTTAAATTTCTTTATGAAATTCTCCTGTGATTTGCTCGTTTTCCACCATGAGAATTTATAACCTTGCATATGGTTACAACAGTTATTTACTGCAACTTCAAAGCATTCAGGAAGATGAGCCAAACAACGCCAGGAAGATAAGAATACAGCCAACACAGCTGCCTCTGATGTCCATCACCCCGTTCTTCTGCACGCGTGGACAGGCATTTTACATCATGGCACCTTCCTGAGTCAGGGAGCCGTCTGGAAATCACGAGAGCCGTACAGCCTTTCCCCAGGAGAGCGCACATACCCTCTTGCGGCAGCTTTCTGCAAACACTCCAGGAAATTCAGCAGCACCCCTCCCCCCATCACCCCTCACGGAGCCCTGTGATTTGGACCATGTGATGGGAGCAGCGGCTGGTACCAGAGACGGGGTCATGGAATCCAGTTTAAGGCACCCATCAAAGCCAGCTTCTCACTGCCCACCCCCGCTGCCTGCCTGTTCCAAGCTCTCTCTCCCCACCACTCCATCCCCCTGGGGTCCCAGTGCACTCAGGATTCAGGTCAGCCTTGACCAATCACCTCCCAGGAGCCCGGGGCTGACCCCCCACCCCACCCCTGGTGGGTCCTCCCTGAGAGTTTGGAGGTGGGGAGTGCAGGGAGGCCTGCTGAGTGCTGGGTCCTGTTTTCAGCGTCCCCCAGAGACCCTGCCAGCATGCAGTAAATGTCAGGTGAATTAACCAATGAACACGCAGATGGATGACAGCATAGCCAGCTAACCCAAAAAGGCGTCTGATGATCAGAGACGCAAAACGCCTATCAAAATGTCCATGAACAGGGCAGCAGGAATGGATTTTCTTGCCCCCTCATTTCGGGGCTACGTTTATGTAACTGAAACCCCAGAATAAAGGCTTCTCCTCCCGTCTTCCTTCAGAGGCAGGGCCCTGCTCCCCAGAGGTGTGCGCGAGAGAATCTATCAGTCGTGCCAGCCGGCTGTTAGATGGGAGAACACAACACCCCTCCGCGAAGCTTCTGGATTTGCATACTGTAGGTCCCACACTCTCACCTGGGGTGAGGATGGTGACGCAAACACTGGGGCGGGGGGGGGGGGGCTCGGGACCCCGAGGGGGCGACGAGGAGTCTCTGCCAAAGCATCAGGCTCATTCCGGCCCTTGGTGTGGCCCTGGGTCTCCCAGAATTCGCGCTGCAGGACAGTGACTCCCTTTCACACCCTCTAAGCCCTGATCCCCGCCCTTTCGCGGGCGGCAGCCATCCCGGGCCTGGGCATCGGCAAACAGGGTCCGCGCAGCTGGACCTGGACAGGCCCAGGCGTGCGGTCTGGGGGCGCGGAGCGCGTGCGACGGGGAAAGGGGCTGCAAGGGTCGTCTTTGTCGCGTGAAGCACTGACGCCGGGAAAGGCCACAGCGCCTCACCGGGGCCCATGTATGAACCCACCTGTCTGCAGCGCGGTCGCCGCTGCCCGCGCCCTCTGCGCCCCCAGACTCACGCCCCCGACGCAGCCCCCGGGGGCACGAGCGCGCAGAGCCCACCGCCGGGAAGCCCAGGGCCGGGGTCGCACGGACGCACGGGGCCCGCAGCCGGGAGGGGGCTCGGCGGGCGCAGGTGGCAGGCGCGGCGGGTCGTGGTGGCGGGGGGTCCTGCGCCCGGCGCCCCGGACCGAGCCCCGCGGACGCTTACCTCGGAGATGCGGCGACTGCAGCGGGCGCCTCCGCGACTCGGCCGCGCGCGACCCGGTGTCCGGCGTGCGCCCGCGCCCCCGCCGCCCCGGGCCCGTCGGCCCCGCCCCGCCCCGCCCGCCCCGCCCGCCCCGCGCACTCATTGGCCCGCCCCCAGCCCGGCCCGCCCCGCGCGCTCATTGGTCCGCCCCGGCCCCCTCGGGCCCCCGCCCCGCCCAGCCCCTCCCGTCCCGGGGAGCGCGCGGAGGGCACGGAGGCCGGTTTGAGCGCCGCCTCTGCCTTACAAGGCCGGCGCGGCGCAGGGGCGTGGGAAACCCGCGGGGGAGGCGAGCTGGGGGCGGTGGGCCGGGGACGGCCGCACCTGGCCCTCCGGGACCCCCGGAGGCCGGCCCGCATCCCCGCGGTCCGCAGCACGCGCGCGGACGGGCGGGCGGGTGGAGCGGCCGGGGCGCTGGCCTCTCCGGCCCACCGGGCGGCCCAAGGTGGCGGGGCGGGCGGGGGAGGGGTGCTGGGACCTCACAGAGGGGGCTCAGGTCAGCGCGGGGAATGGGCCACGCCCCGGAGTTTGGCGGCGCGCGCCTCGGTGGGGTCGGGACGTGCCGGGCACCGGACACCGGGCACCAGGCACCACCGAGCCGCCTTCCGCGGGACGAGCAGCGGCTGCGTCCCCAGCCCAGCCTTGAGGCCTTCGTTCTTCCTCCGTTCGAGGTGGGCCTCCCCTGGTTACCTGTGTGAAGGCAGCAACCCTGGAATCCTCGTCCAGTTTCCTTCTCTTTCCTGGGTGACACCAGCCGCTCCTTCCCTGCCAGGCTGGCTCCGCCTGGTGACAGGAGGTACCGCACCTGCGACCTGGCGTGCAGGGGTCTCCCTCTCTATCCCCCAGGGGCCCCCTCCAGTGGAGAAGCCCAGCCTGGGGGTGGGGGCTGACCTTTAGGTCACTCCAGCCTCATTGCTGAGGTTCCCTCCGACCTATTCAAGGTCTACCCCAGCTTCCGCCCTCTCCTCCTGACCACAGACCCGACGCTCGCACCCACTCCAGGCTCTGTCCTTACTCTCCCGGCTACAGAGACCCCTCCGCACTCCACACACGCACAACCCCTGCAGGCCCTGCCCGGCTCTCAGAGGCCGTGGGACTCAGCGGGTAGGAGTGCAGCTCCGGGTTTCACCTCCTGTTCCAGCCAGGTCACAGAGCCTGCGAAGGCTGAGCAAACTGAACCAGAGAGGGGATGCGGGGCTGCAGAGAGGGGGTGCCGGGGCTGCAGAGAGGGGGTGCCGGGGCTGCACCAGGACAGGGTACTGGGCCTACAGAGAAGGGGTGTCCGGGCTGGCTCTCCAGCAGACCACTAGCCCGTGCGGGGGTGGGGGGGAACTTTGGGAGCCAGGGACAGGCAGCCCTTGGTGGCTCAGCCCCAGCCCATCCCCACAAAGGTCCTGGGTCCCACATGCCTCCTCTCAGCCCCTCTGGTTTCAACTGCTCCAAACTGGTGGAAGATGGGCCTCTGTCCAGAGGTCTGCTTGCCGAGACTCAGGGCTGTCTGTTCAGGTTGGAGCTGGTTGCAACTCTGCTTCCCGCTCTGCCCTCAGCGCCACCTCCTCCTGGCTGTTAGTACTCACCGTGCAAGTGGAGCAGCGAAAAACACCACATTCCCGTGATCATCATGTTAGCTAATGGTGCCCGTTCAGTCCCTTTTGCAAACTCGGCCCCCCTGCGCACACAGTGCAGTTTGCCAAGGGAGGTGAGCATCAGGCTTCAGGAGCAAAAATGTTGAAGGATCATGTTCTTTGGGAGGGAGAGGCGAGGGGTGGGGTGATGGGCAGGGTGCCGGGGAACCCCCAGGACTGGCCGGGCAGAGCCACAGCCTATGGGGGCCCTGCCCCCACGTTACAGGCTGGCCTGGTGCCCTGCTTCTGGACCAGTCAGTGGCCGGGACTGGGCTTGGGGTCTGGTCCGTTCACGGACTATTACTGGCCGTCCACAGATGAAATTGCTTTGAGTTCCTTGGTGTGCTGCTTGACTGAATCAGTGCGGTCTGCGCTTACAAAGTCACCTGAAGGAGCGGCAGAGGGTCTTAGCATCATAAGGATCGCACCCTGGTCTGGGGGTCACGGGGCCCCTCCCCCAGCTGTGGCAGCTGGGCTAGTGCGCCCTTCGTGGGGATGCTCCTGCACCCCGGGTTCTGGCCCACCAATGACCTGGACGGCCTCCGACTGCCCTCCAGCTACTAAACGCAACTCACAGTTGGCAGGAATGCATTCACGCATCCACAGGGACCTACACAGGTATAGGGCGGAGGCCAGACTTGTCTGCATTTGTGGGATACTGTGCTTGTCTCCAGGGGCTGCTGGAACAAAGGGCCACACACTGGCAGCCTAAATCCTCTCCATTCTGGGCCAGGGGTCCCAAGTCAAGGTGTGGGCAGAGCCATACCTCCTGCCAAAGGTCTGCGGGCAAGACTGTCCTGCTTCCTGCGGCTTCTGGGGCTCCCAGCCTCCCATCTCTGCCTCCCCATCTCTGCCCCCATCTCTGCCCCCATCTCTGCCTCCCCATCTCTGCCCCATCTCTGCCCCCATCTCTGCCTCCCCATCTCTGCCCCATCTCTGCCTCCCCATCTCTGCCCCCATCTCTGCCTCCCCATCTCTGCCCCATCTCTGCCCCCATCTCTGCCTCCCCATCTCTGGTCTCATATCCAGGTCCCTAATTATAGCTGCAGAGGCCCTTCTTTTCTCCGAATGAAATCACATTCTAAGTTCCAAGGGGACGTGATTTGCGGGGCGCCATCACCCCAGTGCAGAGGCTTTTCCTGGCCCTCCCAGGAGTGGTCCAGCAGCCACAGCGGTTCAGGAGACTAGCTGCCCTATCCTGGGCAGGTTTCATGTCGAGCAGTTGGGAGCATGAAGGACGGGACAGGTGCCCCACGTGGGCTGGCCAGGCTGGCACGGACCCTGCTGGGCCTGCCTGGCTGTCTCAGGCTCTGGATCCTGGGTCTCTGGCCTGAGGCATCCCTGAAGGAGGCAGAGGGCCACTGTGTGCAGGGAGAGGGTCTCGACCTGCACCTGACTCCACTGCACATCAAACTGTTCCTTATTTCCGAAACCCGAGCACACCCTCTCGGTTAAAATGCATCCTCGACCACACACTTTCCGAGTCCTGTCCCAGTGGTTTCCCTGTTGTGGGAAGTTTGTGCGTCATGTGCAGCACTCAGGTAGCAAAGGGGGAAACTCATGGACACAAAACCGCGGCTCCAAGGCCGTGCGGCCCCACCGTCCCGCAGGCCGCCTAGAGCTGTGGGGACTCACTCTTGGTGCCGGCTTCCCCCCGTCCCTGCTTGGAGAGCGTGCATTCTTGCTGTAGGGAGGCCTTACCTGGGCTTCTTGCTCATGCCCCTCAACAATGGGGAGATTGCCCTTCATCGAAATGAGATCCAAATGGAGCTGAAACGACCCGGCGTGGCCCATGTGGAGGAGGGGGGACGGCCTCTCGGGCTGCCCTGTCCTTGCTGCCCAGTGGGCCCTGCTCGGGCGTGAGTGGTGCCTTCCATGGGTGGACAAGCCCTCTGGCTTTGGCTGGAGACCGGCGTCCAGATCGGGGTCCTCTGGGGTCCTGCGCGCACACCCTGATGGCCGTCCTGCTGTCAGGCAACTCTCGGGACTCGGAGAGGCTGAGTGGTTCACCCAAGGATGCACAGTGACGTAGGGGCAGGGCTGTGCCACAGCCATGTGGGAGGCTTACCTCAGAAACTTGCTTTTTTGGCTTATGAATTTATCCTTGAGATCATAAAACTGGGCATAAAGTCTTAACTTATTCCCTAATTTTTTTCAAATAAGATGATTTTTTTCAAATATGATTTTCAGGACCTGAGGTCTGTTACTGATTTTGTTGATAAGGAAACTCCGGAGGCACCAGCCCACCAAGCAGGGGTGAAGGCATGCCACGTCCCCGTGGGCTGGGGATCCTCGCGTTGGCGTGTCCCTCCCGCCTCTGGACCAACCTACAGCACTAACCCCAGCGACTGGGCCACAGGGGCGGTGACGGATGCTGGGGTCTCAGGCGGCCGCGAGCTGTCCTCTGTGCGTCCACCCAAGGCCGCCTTCTCCTTTCTGCCAGTCCTGCGTGGTGCTCAGGACGTGCTTGCAGTGCTGAGTGCTCCGGGCTCGTGGCGGGGAGACCGCTGTAGGACAATCCTGCACACCCAAGTCACGACGAGGCATGGCTGCAAAGCGTGCCCGCGAGGTGGCTGTGTGAACGAGGCGGCTTTCTGTCCGGCCCCTCTGGGAGGAGGTGGGGGTGCACGAACATGGGAGGAAAACAGACCCTTCGCCACCACTGAGGTCAGAGCCCTTTGAGGAGCTCCTTGCACGCGCGTGTGCAAACCCGTCAGAACACACCGGTGGCAGCAGGTGCTCACTTACAGGGATTCCAGGACCGAGCGTTGCCCCGGCCTCCCAGGAAGCTGGCGTCGGGGGGCAGCTCCCATGTGGTAATAGGATCTGTCCCTTGGTACGGTCCCGATCTTTCCCAAGTCACTCGACATGAGTGTTCTGTGCACACGGGGATCCCGGCGCATGGCTCCCAGTCCACGTGACAGTGGTTACTGTGCCCTCGGCTCTGAACACAGCCCCCCCTTGAGAACTGTCATCGCCTTCCCGCCACTTGCGGGGTGGGGTCATTACGGTGCTTTTCCACCTGAGCCGCTGAAGGTCCAGTCGCCTCGGCTCCCATGATGGCGTTTTCTGACTTTGCAGATGAAAATGGGCCTTTGTGCAGTGGTGTCTAAGCTGTCAGATTGTCACAGATCAGATTTTTGTGTCAGGCTTAGATGTGCCCTCTCACACAGAGCAAGGTTTGCAGCAAAGCACAGGACCCTGAGGGGCAGGATCCCCACTAATCGCCCGGGTAGCGTCCGAGCGCCGGGCAGGGAGGGGACCCAGGCAGAGCCTGACAGTACCCTGGGTGAGTGAACAAAGTTGAGAGACTGGGAGCCCAGGGGAGATAGAACTCACGAAACAGAGTCCCAAGGAAGACAGAACCCAGAGATCTGCAGAAGCCCCGCGAGTATGCAGCAGAGTCCGGGCAGCGTGTGCCGGCGAGGCGAGCAGTGAGCCTGGACGGGGGCCACGCCCCTGCCCCAGGAGCAGCACCGGATGCTCCCCTGGTCACATAGCGTGCTGGTGGCAGCCGAGGAGAAGGCTCAGCATCCGGGGGGCACTGGGTGAGGTCACAGGGGAGGCAGGTGGGCTCAGGGTGGGTCATTAGCCCCAGCCAAGGCACAAAGATCAAACTTCTAAAATAATTGCATCTCTGAATATATTTCAAGAATATTGGTAAGAATATAGAAATATCCAGCATCCCAAAAGCTAAATGTAATGATTCCTGACATCCACTTAGAACTCTCAGGGTGCCAAGAAGCAGGAAAATAAGACGCATGTGACAAGCAATCAGTCATCTGGGACTGACCCAGGTCTGACTCGAGGGCTTCAGCACAGCATCATAACTGCATCCCACGGGGTCTGAAAGTTAGGTCGAGCCATGGGAGTCACAGTAGTACCCCAGACTGAATTTGCAGGGTTGTAAACCACAGTGTGTGAGATGGAGAATATGCTGAATGGGTCAACGGCAGATTAGATATGGAACAGGGAGAGCAACAGAAACCATCCAAAGCGAAACAGGGAACAGAGAATGATCCAGATCATCAGTGTCTTTGGGACAGCTTCAAGCAGCCTAATGTATGTTTAATTGGAGCCCCCCAAAAGAGGAGAAAATATTGGGGGCAGGGGTTCAGAAAAAGTGTTAGAAAAATAATGGCTAAAATATTTCCAAATTTGATGTAAACTCTAACCCACAGATGCAAGAGGCTCGATGAGCCCAAAGCACAAGGACCACGTGGAAAACAGGACGGGCAATGAGCGGGAAGCGACAGAAGCAGCTGGGGGATGGGCACGGCACGGAAGGGCGGGGAACAGGGGGGCACGCGGCAGGATCCCGCTGGGCTTCGGGAAGCGGTCCGTGTGCCCGAGGAGACCATGCACTTCCAGTGAGCCCAGGGCCCCACAGACATCCCATGAATCAGGCTCGTTACTTGTGTCTGAATCTATGTTTTCACTGTTTAACCTGGTGGCCTCCCAGGAAGGACGGGCAGGTGAGGGTGCATTTCACACTGCTCCCCGGGGCTTCTGTCCAAACGCTTCACACACACTTCCCTTCTTTCTCTTCCAAAGTCACATTACTGTAGGGCTGGTGGTGTAAGCCCAGCTTTTGTCACCTAAAAATGCGGGTTTTGCTTTTTCCTACATATAGCATTGCTGGGTATGTGAGTCTAGGTTGACAACTGTCTGTTTCGCCCCCTCTGTCCTTACCACTGGGAAGTCTGCTGTCCGTCTGCTATTCCTGTCCATGGTCTTTCCTTTGGCTGTGTTTAAGGGCAGATTGTATTGGGTGCTCTGTCTTTTCCCTTCAGGATGTTCAGGTGCCGGTTTCTTTCCCTGAACAGCTCATCGTAAATGAAGCTTCTGGTCCCTCTGTGTTCATGCTTTTTGTGAGCTCTGGGCAGTCCTGGTACTAGAGCACGTTCCTTCTCATGTTTTTTGTCCCCCTGACTCCAGCTGGACGTGTCTGAGGCCCATCTGTCCTCCCTCCATCGCGGCCAGCTCGCCCTCTACAACACCCTCACAGCTGCATCAGCATTCGGATAATTTCCTCAAATTACTTTCCGGTTTGGAAATTCTCTCTTCAGCTAGGTTTAATCTGGTGTTTAATTTATCCAAGTTTTTAACAAGTGTATTTTTTACTTCTAGAAATTCTATTCAGGCCTTTTACATATCTTCCTGATCATTTAGAAAATCCTCTCCTTATTCTTGTCACTCTGTCTCACATTTAAATATTTTGTGCATCCTACTTAATATCCTGAATTTCTAATTCCTGAGGTTTCTGGGGGGTCTGAGTCCTCTCTTTACTGTTTGTTGACACTCACACATGATGGTCTGTGGTCTTCGGTTGTGAGTTTAACTTGACTGATCGTAAACTCTGAAAAGCCTAGCTTCCTAACTTGGGCTAGTTTAGCTCAGCTGATTTCTGCCAGACACTGGATTCGTCTTGGATCCTTGCCCCCAGCTCTGCCCTTTGCTTCTGGCTCAAGGCCTGGTTTCAGAGAAGCCCCAACCTTTGACCCCTTACCTCTCAGTTCACTTTTTTCCTCAAAAGTTTCTTGGGGATTTTCTCACCTTGTATAAATCCAGGATGCAATGAAATTACATTTTTAGGAAAGCAGTAATTGTTTTGTGGTGAAAACTTCACCATAAAGCCAGAACCCTCTCCTTTGCATCATACCCCTGGGACTGACTCCACGGTCGGGACTCAGGTGGCCCCCCAGGCTGTGTCCACAGCGCTCAGCTCCCGGGCATCCTTGTCAAAACCTTGCAAGGTTTGCAGGTGATTAGCTTCTGAACCTGCTCTCTGTTGGAGAGTCTTCTGGTTTATGAGTTTGGGTGGGAGGCAGAGACAACCTCCCCTCCAGAAGCTAGAGGATCATCTTCTCTGAAGGTTGAGGTTGGGTCGCGCAAGTGCTGGGTTCCACAGTCCCATGAGCCTGTGTGGACTTGGAGGCTCTCAGGACACAAGGTCAGGGCAACTGCCCTGTGGGGGCCAAGACCCAGTTTCAAGTAATCAGGGGGAGCAGGTCTCCGGAGGCTTAGAGGCAGGGCAGGGAGATAAAGAAGCAGGGAAGGGGGTTCCTTCAGGAGGGGCTGGCCCACCTGGAGGGGGTCTCCCGGGGGCCCTCCAAGGGCAAACATGGCCTATCAGGAGGGAAGGGTGGAAATGATGACTGCAGGATGGGGTGGGAGGTCAGCAGGTGAGGGCGTGCATGATGGGGGGGCGCAGGCGGGGGGCTTCCTGCGTGTCAGCTGACACCGCATGTGGCCGCCCGAGGCGAGACCACACAGGTGGGCAGGCTGACTTATCACAGGGTGCCTGTCGGAGGAACCGAGGCATGGAAGGTAAAGGAGCCCACGCCAGAGCACACCTCCTCCAGGAAGCCTGCCCGTGGTGGTGCAGCGTGGGGCCCACGGGTTCAGACTGGAGCCACAGCAAAGCGCTCAGAGAAACAGGTGGCCACCACTGGGCCCACGGAGGGTCACTGCCCACGGCAGGCCTAACTCAGGCTAGCGCCCCGCAAGCCTGGGAGCTGGGGGTGGCGGGGGTGGGCTGGGGCTTCTCCCACCTGGGGGCAGGCTTGGGAGCCGGTTCTGCAGGCCCAGACCCGGGCCTCATTCACACTGGACTTGAGGGCCCAGCGCCAGATGGCTCAGGTTGGGGGGGCGGAGGGGCTCGGCCACGAATCCTCACCAGCCCCCCAAAAGACCACCTGAAGCCCAAGAATGTAAAATTCACCAAGACTGATTTAAAGTTTATTGCCAATAAAATTAATTTCTATTATTTCCTGCAATACAGCTTCCTAAGAAATTCTGAAGAATTTCCTTAAAAGCTGCTTAAGTCCCTAGCAGTTACCATTGCTAATCAACACACGTGAAAACAGCACCCCGGGCCCTGAGTCCTGGCACAACATGTGGGCGTGTTCGGGAAACTCCGTGCGTTACAACACGGCTTCCACGCTGAGCGAGATGCACGTTCCAGGGAAGGCTTCCACGTGGCCGGGATCCAAGGAGGCGCTCGGTTCCCTTCCTCGGCCTGACTTTCCACAGCCAGAGCCCGGGCTGCCCTCCGCAGGAACAGGCCGCCGGGCACCCCTGGTGTCTGTGCAGGAGGAGGGACAGCCCGGGACCCTCGAGGACGCGCTGCCCTCTGAGCACAGCGGTGAGCCCCCCAGGCCATCAGGCGTCGGGATCACGGGCTTCCCCGGGGGGACACAGGCGGACCCCGGTCTCTCCCCGCACCGCGGGCGGGCCCTCAGCCTGGCCGAACGGAGCGACGCCGGCCTGAGCCACCTCCGGTGTCGCCCCTGGAGGCTGGCCGTCCTGGAGACGGCACGAGCCCTGGACGGCCTGCTCCCCTCGTGGCTCGTGGCTGGAGGTGGCGGGCGCCCCAGCCGGGCTCTGCCGGCCCCCGCAGCGGGCGCCCTCCCCGGACAGCACATTCTGGTGGCTGCATGGCAGCCGATACAGGGGCATGAGGTTCTCCAGGTCCGACTCCCGAGACGGGATCCTGAAGGAGGGCGGCTCCGGCGTGGGCGCCTTGGCTCCTGCAGAGCAGAGGATAAGCCACCATGAACGCCGCCGCGGCAGGCAAGCAGAGGGCCCGCCCGGCCCTTGGTGCAGGGGTGCAGGGTCGGCCCCTCGCCAGGAAGGCCAAGGCGGGGTTCCTGGAGCCGGAGTCCTGACCTTTGGCCGGGAGGGCGGCCGGCCCTGCACAGGACACCTGCACACAGAGCCCCACAGAGCAGGGCGGCGAGAACCCTCCTCCCCGGCGAGGCTCCCTCCGCTCACCCCTGCCCTGCGGTGAGCGGCTGCCGGAGCTGAGAAGGGGATGCGAATGCCCACACATGGTCTTTTCCATGAGCGATATCCCACCTGCAGGAGGGTGGGGAGCACACGGATGTACGTTCACAGGAGTGATGAGATGAGGACCCCCAGGGCCAGGGGCTCCTGTGTGTCCCGGGACCCTCCGTTCCCACAGGTGCTGGGTGCTCCCCTGACACGTGCCCGCATTCGTCCCATTGCTGCCTCGTGGGGGCGTCCCCGGGGCGGGGGGCCTCCCGTGCTGGGCATCTCAGCGGCCCAGCAATGCTCTGGACTCCCAGTGCCGCGGGCAGGCCTTTCTCCAGACCTGCGCCCAGAACGGGGCTGTGGGGGCTCCCACAGCTGCGCTCTGCAGGGCACCGTGCTGGGCCAGCCCACCCGCCGCGTGCACGTCCGGGTCCACCCTCGCCAGTCCCTGCTCCCGTGATGGAACATCTCGCCACCTCGCACGGCTTTCAGTCGCATTTCCCTGATGACCGGGACAGTTGAGCACTTTTCCTGTTTGCCGGCTTCTGGGTCCCCTCTTCTGTGAAGTGCCCATTCGTCGCTGGTCATTTGTTTTCTTACGGGGTCATAGTTCTTTATATATTCTGGATACTAGTCCTTCGTCAGTTTTGGACATAACTTACAAACACGTTTCCAGTTTTGGGTGTGACTCTTCCCTTTCTGATGGCAGCCTCTCTGATGTATCCAGAAGTCCTTCATTTCGGCGTGGCCTAATTTACGTCTGCCTTCCTATGTGGCTAGCGCCTTTAAGAAAATCCTACTGACCAAATCCTCAGATACCAGGAGGACATAAAGATATTACCCAGTAGTACCTTCCAGTTTTTACAGCTTCACACATACGTCTTTAGTCCACGTGAGATTAATTTGTGCGAATAGTATGAGGTAGGGCTCTAATTTCATTAGTGTTTTTCCCGCGTGGCCCCGAACTTCCCAGCAGCATTTGTCAAAACCTACACACCCCCGCTCGTCAGCCAGCTTCTGCCAGGAACTTAGTGTTCCTGTGCGCGTGGATGTGCTCGCGGCATCAGAAGCCTCCACGGCGGCTCCGCAGTGATCTCCACACAGGTGCCATGCTGTCTTTAACCAGCAAGCTTTAGAGAAGCGGCATGGCTAGCCATCCTGAACTGCCCCTCTTCTTCGGGTTCTTGGCTGTCCTTGACGCTTTGCAATCCCATACACATTTCAGAAGCAGCGTCTGCTGCTGGAGTCTGGCACTGGCCTACCTGGGAGCCTGGCGTCTCAGCACCACAGTGCCCACTCCGCAAGTGGGGTCTGTCTGCATTCCTCAGGGTTCCCCAAAGTGTTCTAAGTTTTATCCTTTTCTCTGTAAGTCTTGCATGTCTTTTGTTCGATTTATTCCTAGGGACCTCACTTTTAAAAACGCTCTTGAAAATGGCCTATTTTCATTCCCCAGGATTCCTTGATGTAGAAATGCCTGCTTCGCCTTCAGCCTAAGATGTACATCAGCCAAGAAGAGAGCCCTGGGCTGGGTGCCCCACCATACTGAAGGCTTCCGTTAGGATGAGTGAAGGTAATCAATATTCCCTGGAAGGGACTCTGTCTTGTATCACCAGATATTTAAAAATACGCATTTTCTTTGTCTCTCTCTGGTGGTTGCTGGTTGACTTACGACGTATCTAGAATCTTATTTGCCATTCCTGGACTCATCAGACTCCGAGAATCTGTAGGGTTCTCAGGCTCATCTCTGCAAACACCTCCCCCTCCTCTTCCCGGGACCCCAGTCACACCGCACACCCCAGCCCCACCTTGTTCACGGTCCTCCACATTCTGCACCTGCCTTCATGTGCCAGGTGACTCCCCAGTTCTGATTTCAAGCTCACAGGTTCCAACTGACTGACAACATGCTGCTAAACCCATCAGTGGACTGTTGAGCCTCCGTGACGTTTTCTGCAGCCCTAAGTTTTATTTGGTTCTTTTTCAGATACGCTCATAAATTAAACAACAGTTTTCTGTTCTCTTCAGATGTTTTTCACTTTGCCTTTTGTTTCCCAAAACAATAAGCCCAGTTACTTTGCGTTTGGCCTGCAAGCCGGATGCCCTCGTGTGTCTGTCTCTGCCGTGGCCTTGGCTTTCCTGAGGGCACAGCCGTGTGGGATGAGAATGGCTCAGTTCTTCCTCGCTCCTCCTGGCACCTGTGATGACCAGTCCAGAATCGCTCCAAGTTAATCCTCAGCCTGAGGAGTTTGGGGATAGTCTGTCCTTCCAAGCTGTTGGCAGAGATTTTCTCGGCCCTTTCACCATGAACACCCGAGGCAGGCAAGCAGAGCCCCTCGGTGCAGGGGTACAGAGTGGGCCCTTCGCCAGGTTTGAGATGGGGCTGATTTTTCTTGCGTCCCGTGGGAGTGGACAACGGGGTTCCTTCTGGTTTGCCACCACAATGCGGGTATAGCCATCTGGGGTCCCAGTTTTATGGGACAAGTTCTTGGCCTCCCATTCTGGCTGTGCTCTGAGCTTGGTCCTCTCTCTCCCTCCTGGAAAGTGTGAAAATCGAGTTCACCAGGGGAAGCCATGCCCACGGGGTTTTCTTTGGGTTTGTCTTTGCCTCTGTCCCTGGCCTGAGGATCCCCAGCTTCTCAGCAATCCATGAGCACCCACGGCATGCACACACACACCCCCGTGGTGTCAGCCCATCTGGGAGCCAAGCTGCCATGTGACTGGACCTGAGGCTCAGACCCCCCCGTCACTTACAACAGTTGTTTTTAGTTTATGATCCTTAAAATCCAACTTGAGTCCTCTCTGGAATCACACAGAAATCAAACTCACCCTTCTCAGCCTGCTTTTCTAGAAATAGGAGCCGCTGATTCCTCACCAAGGGCGTGTTGAAAAGGTGAACATACTCAGGCGCTGCGTGCTCTGAAGGGAGGCATCACTGTGGTGAAAGTTTTCTTAGATGAGGGGACACCACGTCAGAAGCACCCTGCAAGGATCCCGCGTGTGAACAACGCCATCACTGGACAGACAGCGCACGGGAGGCCGAGTCTGAGCTCCTACAGAGCACGTCAGGCTCTGGTCATTACTCAGACTCAGCGTGGCCCTTGCTCTGTGCCCCCGTTAGTAAGTCGGCCACCACTGCTCTTCGGGGCCCACGGCTCAGACTTGTGGCCACACAGAAGGATGCCAGCTCTTTGCAGACGCTCTGCCAGCTGATGCATCCGCTAGGTGTCTGGCCCCACCTCGCGGACCTGCTGCCTTGTGGCACACACAGCAGGGGGCGGGCAAGCATGGAGACGCCAGGCGCCGTCTGCAGACGCTCTACGTGAGCTCAAGCTTGTCCTCTGGGAACACAGTGTCCCAGCCCTTGACCCTCCATTGGTGATTTCTCCCTCTTTTTTTTTTCTTCCGTGGAGAATATTTAGCTCTAGAGAATCAAGCTTGGGTAGATCTCAACACCCAGACTGTGAGACACCGTACCGTCTCCTCTCATAGGTTGCCTTGTTTCTTGCTGTTGATCCTTTGAAACCTGCAGAGAGAGAAGTAGCAGGGAATATGGATGCAAGATTTGTTGCCCTGCCAAAGGGGGCACACAAACCCGGCTCTGCCCCCACGAGCTGGACGCAGGCAATCACCCACCACCTGAGTTCAGAGCACTCACTTCTGTGTGGGGCTGCTGACAGGAGTGCACTGGGGGGGGGGTTGGCTTCTCCCTCTGCACGCGCATCACGATGGAGCCAAGTAGTGCTTTGCCTAATGAGTGGGAGCGTCTCACAGGGGCCGAGGGGCCCATGTGGACCCCCAGCATGAGGAAGGGGCAACAAGGACAGCAGAGGACACCCCTCGCTGGGCGCCTTCACTGCACACGCTGCTTGCCGGGGTAAGTCCTGGCTACCCAGGAGCCCCGAGTGTCTTCACTCCACCTCCGGAAAGCAGGAGGCTTATTTTGCCCTGGTGCTGCCAGGCCAGGCAACAGGTGACTTATTATCCCATCCACGTGGGCTGGCCAGAGGGCCAGGGACGACGCTCATTCTAACTCGGGCCTGCGTGCAGCAGGGACCAGACACTGTGGCTGTGCACAATTTTCCCTTGAAGGTTTTGAAAGACCTCCAAGTACAAGTGCTTCTGAGAGACTTCTAAATCTGGGGTGTGCCTCCCCGAGCCAGCCCTTGAGAATTACAGTCAAGATACAAACTGATGCATGAATGAGTAAAGATACAACTTTATAAGAAACAAAAGGCAAGCCCTTGCTGATGAGGGACAACCATCCCCTGAAGAAGAGGAAGCAAATGGCAACAGGCTACAGAAAGCCGAGGTGTGAGGAGCATGCTGTCGGGATGGGGAGGCCCCCAGGGGATCCCTCAGAGAGGATGGTGCTGCTGACGTGCGGGCAGGGCTCTGGCGGGTACCTGGGGGCGCCGCAGGCCGAGCAGCCAGACGGGCGACCGCTGCCGTCAAACTTCCCGGCCCACGGGTGACAGCAGGGCGTCCACCAAAGGTGGCCACAGAGTGGGCAGCAATCCCAGTAGAGGAGGGGATGGGGCTCAGGAAGCAAAGGTGATCAAGGTATTACCGAAAATACAGGGAAGCACACTGCTGGTTTAGAATGAAAGCAAAAACAACACAGAGCTTGGCAGCAGAGTGGTGGAGGGCTGTGGGGTAGAGATTTGTGGGGACGGCGGTGACGATTGTGCCAGTGTGTGCATCAGCATCCTTCACTTGAGAACAAAGTGCTGGAGCAGGAAGCATGAGAGACCAGTCCTCCTCGAAGGAGCCACTATGCTGAGGAGAGCCACCGGGGTCGACTGTTCCAGATTCTGGAACTGGACCAGACACAGTGACAATGCGCAGCACCAGGGAAGGGATGCTACCTGTCCCTCCTGAGTGAGCCATGCGTGCAAGCCAGTGACCACCCACCCTCAGTCCTGTGGCTGCTGGAGAACAGCCCTCATTCCTGGAGCAGCTAACGCTTGGGCAGGCAGCGGGAACTCTGTACTCCAAAACGTGGGCGTTGTGCCTTTTGGTTGGGTCTGGTCATGCCCTGAGGGGCCGGCACGGCTGCTCTCTTGTCTTGGCCACCATGGCAGCAGTAGCTCCTTCAGGGCCATCGATCGGAACATTTATTCTTCTTATTTGCAGCCAGACATTTAAGGATATCACTGGCTGACCACACAGATAGTCAGAGAAACTTCACAACAGGAAATACATACTTTGCAAAAGCAGTTTGGAAGAGTCACAATCTGATAGTTCAAAAACCTACAATTCCTGAGCAGTGGGAGAATCTGATGTCCAGACTTCCACATTATAATACTCAGAATACCCAGTTCTCAACAAAAAATTATAAAACATACAAAGAAATAAGACAATGTGGCCCATTCAAAGGAGAAAAAGAATTTGACAGAATTTCCCAGAAGCCCAGACATTTAAGACATTAAATCAGCTGTCTTAAATATGCTCAATGAGCCAAGATGAAGAACTAAAGGAAATCAGGAAAATACTGAATAAACGTAAAGAATATCAATAAAGAGATAGGAATTACAAAAAGGAACCACACAGAAATTCTACCACTGAAAACTGTGAAATTAAACATTCACTAGTAGAGCTCACCACATTTGAGCAGGAGAAGAAAGGATCAGTGAGCTCGAAGACAACTGAAATTATCCAGTCTGGGGACCAGGGAGAAAATGGAATGAAGGAACATGAACAGCACCTGGTGGACCTGAGGCCCAGAAGGAGAAGAGAGGGGCAGAGAGAAAAATAACTGAAGAAACACTGGCTGCATGCTTCCCAAATGTGATGGAAGGTATGGATCTACACATCCAAGATGCTCAACTGACTCCAAGCAAGATAAATGCATACGTCCACACCGAGCAGCCACAGCACTGCTAGATTTTTCAGAACCCCAGAAAGGATTCTGAAAGCAGCGAAAGAGAAGTGGTTAATCCTATATAAGGAGCCTCAGTAAGATCAACAGCTGATTTCTCATCAGAAATCATGGAAGCCTGAGGGCACATTTAACGTCCTGTAAGGAAAATAAAATCTGCCAACCAAGAATTCTAAATCCAACAAAACCGTCTTTTGAGGATACAGGAGAAATTAAGACATTCTTAGGTAAACAAAAGCTGAGAGAATTCATGACCAACAGACCTTCCCTATAAGAAATACTAAAGGGAGCTTTTTGGGCTAAAATGGAGGCTTTACGCAGTAGAAGAAATAAAGAACTGGTAAAGATAACCGCACGGGTTAATATATAAGCCAAGGTTGTTATACTTGGGGTTTGTAGGTCCTCTTCTTCTCCATGCAATTTAAAAGACTTATTCATAAGACAATAATTATAAGTCTTTCCTAATAGGCACACAATGTGTAAAGATGTAATCTGTGACATTAAGAGTATAAAAGAAGAGGGATGGAGATGTATAGGAGCAGAGTATTTGTAGGGTATTGAAATTAAGTTGGTATTATTCAACATAGACTCTTATAAGTTAAAGATGTTAATTATAATCCCCAAGGTAACCAGTAAGAAGATAACTAAAAAATATAAGAAGGAAAGAAGGGAATAAAAACGGCACAGTATGCAAATTCAGCTAAATACAATACATTTTTATTGTGGAATAAAAAACATATGAGGCATACAGAAAACAGATCAGTGGGGAAAAGAGGGTCCATTTGGTGTTTTGTGACTGCAGCTGGAACAACAGAAACCCACAGGGGAGGGATGACGCTGGATCGGTACCTCACACCAAACCCACCAGTGAACCACACAGAACTCAACTCTCAAAATTCAGTGTTGAAAACTTGTAGTAGAAAGTACAGATGACTCTCTTTTAGATGCTTGGGTTAAAGATGAATCGAGACCAAGAAGCATTATTGTAAAATATGTGTAAGTGTGAGTATATTGAAAGGTATGGCTCAGGCTCATCAAACGTCAGGTTAAACGGAGCATGGATTCAAGCTGCTCTGTGACACCCTATCTGTAATTCACCCAACTAACGAGTGGTTTGTATCAAGAATATATAAAGAATTCAAATAAATCTGTAAGAAAAGCAGAAAGAGGGACGCCTGGGTGGCTCAGTTGGTTAGGCGACTGCCTTCGGCTCGGGTCATGATCCTGGAGTCCCGGGATCGAGTCCCGCATCGGGCTCCCTGCTAGGCAGGGAGTCTGCTTCTCCCTCTGACCCTCCCCTCTCTCATGTGCACTCTCTCTCACTCATTCTCTCTCTCTCAAATAAATAAAATCTTTAAAAAAAAAAAAAAAAGAAAAGCAGAAAGAGCATGACAGGAAAATGGACCAAGGACAAGAGCAAGCACGTCCCATAGGAGGAAACTTACATGGTTAATGCACGTCCAGCATCGTCAGTCATGGGGGTAATTCTGGGAGGGACAGGAAGCCACCAGCCCGCACCACTGGGTTTGGGCCCCAGGTGTTGGGGAGGATATGGACCAACAGGGTTTCATATACACTTCTGTGGGAGTGCAGACTGCGCACCCCCTTTAGAAAAGAGTCTGGCCTTATCTTGCAGAGTCGCTGCTCGTTACAGAGACCATACAGGGGTGTCCATCCTGCGCGCCCACAGCAGAGGGGCCGAGTGAGTGTGGGGCAGGAAGAAAGAGTCACAGAAGGAAGGCAAAGGGACTCAGCAGCACGAGACAGGGCACAGCCAACTTGACCATTAAGTAGTAAGTGAAAAGGTGATTCCCCCAAATTCCAAACATCACATATACACTGTGTCCTTTCTGTGAAACAAAGAGTAACCAATGAATTGCATGTATGTATTTTTTAGGAATAGGTATGATCTGAAACACGGAAGTAAAAGGAAAACACAAGAACAAAGAGAGTGACTGGGGCCGCATATGCAGATGTAGACCTCATCAGGACCCTGCCTTTTCTTGGGTTGTTGGTGCTTCCTCTGACACCAAAAATAAAGGAAATATGGAGTAAATTTAGAAAGCAGGGTTTGCATAGATCAATGATGAGTCTGTGTCCCAGACAAGGATTATGCTTAATGTGCACCAAGGTCTAAAACAAGGTGTTGGGGCGGGGGGCTAGCATTTACTGAGCACCAGTCTGAGCCTGACGCTGGCAGAAGTGCTCACAACCTCTCACTGAGTCCTCGCACATCCTGCTCTGGGAAGTGACAGCCCTACGCCCTAACCTCCTCTGAAACGCCACCCCTGGGAGTCTACCGCAGCGAGTGTCCTCGTGGAGACCCAGGGACTCAGTGGGGTTTAAGAAACTTCCTCTGGGGTGTGGGACCAGTAACATCTCCACACCAGAATGGACCCAAAGTCCAAGTGCCCCTTATGGGGCCCATTCTTTTCTAACCACTTGGCTGAGAGCTACAGGCGTTGGGGTCACCCACAGGGAGGTGGGCCTGGCGGGAAGCCGGGCGCACAGGGAATCAGGATCACATGCGGGTTCTGGACGGAGCCTACAGTGGGGAGGAGGCCCCAGGCTGGTCTGGGGTGTGGGCTCAGTGACCGTGCATGGCCATCTGAGGGCTGGGGTCTGAGTCTCCTTAGTTGGGAGGGGGCTCTCCAAGCTCAAAGCCAAGGGCTCAAGAGCATTGTCCTGAGCCTTGGGCCCCACGGGCTGGGGGCGGTGGGCAGTCCCATGGGTCACTCTGGAAGGGAGCACCTGGGGAGCCGTGTTCCCAGCAGCCCTGCCCCGCCAGGGTCTGTACTCACCTGCTGGCAGGGCCAGCACCATGCGGTGCCTCCCTGACCTGCTGCTGCACCACGCAGGCCGCCCACACCCAGTCCTGGGGCCGCCAGCCCTTCTTAGCAGGCGTCCTCGCTCCAGCCCACGTGTGGCTCCCACACATGCTCACACGCTCTGGTGACCATCAGTTACACACACCCCCTCTTCACGCCCCTTCTGCTTCCTGCAGAGCTATTCCCCAGCATGGGCTACGACAAGCTCAAACACACAGAAAGTTGAAAGGATCACACAAAGAACACCTCTGAAACACCACCCCTGGGAGTCTACCGCAGCGAGCGTCCAGCCCTATATCCTCTATCGTACCAGCATGCGTCCCCCGAGCGCGCATACAAGGCTTGGCTCAGGGGCACCGCGTGGGGACTCCATCTGCCTCTATCCCGCACGCACGGGCCCCACGTCAGGAGCATGATCTGCCCTTCACGTTTCCTCCTACTCCACACACACCTTTGCTGCCCTTTGAGCAGCACCCCGGTGCCCAAGAAGCACTGAGCGCGAGTGCAACGAGCATCCGGAATACGATGCCGACCCCAGCTTTGGGGGGACCCAGGGTCTCACCCCTGCATCTGAGCTCGGTCGTCAGCAATCCTGGGCTCACCTGCAGCGACAGGGCGCTCTCTGGGCTGGCGGTGGTGGTGGACCTCAGGCTTGAGGACTCGGACCGCGACAGGAGCACCTTCCTCCTGGGTCTGCTAGAGCGGGATGGGGAGGAGAAAGACATTACCAAGGAGGCCCTCACTGTGTCGGTGAGTACACGGGGACCCTGCAGGACGTCTCCCTGCTGGGGTCCCCTCTTGTCTGCGGCAGCGGAACAGGCAGCAGCTGGGAGCTGTTTGAGTGCCTGGGGCAAGTCCTGCGGAAGAGACAAGCAGGGGGCTCCTGTGGGAAGGACCCTGCGCCTCCACCACAGCAGAAAATTAAAACAAACCACCTGGTGGACTTCGGCCGCGTGAGACGCCTTTAAAGCCAGACAGAAGTAGCTTCATCTGTGGGATAGATCCTCCTTATTCATATATTCATTCTGTCTGGCTGATTTCTATACAGTCAGCGAACTGAACATCCCCAACAGATGAACAGACCAGTAAGTCTGTCTGACCATCAGGAAGAGACGCTGCATGAAGTTCTACCAAGTTCCCCACTAACACGTGCCCGTGATGAGCACCCACCGAGGCCCTGGGTGGGTATGTTCTCCCCTGGCCTGGCTCCAGGCCTGAGACTCCACCTGCTCCTGCAGGCCCAGGGAGCAGGGGGTAGGGGGGTGTCTAAAGTGCCAACTGGTCACCTGGATCCAAACTGTTAGGTTACCACGGAAATATTTTCTGCAACAAAAAAGGACTAATAGCGTTTTCGTTGCCCCGTGACCCAGGGCTGCTGGGTTGGAACGAAGGAAGCCAGCTCGGTGCAGGATGACGCCAGGTGTCCTGACCAGTCCGGAGGTCTCAGGGACACCCAGCGGAACATGGACCAGTTCACACAAGCACCATGTGTGGGTGTCTCTCCGGAGCAAGAGAATAGCCTCCTTCCCATCCCCTCCAATAACCTGTCCTCATCCCTGTCCGCATCCCCAGCATGGCCATCTGACTCCACCATCAGCACCATCACCTTCATGGTCCCAGCAGAGGCCCCCCCAGGAGACTGGGCCAGGGCCGTGGCCGCCAAGGGGTGTGGAAGAGCAGAGAGGGAGGGGCAGGGTGCTTCCCTGGGGGGCCGGAGCAGCCTCTCCCACACCCTGCTCAGCAGGTGGGGGCCAGGCAGGGAGGGGGCGAGGGCCAGAGAGGGGCCTATGTGTCTGTGTGTTTGGTGGGTGAGATTCAAGTAAATGCCTTGTCCTTTTTAATTTTATTTTTAAATTACATTCAATGGCACTGGAAGAAGGACACAATATCTACAAACCACCTAGGAAAATGTTTCACAGAATTATCCTCTTAAGGACGAAGGGAGCCCGTGCTCAGTGTGTGCTTGGGTGAATGGTGCCGAAGAGACCCAGAGCTTGTTAACGCTGGCGCTGTGAATCTCTCCTGCTACTCAGTATTCCAGGAGAAGGTGGCCTGTCGAGGCTGTGCAGGTTTGTCATGGGGACAGAAGTCTGTACGTTCCCCTGCACCTGATCTTACTCTTCAAAACGTGTGCTTGAAACCGGGCCACGGTCTGTCCGGGGCCACTTTCTGGCCCCACGGCAGGGAGGGTGGAAAGGCCGTGTGTTCCTGGGGGGGCCTGTGTGCGCGGCTGCGGGCCGAGCTGCAGCCCCAGGACGACTGAGGACAAGAGGGTGAGCCTGACTCCGCCCAACGCTGCTGCACCCACGAGCACTCGCGGGAGGAGGATGAATGAGCACCACTCACACTTGCCATGAGCTCACATCCCTGGGGACGACGCCCAGAAGCGTTACTCTGACTTCCAAGGAACGCCAGTGTGATGAGCCACGGCAGAGGCCACCCTGTCTGTGATGTCAGGGAAACTGTTCCGTCTTCTGACCCATGGCCACAGCACTGTGAGATACTCCATCCCACTCCTTCCCTCGGGAATGGCGGTCGGACGAGGCCACGGCTATTTTTCAGACAGAGGAAACAGTCCGGGACACTCGCAAACTTACCCCGGTGCAGATGACGTCAGTTTGCTGCCTGTGTCCTGCGAGGGTGTAAATGATAATTCATAGCATGAGAACCGAAGGGGTGGTTGACATGCTTAAAACCCAAGTCCATTATTAGCTCACGTTGGGTCCAGGGCAGGAGAGCACCTCCCTCCCTGCCCTGCGCCCCTGCCTCTCTCTGTGCCCTCCTGCTTCACGGCTGGCGCCCCGACCCCCGGGGCACCCCGAGTGTGCCTGCATTGGCCATGAGGGCCATACAGAGGGTGCATGTCAAGTGAGGCCACCTGGTGGCCCTGACCTTGGTGACGGGTCTGTGTGCGGGGCGGCAGCGGGGACGGAGGTGCACAGAGGAAGGGCCATGCAAGGACGTGCGGGGTTGAGGAGAATCCAACCTTGACAACACCTGGATCTCAGGCTTCCAGCCTCCAGATCGGGAGATCCTGGGTTTGTCACTTAAGCCACAGTCTGTGCCCGCGGCGACGGACGCGACTCTGCTGATGAGTACTGACCAGCCCTGACAGCACCTCCGTTGGGTCGCCCCCATTCTAGTGGACGGCAGGACCCTCGTCTTGTGGCTGCAACTTGCTTTCCCACATCTTGAACGATGCTGAGCATCGTTTCACATAAGTTTGTTCAAATCTAACCCTAAATTTTGATGAAGTCCAATGCACCATTTTTTCTTTTCCTTCTTTTTAAATATTAAAATAATTTTAAATATTATTTCATATATTTTTACTCTAAGAATCATGTGAATATGCTTAACACTTTGGAAAATAGAGAAAAGAAAACTAAAACTTACCCAGAGTTCCTTCATCCTAATGCATTTCCCATCAGTCTTTATTTCCCCATTTATAGGATTTTTGTTTTATACAACTGCTAATTTGCCATAAATGTAATTTTATATTGCTTTTCCCCACTCATTATATCGTAAGCATTTTAAAAAAATGTTATTATAGGGTGCCTGGGTGGCTCAGTTGGTTAAGCGACTGCCTTCAGCTTGGGTCAGGATCCTGGGGTCCCGAGATTCATTCCCACATCGGGCTCCCTGCTTGGTGGGGAGTCTGCTTCTCCCTCTGACCCGCCCCCCTCTCATGCTCTCTGTCTCTCATTCTCTCTCTCTCAAATAAATAAATAAAAAATCTTTAAAAAAAACAATAAAAAATAAAATTCTTAAAAAAAATAAATAACTGATGTGACATTTATTTAAGAAAAGCTTATTGGAGAGCTCTTTAGCTGCTTCTTGCAAAGTTTTTTGCTTTGTTTTATTTTTGTTTTAGAACCATGTTGTCTGTGATCAATACAGTTTAACTTTCTATTCTTTATTCCTTTTTCTTGTTTTATTTCACTGGCTAGAACTTTAGTACAATGTTAAATAAAAGTAGTGAGCATGGACATCCTTACCTTGTTCCTAGTCATAAGAAGGATAGTATTCAGTCTTCCACCAGGAAGTCTGTTGTATTTCATAGGTGCTCATTGTCAGAATGAAGATCTTTTCTTTTTTTTTCTTTTTTTTTTTTTTTTAGATTTTATTTATTTATTTGACAGAGAGAGACACAGCGAGAGAGGGAACACAAGCAGGGGGAGCGGGAGAGAGAGAAGCAGGCCTCCCGCCGAACAAGGAGCCCGATGTGGGGCTCGATCCCAGGACCCTGGGATCATGATCTGAGCAGAAAGCAGCTGCTTTCTTATTTTTTTATTTATTTATCTGACAGAGAGAGACACAGCGAGAGAGGGAACACAAGCAGGGGGAGCGGGAGAGGGAGAAGCAGGCCTCCCGCCGAGCAGGGAGCCCGATGTGGGACTCGATCCCAGGACCCTGGGATCATGACCTGAGCCGAAGGCAGACGCTTAACAACGGAGCCACCCAGGCGCCCGGTAACTACCTTTCTTAAGTGAGAATGCATTTTTCAACATTGGAAGATTTAGAATTAAGGATATAAATATTTAAGAAACCCAAACTCATGCTATTTCTACTGTTGCATTAGAAAGCCCTATGTGCATATTTGGTATTTACCGTTTTGAATGCAGAAGAGAATGTGTCCTCCTGGGCGAGAGGTGGGGAGGGTTTGAGCCATTGAGATCTCAAAGCTCTGCCCACACTTAGGAGGTGAGCCCAGCCTTATCTAATCTTAGCCATCAAAGTGGGATGATGATCTGTCTCAGATAATCTGCAGAGGGATTAAATGTGATGATGGATGACAAGTGTCCAGCAGAGTGGCACTGAATGGTCACAGCTGACTTGGATTCTTGAGACAGGATGGGAATGAGGTGGCCCTGAGACTGCTCTACCACACATTCTAGAGGTGAGCTCAAGAGCCACATTCACCAGAGAAGAGGGCTTGAGCACATTCCCCTGGACACACGCTACAGCCAGGTGGGACCCATGGTCAACACCTGTCCTGTCATCATGACTTTGCTGCTTGAGCGCTGTCCTTCCTGTCGCTCAGAAGAAGTCGTGTGGTACCCACCACCCAAGAAGGGATGGCAAGGGTGGGGTGCCAATGGGATGGAACGGAGCACCACCCCGGTCTCCAGGTATGGCAGGAGGCTGGATGGGAGTGAGTGGCAGGGAGGGCTTATGCCGTATGGTGTTGGCCATGGTTTAAACTGTGACTTGGCCAGTCACACCCCGTCCTCACTGAAGACCAGCCTCCAGCATCTCCAACATGGAACTCTGAGTCCAGGCTGCATAATGAACAGAGTGGGCTGGGTAGGTCCCTCCTCCCTGTTGATCTGGGAGATGAGCAGGAGAGCCCTTCCGCTGGGACAGTAAGTGGATTGCTTAGACCCTGGGGGACAGGCCAGGATCCTGCCAGGAGCTTCCTGGAGTGCTGGCTGCAGACATCCACACACATCACCCAAGCACACATGTGATGCTTCCGTTCGTCACACCCATTTTTCTATCACGCTTCTCTGCTCACACGCATGCCCCACAGTTTAGAATGTTTGTGTTACCCACCTTATTTCCCTCGTATTCCCCTCCCACCATTGTCCCTGTTTGAGCTGCATCCCTGGGAACATTATAAATGCTTTAAACCAGCTAAACCTGCCCTCCCCTGGGTTCCTGGGGGAGGCTTAGATCCCGCACTGGCTCTCACCCCTGTATCTGAGGCTCATGCATGGCCGCCCTCACCTACCGTTAGCCACGAATTCTCTGGGTACATGGTAGCGGACAACTGAAAGGAGGGCGTATCCGGCAGCAGGAGCTCCTTGGACGTCACTCTGGAGGGATGGGGCAGGAGGAAGGGGAGAGACACGTCAGCAAGAATGGGAATGCAGACAGCTGCTGAAAGCCACAGGCCACAGCATCCCACGGGCTCCTTACTGTGCCCTTCCCTTCTTCTGCAGCCCCTCAGGTCCGCTGCACCCTGGGAGACCCCCTTGAGGGCAGGGGAGAAGCACCCGAGGGGAGGGGCTGCAGGAGCAGCAGGGACCTTTAAACAAGGAGGGGCGGTGGGTGGTGCTGTGGGCCCCGGACCTCAACTGCCACAGTGGGATGACACGGAATTACCCAGGGGGGCCCGCTGAAGGGCCTCAGAGACGTGAGGAAGGATGATGCGGAGAGATTCAGCCCTCCATTGCTGACTTGCAGGCTGGAGGTGACAGCGTGTGAGAAGACACAAATTCTGTCATTCTTCTCCAGCACCTCCCGAAATGAACGCGACCCCGGCCACACACTGACTGCTGTCCTGCGAGATGCAGGGGCCCCAGTTCACTGCGTGGAGCCCGTGAGATGGGGAAGGCGTTCGGAGCCCCTGCTTGGGCTCATCTGCTGTGCGGCTACAGAGGATGGGCCCGGCGAGGGCTGGCGGGGTGGAGCGCCCGCACAGTTCCTGAAGCTTCAGGTGTGCGGCCCCTTCCCCTCTCTAGTCCACCCTATCTGGTAATTTCTGCAGAGCCACCCGTGGAATGTTCTCCGACAGGCACGCAGTCGAAAAGGAATTGTGCCAAAGAGACGGTCCGATGGCTACCCCCAGACGGCGATGCTTTGGCAAGCCCGACTCCGAGTTTCCTCTAAAATAAGCCTGTGATTAACATCATCTGAAGCTGTAAGCACCTACACCTTCTTACACACTGTTGTGTCAAGAGGTGTAGACAAGCCCTGGTCTCCAGACGCCGAGCCTGGTCTGCTAGGCAGGTGTGACCTGAGAGCTGCAGGCACGTCCAGGCCCCCCATCAGCCCCGCTGGGCACAAACTCCTCGTTACCCTAGAAAGGCTTCCTGCCACAGAGAACGGCTGCCCGTCTGTTATCGGCTGCCACACCCAGAGGGTTTGTAAGCTGACACATTCGCGCTCCCTTCCCACAAGTCAAGTTTCCCCGCTTTCTCGTCAGAAAGGCGAGACTGTGTCGAAAATGAGAAGATCCCCACAATGAGAAACAGGATATACCTTCAAAATGGAACAGTGAATTCATGCTTCCTTCTTTTAACAGAACAAACTCCACAATACATGGAGTTTTAAAAGCAGGCTCCCAAAAACGTGCACAACGAGATCATAATTTCATAAAAGAAAATGTTACGTACATGATGCACATGGAAATATTACATGTGGGAGACTTGAAAGATACCAGTCAAAATGCCAGGAGCGGACACTGGCGGGTGGAGGGAAGGAAAGACTTTCATCTGTACACGGGGAATATTTGTAAGTTCCAAATTTTCTATAACGAATACTCATTGATGTGGCAATCTGAAAAAAAATTTGAGATGGAAATTTACGATCCTGGTGCATTGATTTTCAATTATTCTTGCCAGAAAGGGACAAAATAGGAAATGTGAGGAGGCGTAAGGAGAAAACCTCTATCTACAAGCCAAGGAGAGAGGCTGACAAGGCCCCACGACCCTGCTGACACCTTGATCTCAGGCTCCAGCCTCCAGAACAGTGAGACCACACACTTCTGTTGTTTTGTGGCCCTTTGTGACGGCAGCCCTGGTGGACTAAGACACCTACCATAGTGTGAGCGTATTTCTTGTCCCTCGACGACTTTTCACAGCTGCAGTTTCAATGTGCGCGTTTTAAAGTGGGTGCCTAGCCTGGGTCGTGACCTTCACGACGGGCCACTTTCTGCCTCTGATTTCGCGGGGAAACTCGTGTGTGCCTGTGTGCGTGCGAGCCGCGCTCCGGGGCCCTCGGGAGCAACACAAAACCAGGTGTTATGAGACGTCCTAAGGAGGAGGTTTGGACTCAGCTCTCCACATGTTCTCTGATTGACACAATCAATGAGCACTGACCTTCGCATATCGGTTCAGGTATCAGCAGTTACAGACGGAGTGGAGAACTATTGCAGTTTTCGCAAGTAAGGTAAGCCAAAAAGATGGTGGATACGTGTTAATGTTAAGTGAAACGATGTTACACATTGTTTTAAAATATCCCATCAGAGATGGATTACTTTCCAAAGTAATTTGAGTTACAAAGAGCAGGCAGCCTACTTTCAGACAGATCCAACAACTCTAGCAAGCATACAACCTACCTCTGTGCGGATGAGCTCTGGTCGCCATCTGCTTGCTGCGTAAATGAAAATGAAGAAAAAGGAGAAATTGTTGATACTCAGGTTATTCTTTCAGAAAACCCAGTCCATTATTAGTCAGCATCAAGTAAGCGTGTCTCAGACACGTCCCTGGAAGGGGTCTCGCGGAGGGACAGCTCCCCTCCTCCCACACCCACCCTGCGAGCACTGGTGTCCTCGTCCCTCTTTAGTAAGAGCCCGGCAGTGGGATTGCTGCGTCAAATGGTAAGAATATATTCAAGTTTTTAAGAACCTGCCAAACTGCTTTCCAAAGTGGCATCACTTTCCAATTCCCTTGTTACTTTGAACTGCGGACACGCGGGGCTTCGGTTTCTCTGCATCAGCCCAGCACTGGGCATTGTTCGCGTTTTCGAGCGAGCCATGCTAACTGGGTATGAAGTGCTATCTTCCTGTGGTTTTCATTTGCATTTCCCGAATGGTGAGTGGTGCTAAACACCTTTTCAGGTGTTTATTTGCCATCCATATATCCTGTTTAAGTTTATTAAAATCTCTTCCCCATTTTAAATTGGGGCTGTTTTTCCTTATTAAGTTTTGAGAGTTCTTTATATATTCTGGATATAAGTACATGGTTTGCAGATATTTATTCCAGCTTGTGACTTATAGTTTCTATTTTTGTAATGGTGACTTTTGAAGACCAAATGCTTTATTTCTTATGGAGTCCAATTTTTCATTTTTTTCCCTTAATAGTGTTTTGGTATCATGTTAAAGAAAACTTTGCCTAACTCAAGGTCACAAAGATCTTATTCTGTTTTCTTCCTAAAGTGTTATATTTTAACTCTTAAATTCAGGTCTATGATTGATTTTGAGTTATTTTTTTTTGTGTATGGTGTGAAGTAGGGTATTAAGTTCTTTTTTTGGATATAGTTATCCAATTGTTTCAGCACCTTTATTAAAAATACTCTCATTTCTCTCCCCGTTGAATTGTCCTGTGCACCTCTGTTTAACATCCGCTGCTCAGGTTTTATTTCTGGAGTTTCTACTCTGTTCCACTGATCTGTATGGTCTATCTTCTTCCAGTCCCGCACTGCCCTGATTACTGTAGCTTGATCATAAATTTTTAAGGCAGGTTGTGTAAGTCCTCCAATTTGCTGCTTCTTTTTCTAAATTATTTTGGTCGCTCTAGGTCCTCTGAATTTCTATATATATTTTAGGATTGGCTTGTTATTTCCTTAAAAAAAAAAAGCTTGCTGGAAATTCAGTACAGATCATGGTAAGTCTATAGATCAATTTAGGGGAAATTTGCTATCATGACAATATTTTGTGCTCCAGTCCATGAGTATTCTAAATCTTTCCATTTATTTAGATTGCATTTAATCTCTCTCAATACTTCGTAGATTTAAGTATACAGATTTGGCACTTGTTTTATTATTTTATTATTTTCAAAGCTATTGCAAATGGAATGGTTTTCTTAATATCATTTTCAGATTCTTCTTTGCCAGTATACAGAAATATAATTGAGGTTTTTATATTGATTTTGTATCCTACCACCTTATTGAGCTGTCTTATTATTTCTACCAGATTTTTTTTACAGATTTGTTAGAAGCATGTTTCCTGCAAATAAATACAGTTTCATTTTCAAATCTATATCTTTAATTTATATTTCTTGCTGTGTTGCACTGGCTGGAACTTGAGTGAAATGTCAAATAGAAGTTTGAAGTGGACATTCTTGCTTTTGTCCCAATCTTAGGGGAAAGTATTCAGAATGAATTAAGTGTGAATTAGTGGTAAGTCTCATTAGGTGCTGCTTATCAGATTGAGGGTGTTCCCCATGCCCCAGGATGTGCAATTGTTTTTGTCATATATAGATGTGTTATCACGTCAAATGGTTTTTTCTGTTTGACTAATGTGCTCATATGTTTAATGTTCTTTGTTTTATTAATTTGGTGATTACATTAATTTATTTCCAGATGTTAAACCAATCTTGCATTCCTGGAATAAACCTCACTCAATCATGGTGTAATAATACTGTTTCTCTGTAATTACATTTGGTCTGCTAATATTTTGTTAATGATATTTGCCTCTGTATTCATGAATGATATCAGCTCATGTATTCCTCTTTGGGATGGCCTTGTCTGGGGTGGGTGTCATGCACTGACTCCACACAGTGAGGTGGGAAATGCGACTTCCGTCTCTATTCCTGAAAGGATGTGCATGACTGCTGTTCTTTTCTTTAAAATATCAGGTAGAATTTATCAATGAAACCATCAATTCACAAAGATCACCTGGGATCTTTGTGAGAAATTTAATTAGTGGTTGTCTTTGTTTGTTATATGTCTATTCAAACTTTCGATTTCTTTTGTAATCAGTTTTGGTAATTCATGTCAGCTAAGTAGAATGATCACTCCCTTTCTTAAGAAAGCATGTTTCAACCCTGGAACGTTTTAAGTATAGAAAAATTTAAGAGACCCAAGCCTATAATGTTACTGCTTTTGCATTAAAAATCATTGTGCATATTTGGTATTCTATGTTCTTGAATACTGACAAGAATTTGTCCTGCTAGGTGTGGGACAGAACAAAGTATCTTCTCTCAGAGTCTTAAATATCTATGTTCATTTAGGAGGTGAGCTTGGCCTGATTCCACCCTGGTGGACACCAAACAGAAACTATAAAGCTGTGTCTGGGAGCATCCTTAGCAGGATTTAACATAATGGTCAAAGACAAGTGTCTGTCACAGTGGCAGGCACATGGACAGGGCTGGTAGCAGGTGTCACATGGGACTGTCCCAGGCAAATTGGGACATAGGGTCACCCTGGTTTTAATGGCAGCAAAGAAAAGTCTGTGGCCATCTGCTCATGGCTTGGAGTGAGGGTCGCCTTTTAGTGGCTGAGTCTGGGGTAGGGAGAGGTTGGAGGCATGATGGTTTCCACTAAATGTGTCTCCAAACTTCCAAGTTGCAAGCAAGGAAAATGATTTTGCTGACAATATCACTGTTACTAAAGGTGGGTACCAACCACTTCCTACTTCTAAATTATTGCAAGGAGCCCTCCCTCTGATGCCCTGCAGGGACTTTGGTGAGATGGAACTCCTCCCACAGAGAATATAAAGTCACCTGTGATCTTCAAAAGTCAGCATAGTCACAAGCCCTGCTTTAAAATAACCCACCAGAAACTCCCAGACAGCTGCAGAAAGTGGGTCCAAAAGGAGGCAGCCCTGAGGCTTACTCCACGTCTGTTTCTTACAGTGAGTCCCTAACACTTTTTTAATGAAGAATTTCAAACATCCAGAAAAGTTGAAAGGATTGTACAAGAAAGCCTAAACTCGACACCTAGATTCTATCATTGTTAAAGTTTGGCAGTGTTTTTTTTTTTTTACCATATGATTATCCACCTATCATTTTATTTTCTGGTGCACCTCAAAGCCCGTTGAGTGCAGACATAAGTATCTTTCATTAAAGCACACATATATCGCTCAGTTTTAGTAAGCCCATTTTTCTACTGCATCTCTCTCTCTCTCTCTCTCTCACACACACACATACAATACAAGCCCCACAGTTAAGAATATTTTCTGTCCCTCACTTTTTCTTCTACTCCCCTCCCCCACTTTGTTTCCATATGAGTAGCACCCCTGAGGACCAAGTAAATGCTTCAGATCAGTCAAACAAGCCATTCCAAGCATTTTCTGTCCTCGTTCCTGGGGGAGCCTGAGAACCTCCATTTGGCTCTCATCCTAGATTCAGCACACATGTCCTGTGGCTCTGAGCTCACCACTAGCATCAAGGAGCTCTCTGGGTGGAAGGCAGTGGTGGAACAGAGACTTGGGCACTTCCGGAGTGGCTGGGGCTCCTTGTGCTTCTCTCTGCAGGGATGGGGCAAAAGGAAGGAAAGACTCCTATCAGCAAAGAAGGGCCCTGCATTGGGCAGTAAGCTGAGAGAGCCCTGCTGATGGCTGCCAAGCGCCATTCACTCGCCATTACTGTGATGCCCTCGCCTGCAGAACCTCAGAGCCAACAGCTCCTGGGATGTTGTCTGTGTGCTCCTGGGTTGACTGCACAATGTGAGACACCCTGCAGGAGCTCCTCTGGGAAAGGTCTACACCCGCTTGCCAGTGGGAGGCCACAGAGGCGCTCCTCCTGCTGTGGCACCCCACCATGGACCCCCACCTTCACGAGCCTGTGGGGGCAGCAGGCTTGGTTACAAGTGGACAAAGTCATGGGCCTCGGAGCCCAAGGCATTCCGTGCTCATTTCTTGCAGCAGCTGTAGGAAATGAATGCAGGATTGTCCTTGATTATCCAAGTAGGTCCAATGCAACCACACGAACCTTTAAAATTTGAGAAATGAGGAAGAGGAGGAGGTCCAAGAGATCTGAAGTATGAGAAGACTAGACCCACAGTGACCGACTTAGAGACCGAGGGGCAATGTGGCAAGTGTGGGAAAGCAACAATTCTATCAGCATTCTGAATCAGCCTAGAAGCAGATTCTTCCCCATTACCTCCGGAAAGGAAAGCTGACCTGGTGAACCGTGACTGTGCCTTGAGAGGCACCGGGAAGGGACCCAGCTGTACTTGCCCAGGCATGTGACCCATGCACACTTTCAGATAATGAGTCTTGTTTCAAGACACTAAATTTGTGGGAATTGCCCTGTAGCAACAGAAAATTGATACAAACCACTTGATGGACATTAACTGAGTGGAACACCTGTGAAATTAGGCAAGAGAAGTCTTTATACATATGATCCTACCTCCATAGCAGTTAAACAGTCCAGAAGAAATACTCCCAATAAACTGGTCTGATAACTACTGTTAGAGAGAAGCACTTGAGAAAGTCCTTCACAAAGTTCTGCCCTAAAATATACCGGTGATTAACATCATCTCACTCCAGGGGCACTTACTGAGTGAAGGTTTCTTCTTTGGATTGATATCCTGTCAAGTGATTTAAACATATTCCTTGATCTCTAGGAATTGAGACCCTGACATGCTATAGCAGGCTTTGCCTGAAATATAAGGCTGTGAGTGTCCAGGCAGTGGACTCTCCGGCTATCAGGTTCCCCTAGGGACACTTGTGCAATAAAGAAAGGCCACTGTTCCCTACTGCCCAGCGCACCCAGAGGTTTGTACTACACTTCAACAACGGGCCTTTCAACAGTGAAAGTTAGCTCATTTTCCTGTTGGAGAAGACAACACTAAATTGAAAATAAATATTCCAGAAATGAGGAATATGGTTCCTCCCAACGACAGAATAACTTCTATTCATAAAAATCATGTTTCTTTTTCTTTTAACAATGTGGAAGGTATATGGAATTTTTTAAAAGGGCTTTTAAAGAGTTGCACAATATGATAATTTTATAAAAAACAAAGCAGTGTGTGTATAACTCACAAAAGAATATTAAAAATGGAACTTGGAAGACACTACTCAGAGCGCCAGAAGTGGCTGCAGCGCGAGGTGCTGCGAGTGACTGCAGGTCCCCAGCCCTTGTCTGGCTTGCACACCTGCACTTCTTCAGGTCCCCAGCCCTGTGCTGCGTCGCACCGGACTTCTGCGTCTCCTGCCCCTGGGACGCGTCCACCCCGGGACTTCTGCGGGTCCCCGGGCCCCTGCGCGGCCGCGCACCCCTTCTGCAGGTCCCCAGCCCGTGCGCTGCGTCTGCACCGACTGTCCGAAACCGGGTGTAGTCTCGGTTGTTTCTGGAGGCGGCTCGCACCCAGCTGGACAGGGCGAGGGAATGTGCTCAGATTGTACGTAAAGGACCACAGCGAGGCGATGCTTCAAGTGAAACTCTAAAGGACCCGGGTTTTCGCAGCAGTATCGCTACCCGGTGTCTAAGGAAACAAATGCAGAAGGAAGAAGCGGGATATTTGGAGCGAACGCTCCTTCCCCGCTAGACACCTGGTCGTGCGTGAGCGGGCGCGGTCCGTTCTCCCCGCCCCACTCCGCCCGAACGCGAAAGCCGCCCCGCACAGGTTTCCGCGCAGGACCAAGTTCCGCGTACACCTCGGAGCGTGCGGCGGCACTTCCGGCCCGCTCCCCCGGGGGAGACCGACTTCCGGGGCGGTTCGGGGCGTGGAGCTGTGACCCCGTGGCCTCGCTCCCTCCCATGTCAAGGGAATGTTTAATGTAATTCCGCTTCGAACTCTGCGTGTCTTGGAGCTGCACAAAAGGATTTTAGAGCTTACATGGAAAGATAAAAACGTGAAAGAACTGTCAAGAGCAATGAAAAATTTAAAAATGCCAAGGGGGGGTGTTTCACCTGCCGGACGTTCAGGGCGGGCGCGCCCGGAAGAGGGTCTCCCAGGGGAGCAGGGCGCACCATGCCCTTGGAGCTGGCTAGGGTAATTAAGCCCTGTCTTCGTGAACACAAAAACAAATTCAGGATAGCTTGGAAACCAAAATACAAAGAACGTGAATAAAAATGATGAAAATATTAGCAAGGAATATGGAGGATATCTGTATAACCTTGGAGTAAAGAAGACTTTTTAAAGCAAGACTCTTAAGAGCATATAGTATTTTTCAAACAGATAAAACAACTCTAGTAAGCTTACAAACTTACCTGTGTACAGATGAACTCTGGTCATCACCTGCTTGCTGCGGGGGATAAAAATTCATAAAGTGAAAAAAACTGTTGACAGTGAACTTATTATACAAAATTCAAGTCAGTTATTAGTTAATTTTGAGTAATGGTACCTCAGAGTCTCCTGGGTCCTGGGAAATGATCTCACTGGGGGATAGCACCCTTGTTACAGGAATACCCGTGTTTTCACTTCTATTAGGTAAGAAACTGGGAGTGGGATTGCCCACTTAAATGGCCAGTATAGATTTTACTTTTTAAAAAAGGTTTTATTTATTTATTTGACAGAGAGAGAGCACAAGCAGGGTGAGTGACAGAGGGAGAGGGAGAAGCAGGCTCCCCTACGAGCAGGAAGCCTGATGAGGAGCTCCATCCCAGGACCCTGGGATTGTGACCTGAGCCGAAGGCCACTGCTTAACCGACTGAGCCACCCGGGCATCCCTAGATTTTACTTTTTAAGAAAATGCCAAACTTCTTATCAAAGTGATCTAATTGGATCTCCCCAATAGCAATGTATGAGACTTCTATCTCTACAGCTTCACCAACACTTGTTACTGTTCATCCTTCTGATGACAGGCATTCCAGTGGGTGTGTAATGGTATCTTACTGTGGTTTTGTGTTTTCTTAATGGTAAATGACATTGACCATCTTTTGTGTGCTTATTTGCCACCCACAGACCCTCCTTGGAGAATAGTTGGTTCAAATCTTTTGCCCATTTAAAAAATTAAAGCACTTTGGGGCGCCTGGGTGGCTCAGTCGTTAAGCGTCTGCCTTCGGCTCAGGTCATGGTCCCAGGGTCCTGGGATCGAGCCCCGCATCGGGCTCCCTGCTCCGCGGGAAGCCTGCTTCTCCCTCCCCCACTCCCCCTGCTTGTGTTCCCTCTCTCGCTGTATCTCTCTCTGCCAAATAAATAAAATCTTTAAAAAAAAATTAAAGCACTGGGTCATTTTCTTATAATTGAATTTTGAAAGTTCTTTATATTTTCTGGACACAAGTGTATGATTTATAAGTATTTCATTTATGCCTGTGGCTTATATTTTCATTTTCTTAATGGTGACCTTTTGAAAAGCAAATGTTTTTAATTTTGATGAGAAGCAGCTGTGGAAATATGTGGGCCTAAAAGGAGTCAGCCCCGCTGGCTTGATTTTATAGATAGTGAATGTAGAAATGATATAACACACATGCACAGCACACACCAAACACACACACATGCACTGCATTGTACACACCACGCACATGCACATACTGCATCACACACAACACATATACACATACTGTATCACACACATATGCACACACAACCACACACACATGCACTGAATCACACACATCATGCACACTCATACAGTCACACACACAAGCATACACTGCATCACTCCAAACACACATACACACACAACCATACATGCACTGCATCTCACACCAAACACACATACACACACAACCACACATGCACTGCATCTCACACCATGCAGGCTCACATATACACACAGACACAGACTCAGAGGACTGTGCCAACATAGAAACAAAGGATTGTGGTTGAGAAGTCCCAGCTGCAAGGTGACCCTGGGCATTGTCCCAGGCCTAGATAATATGAATGGTGAAGCAGAGGGACACCTGGTACCTGTGGGAATCCTATTTGGAGGGACAGCTCTTCCTTTTCTGCTGAAGCTTTTGGAGTCTGTTGCTGGCGGCCCTGTGTCATGTAATCAAATGTGCTCAACTTCTTGGCCACTAGACAGGAGAGAGGAGGAAACAAGCAATTACGCAAGCAGAGCGGCCTGCGTGCCACAACCCGGCCTTCCAGAGCTCCCCCCCAGGGTGCTGGGAGCTGCTTCCTAACCTGGAGCACTGGGGCGCTGCTGATGGCCACACCAGAGCCCATCTGGCCTGTGGGTAGCAGACAGCAGCTCCTCACACCCCCAAGGCCTGAGGCCCCCCACCCCAGGAACAGCTGCCCTGCCTGCCTCCCAGGCCTGCAAAGTCAACATGGACCTACACTGAAGGCTGTGCCCAGCTCAGCTGGGCTGAGCCACTGGCTCCAGCATCGTGGTAGCAGCACCCCAGGTCACTGAAAGAGCATCTGAGACCTCCCAGTGGACAGCACTATTCATGAAATGGGTTCTGTGCCTGTTTCAGCCGTGTGCTTCAGTGGAGGCGCCCAACTTCCCATTTCTCTTTTCCTAAAACTAACAAACATGAGGACAGATGGCTTCTAATTATTTCTGGAAAGTGAGAAGGCCACCCACAGAAGCCTATTTGCAGTTCGAGGAGCAGACGGAGGGGGGGCCACTCCACACACCCCCGTGGAGCCCTCAGAGGCTTCTTCCCAGGTGGAGTGAGCTCCTGCAGAACGCAGCCCATCCCCTTCCCTGGGTGGTTTGTACAAGCGCTTTTGTTTTTGTTTGCTTTGGCTTCTCTCTCTCAATTAACTCCACCTGGTTCTTACTGCATTCTTCACACTCCCTCAGAATCTGTTATCTGTTGGAGGGTATAAACTTGCACTTGGTTACATGCTAGTGAAAACACTCACTCTTTTGCATGGATTTGCACAGCTACCATCACCATCAGACGGTAAGCACAACTGTGTGTTTCCCAGAGCTCACACTCATCATCTGACGGTAACAAGAGGAGATGCGGTTGAGCCAGAGCACAGTGTACACTGAGGGAGGGTCCACCGTGTTCCCTCCAGCCTTAGCAGCTCTAACACAGGAGCTTGGGGCCACTGCCCTTTGGGATGCTCTCTCTCCCGCTTGTGTGAAGGTGGCTTTCCCCACACCCCTGCTGCTGGCACTCCCACATCTGCATGTCTTCCCGGGAGATCTGGCCCTCACCAACGTTCCCACTCCTACTCATGTGCTGCAGACTCGTCTGGGTGTCCTTTTCCCAAGCTTCGGAATGAAGCATCCAGTGGCTGGCAGTTTCTGATGTGTCCCCCAGCAGTCCCCCCACGTCAGGGCTTTCATGTAGTCCTATCCCCTAGAGAGCAGGCTGACCCCAGTGCCTTGCAGAAGAGGTGATGGGGCGTCACTTCCATGACTGGGTTACAAAAGGCTGGCTCTGTCTTGCTCCCTCTCTTGTCTGCTCAGCTGAAGCCAGCTGCCCCATTGAAAGATGCTAAGATGCTCTGTGTTGGAGCATCCGCATGACAAGGAGCGGCAGGAGGCACTGGCCACCAACTCACAAGGAACTGAGGTCAGGAACTGACCTGCCACTGCTCTGGTGATGAGCCTAGAAGTGGATCCTCCCCTATCGGATGAGACCGCGGCCCCTCCTGGCACCTGATGGAAGAGCAGGGCCGGGGGACCCACAGAAACTGCGAGGCACTAACTCTGTTGTTTTAAGCAGCTACATTTTAGGGGAATTTTACTCTAACAAGAGCTAATATCCCAACTTTGTTCTAGAAGTCTGTTCTTTGATGTCCAAATCCCGTATAAGCGACACCTTGAGCCCTAAGCTCGGTGTGCTTCTCCCTTCCAGGGGTCTCCTGTGCATACCCCCACAGTGACCATGGCACCACTACCCTCCCGGGTGCCTGAGTTGGGGCCCTTTGGTCCCTCTCCTCAGATCTCCAGGTAGCCGTGAGTCCCGTGGACTTGTTCTCCAGTCTTGCATCCGACCATCCTGAGTGGCTGCAGCAGGCTTCTGGACCTGCCCAACTTGCCACCTGCTGGCTATCATGAATGCTGTGACCGGGACACTGTCCCCAAATGTACCCCTGTCCCCCTCGGCCAGTGTGCAGAAGCTTTAGGAAGGGCCTGGGCCGATCTGGCCCTGGCTCCACGGAGGACATGAGGACACTGCCTGCACAGACCAGCCCAGCAGCCACATAGAGCCCGCTGGTGCTGCCCTCTCCCACACAGAGGCCACACGGAGTAAGGTACATTCAAGGAAGGGCTTCACGGGGTGCAGAAGTCCTGCCCTCACCCCCCGTGCCAGGGAGCAGTGGAGCCTGCAGCGCCACTGCTGTGTGGACATCAGAAAACCAGGCTCCCTGCGGTGAGTGTGGTTAGCAGATACCCTGCCACTGGTTGACTGTTTCTCATTGTTAGGATTTGGTGCTTTTCCAAATTCCCTGTTCTTTTTTCAAGGTGCCCTGTTCCTGCCTCAGATTCTGCTCCTTTATCTCTGAACATTCTAACTTGTTCTGAAAACCCCTCTCATGGTCTCTGCAGGCCTCAGAACAGAACGAGCCCTGCTGTCCCTCAAGGGGTGTCTCTTCCCATCCTGTGATTTGTCTTTTGTGCTCACTCTGGCAGGGGCCAGCTGAGCAGTCTTCTGCCTTGGGACACATGTGAACTCAAGGGGCTGGGACACATACTTAGGTAGAGGTGGAAGATAAGCAGGTGCCCAAGCAGCAGGAGGCTGACGATGTCCAACAGCAGCACGAACACCCCAATGCCCAGGACCACTGGGGTCTTTGTCTTTACAGGGAAAAGGGGGAGGAAGAGCATCCAAGTGTTCTTGTTGGAGACCTCTGTGGAAGCAAGGGAGACATGCACCATGTCCAGCACCCGGGGCATGGCTGCACCTCTCCTCGGGAGACAGAGGTCAGTGGTGGGAGAAGGAAACCAGCTCAAGGGAGCTCTTCTTCCTTGCCCAGGTGTGTGCCCTGCCCTACCTAAGTGCCCTTGCAGCCCCCTGACAATCCCACCTTATGGGGCTGGAGGAAGTTAACTAAGTGTCCAGGTCCCAGAGCCTGGACCCCTGCCTGGCCCCAACACCCACCCTGCCCGTCAGCCAGGTCCTCGCTGGTCCTTGCTGGACCTTCCCCATTCTCAACCAGCCACTGTCACAGAGGACCAGAAGGCTGTAGCCAGCGCCTCGGGGCAATTCCAGAACATGGTCCTCTGTGCCCCAAACTTAAGTGTAAGAAGAGCACTGACGAATCTGCAGGCAGGCCCATGAGGTAGAATTCCGTCTGAAATGCCCTGACTCCAGTCCCTTATGTGACGCCCCGAACGGTGGCTGCCAGGCCCACTGTGTTGTGTGGCCGCGTGCGTGCGTGGGGCTGGCTGGACCGTGGGATGGCGGACCGCACGCTTGTCCCTTTAGCTGGTGATGTTCCGATGAGTTCCCACCAATGACAGCAAAGTGTCCCAGGGAACTGTGGTTAAGCAGCCCCGTGGAATCTTCTGGAACAGCAAACCCAGGAGATTGCCTCAGTCTTCAGGCATTCACGTATAGCTGGTCCCACTGTGGTTCCAGAGCCTGCAAGTCCCAGAGAGAGGCCAGGGTCACCCTGCCCTATGTCCTCACAGCGCACAGCAGTGCCGGCCCAGCTAACGCCCATGTCGGGAGGCCATCAGGAAACGCACAGAGGTGCTGCTCTGGGCACTGGGGTGTGCTGAGGTCGCTGCTCACCAGATGCAGTGTGTAGGGGCATTGAGAAGCCACGTGGTGGGGTGGGCCTACACGTGGAAGCCCCAGTGCCCAGCCTTGACTGTTCTGGAGGCTGCCGGCTCCGGCTAGCCCTCTGGCTCAGGCTGCATGTGGAGACTGTCAGGAGGGGTGGCAGGCAGAGGCCTCCAGCTGGCTGTGTGCACATCCTCTGAGTGGGGCCTGGCCTCAACGAGACCCCTGTTGTTCCCTTTTACCGTAGAAATAACCCGATGCATTTCAGAGCAGATGCAGGTCAGAAAGTCCATGCCACAACGTGCTGTGCGGGCCTCGGGGTGAAGGTGCACAGGGCACAGCCCCCCCAGGAAGAGGCTGCACGGCAGTGGGACCCCTCCAATGGCGCAGGCTCCGGAGAAGGGAGGCGTGGGGGCTCGGTCCCACCAGCAGATCATCACTGGCTCTGCGGGCTGCTCACTTTCCTGGGAGGAGGGCACTGTCCATACCCGCTTTGGAGCCCGATGCTGGGCCTTACAGCGATGTTGGAGCCTGGGCCGAGTGCGGGTCCCTGGAACATTCTGAGCTGAGCGACAAGGTCCTCTGTTTTCCTGCTCTATGTGCTGGGCCATGATGTGCTCTGGAGAGAGGCCTGGGCTGAGAAAGGCAGCCTTGCTCTGCACCCTAAGGGCTGAGGTCCCTGGGCACTCAGGACAGACAAAGGAGGCGGTCCCCGGGAGTCCTCCCTGCATCAGTGTCTGGGGCTGCTGTGACTGATGGCCACAGACTGGGCAGTTTAAACAACAGACATGGAGACTGGAAGTCAGGGTGTAGCAGGGCCAGCTCCCTCCACGGCTGTAGGGGAGGATCTGTCCTCAATCTTCCAGCTCCTGGGCCTCCAGGCACCCCTGGGCTGTGGCCGTGTCCCTCCAGTCTCTTATACAGATATTCTCAACGAACCCAGCACCCCTCCACACACACTCCCGGGTAACCTATGATCCTTTCAGGATCCTTAATCACATCTGTAAAGACCCTTTCCCCAAATAAGGTCACAGTCCCAGGTCCAAGGGTGAGATCATGGTCATAACTTTGAGGACCCATCCAATCCCACATCTGTTCCCAAGGCCAGGCTCCTGCACCACTTAGCAGAGACCTGCAGCCACACATCAGCCAGAACCCGTCCCCAGGCAGCCCTGTCCTCCCACCCGTCCCTGTTCCACACCCAGACCAGCTGCAGGGTGATGGGGCGGAGGGCCCCCTCCAACGCCTGGCACTACCTGGGAGCACGGTCTCTGAGCAGCCAGCACCCGCGGGCCCTGAACCTGCTGCTGCCCAGCCACGTCGCTCACCCAGCCGGGGGCAGGCCAGGCTGACGCCCCCCAGAAGGAAGGCTTTACCGCCGAGGTGGCTGGAGGGACAGGCTAACACCTGCGAGTGACCCAAGAGGAAACAAGGCCACAGAGGAGCCACATGTACTTTTGTAGTAGGGGTGCGTGCGGAGCTCCTCCTGGTTGATGAAGAACTGGATGAAGATGTAGAGCAGGATGATGATCAGGCAGAGCAGGCCGGCCGAGGCGGAGGCCACGGAGAAGAAGAAGTACCTGCGGGAGAGGCAGAGGTAAGCCGGGCTCAGGACCGGCTGACCCACAGCCCCGGAAGTGCGGCAACCCGCGCGGGGTGTCCCCGGCCCCGAACCCAAGACCCAGCCTTCTTCCCGTCTCCTGTCCTTCGAGCCTCTTTGGAGCACTCCAGGGGACACTGCTGGTTTGCGGCCGTCCTGATAGCACCTCCGTTTTCTGTGCCTCATGGCTTACAGACGTGCTCCCCTTCAACCCCCACAACTCCCCTGTGAGGAGGGGCCACCCTGGCTCACAGGGAGGGACACAGAGGCTCTGGGCCACGTGGGGCGGGCGGGCACGGATCCCCCACATTCCGGCCGCTGCTCACCGGGGGCTCCCTCCCGGTCACAGAATTGTGGACAATGAGCCCTTGTGGCTCTTAGCTTGGAGTTGGGGTCGTGACCACTGCCACTGAACAGAATCGGATGGTTTTTTTTTTTTTTAATTAATTTCACTCTTTCTATTGTTCTGTTTGTATCCTAACTATGGTGTAACGGATTTGCTACTTCGAAAGCTGGTAGAGCAAGTAACCCCAGTATTATCTGCAGATCGTTGAGGTACTTTTTACGCTTGAAAGCATTTTCTTGTATTCTACCATTTGCTCTGAGTGGCCAAGGAAAACACGTTTGTCTCCTCATTCAGGAAAACTTCAGGGTGTGCGTGCAGCAGTGTAGACAGGATGGAAAGCAGGCAAGACAGTTCCAGCTCAAAGCCTAGTCCCTCTGGAAGAGCACTTGGCGGTTCCTCCTCGTGGTGGGGGTCCTGGTGCTGTCCCTGCATTAAGGGCACTGAAGCCAGGTTGGGTCGGGGAGGCCAGGGGGCACCATGACAGGTGCCTGGCCGGGTACAGCTCACAGTGGGTCATCTCCACACACCCTCCCTGGGGCCAGGCACACTTTTGGGCACAATTGACATCTTGTGCTTTGGCATTAGACCAAAATCACTCCTGCCCCCTTGCCTGGCTCAGAAGACCCAGAGAATGATCCATCCATCCAGAAAATAAACTGTGGTCGGCAATTCTTGGAATATGCTCCCACGGCACGGTCTTCCTCCAGGCTTTCTGCTGTTGTGACGCTGAAGGAAGCCACTCCTTCAACAGTTTCAATCTCAACGTGTTTTCTTCAGCTGGAATTCAGTTGATTCCATGATGCTTTTCCAGAACTTCCTGAGGGTTCTTTACACACATCTTTAGGTGGAGAGCTAAAACGTGAGCATTCCCAAAGGGTCGGGTGCATGTGGAGCATGGCCCTGGGGTCCTGGGGAGCTGCTGGCTCGAGGGCCGTCGCATCGTGGCCCCTCACTAAGCCCCCCGAGGTGCGTCTCCTGCGCAATCCTACACAGGCCCAGCCTCCTGTGTGTCCCCAAGCTGCAGGGGGCACAGGCCTGGCCCCACACCTGGCTCTGGTCCCCAGGGAGCCCCTCCAGGCTGGAAGCCCCTTGGCTGTCCTGTCCTGCTGTCACCTGGCAAGAGGCAGCATTCCCGATGGGGTGGGGGCCAAAGCCTGTCCAACTGACGTTCAGGACACGAAGCATCGCTTCCTTCCCTGATTCCTGCATCTGGGGCACCTCAGCACCTAATCCAGCCCTTTCTCTGTGAAGACCTGGCTCGCTGGCTTGTCAGGCTTTGCCCACTTTTTTGGACAAACCGTCTTTTAAAGGCAGTCACTCCCTCTTGCTTTTTCTGCTGGATGGTCGAAGGGACAAGAGGGAATCTGGGGCAGATGCACACAGACGGCGGCCCTGTGCTCACCCTGACCCCTGCCTCACCTCTGCGTGCTCCTTCCGAGGAACACAGCCCCCACCTTGCTGTGTGCCAGGCACCTGCTCCCTCCTGCTGACCCTGCACAGTGGCTGCCAGGACGGCTGCTGGGGCTCACCTGCGGTCGAGGGGCTTCTCGCCCTGCTGGGAACCCCCTCAGCCTGCTGTGCCTGGAGCCCCGTCAGGCTCTCTGAGCTCCACCCTGCGTGCCCCGTGGGGCCTGGCCCACTCAGTCCTGCAGGGCCTCCCCTGTCCCCCGACGGCTGACTGGGCCTCAAGGTGACCAGCTCGCGGCAGCAAGGCCTTGAGGAGGTGCATCCAGAGGAGAAGAGAGCCCTGCTAGTGTGAGGAGGCGGCCCGCCCCACCCTCGCTAGCCCAGGGCTTCTCTTCTGTAGGGAGGAGGTGGGACGGGGGCTCCCAGGCACCCCCAGTCCCCCAGTGCTGATTGGGTTTTTCTAATCATGAGAGCTTTGTATTTCCTTCTGCTCAAAGCAGCGATCCTCTTCGGGCCTGAGCCAGCCGCGCATTTCTCACATGGTCTTCCAGCTCCAGGACTGGGTGCACGCGGCACATCTGCCACGGGATGGTGGGAAAGCAGGGGAGCCCCTTGGCGGCTGCGTCACCAGCCAGCGCGGGCCAGTGCGAATGAGTGCAGGAAGCTCTGCTGCCCCTCCTGGCCACTCAGAGCCCAGGCCCCAGCCCGTGGGGTCCTGGCGATGCTCAGGGGCCCTGCACCTGAGTCTGTCCAGGCCTGGATGCTCGCTCCCAGTGCAGCCTGGGCCCCCATCCTCTGTGCTCGGACAGCCTCACTGGGAGAATGTGGCCGGGCCCAGGCCAGCGGGTCAAGGACGAGGCAGCTCAGCCCGCGCCCCTTCCCACAGGTTGGACCTCACACATCCAGGGGTGACTCCAGACCACACGAGGAGGACAGAGGACAGCACGTGACCCCCCACTGCCATGGCCCTCACCCCCTCACCCATGAGGCCCCCAGCCTGCAGAAGCCCTCTCTTGGGGCCCTGGACTCCTCACCCTGCCCCCACACCTGGCTCTCCCCTCCCCCCCAGCTTCCCCCTCACCAGTAATTCCTGCTCCCACACCTGGCTCTCCCCTCCCCCACACCTGGGTCTCCCCTCCCCCCCAGCTCCCTCCTGCCCCCCTCACCAGTAATTCCTGCTCCCCACACAGTTGTTGAGCCATTTGCAGTGGTGGTCAAAGCCAGAGACACACTTGTTGCAGGTGCTACAGTGTTTGGCCTTCGAGCTCCTGGAAGGGAAGGGAGAATTGAGGACCACCAGCCTGTTGGCAGCGTGTGCAGGAGGACGACAGGGTCGAAGCCCCCGCCCGCCTGTGGGGGGGAGGCGGGCAGCCGGGAGGACCAGGCCCTAGGTGGGGTGGCCTCCCCTGGCCATGCCTGCCACATGGTGCCAGGGATCGAGCTGGGAAGCTGGGCTCAGATCCCACCCTGAGCCACGGGCCTCCCTCCCAGGCCGCCCACGGAAGCCGCGACCAGCCCGGGCGGAGGTCTGATAGGGGCGTCTGGAGCGGGGGGGCCCGTGCGTCTGAGGCCCACGGCTCCTTGTCCAAGGAGAGCAGTGCCAGCCAGCCGATGGGAGGCCGAGGTACCGCCTGCCCGCACACCCGGGCACTCACACAGGGACCTCACACAGGTGGCAATACTGGTTCTGGATCACGTGTGCATGTCTGGACCGGTCGAAGGTCGGCACAGGCTTGGAGTAGTTCTTCTTGAACCTCACGTTGGCTTCAGCCGGATCGATGGAAACTGCAATCAAGTGGACTAGGAAGTGGAGAAAGAAGAGCCCGCCGTTCACCTGGGAAAGGGGCGTCAAGGAACATGCAGCCGGGCATCGACAATACAGCGAGGGTGCCCACTCAGGGTGGCTGCTGTCAGCGCCACGGGAGCGGCGCCTGGCCAAGGGCCGAGTCCCAGGACGGTCCGCTCACACCCCTGCGGCCGACAGAGCGTGCCCCCGTCCTTCCTCCACGAGAGACGACGCTCGCTCGCACCGGAGATAGGCTTTCCCGCTGGAAGCAGGGCCCTGGAGGCGCCTGCAGGGGGCCTGAGGGTCAGCAGGGGGTGGGCACCATGCTGGGTGCCGAAGGAGGTGTGGGGGTTCTTTGGGCAGCTCCAAGAGCAGGTGTGGGGTTAGGAGGCAGGCGTGTCATCAAGAAACGAAGGTGGGGAGGAAGGGCCCACACGCAGTCTCTATGGGGCGCCTCCGTCTCACTTGTCTTCCCCGCCCCCGGCCCCTCCGGCTCTCCAGCACCCACGCCCTCCATGGCATCCAGGGTAAAACCAGGCCCTGCGATCTCACCCTCTCCTCCTCCTCCACCTCGGGACCAACACACCGTCCCCATGGAAACCAAACAGAAGAGGTGGAGGCCGCCTCCCTGTCAGCCCTGCCCTGCTTCCCCAGACTGGCTCCGAGCAGGAGGGCTCAGGGTTACAGGCCGGGCTCCAGGGTGTGGTGGGGGAAATGACCGGCCACGTGCACAACGCTCTGCCGTGATTTTAGGGGGTTGCAGGCTCTGAGCAGGGGCTGGGGTCATAGCTCCATTCTGCGGGCAGCCCCTGTGGGGTCCTTCTCATGCTCCACCACTGTTGTGGTCTGGGGTCTGTCGCCCACCAGGCAACAGCACTCGGCCTCCGCATGGGCCTGCCTCCGTGAAGGCCACTGCACAACAAGCCTGAGTGCTTCTGGCCAGACCTGCTCATGGCCCCTCATCCTCTAGCCTCCAGGCACCAGTATAGACCCAGGGCTCTGGGTGCCAGACGTGGGCACAGAGGCGACAGGAGCCAGCCCTGCTGGGGGAGCGTGGCTGTCAGGAGGGTGGGCTAGAGTGAGCTGAGGGCCAAGACAGACCAGGAGGCTGGTGCCCAGGCCAGGGGCAGCTGGAGGGGCAGCTGAGAACAAGCCAGGCCCTGGGAGACCTGCAGGAGGAAGGGACTGACCAGATCCCTCAGGGCCATGGAGGGGGTGCAGAGACACCAAGGCCCTGCGTGTGGCCACCAGACCCTGCAGGGCTGGCTAGGGCGTGAGCCTCCCCTACTCCACTGCTGAGCAGACCATGGCCCTGTTCCATGCATGGTGTGGGCAGCCGGCGGGTGGTCAGGGGCTGGGCCGGGCTTCACGGTCACAGCTGGAGACACCGGCATGGTGCTGGCTTGCCCGTCCCTCTGCACCTGCTCCCTAGAGCTGTGTTTGTGTGGTTACCGGGGCAACAGGAGCCCGTCCTGAGCTGCAGGACATACGATGCAGCAGGAAGTCCGCTGTGGCCCAGGTGCGGCCCCCTCCTCCGCCTGCCTCAGAAACGGGCAGGCAAGGTGCCCAGGAGGGAGCACGGGACGGCAGCAGGTAAGGCCCGGGCTGGGATGTGTGCTCAAAGCCCTCTGCCCCCATGGCTACACTCGGCTCGCACGAGACCACCGCCCGGGACACAGTGTGGGGACAGCTCGGCCCACACTCTGACCCTCAAGTGCAGGCGCCCGAGGCACCTGACCTGAGCCGCTGGGCCAGCCACACGGAGCTGCCTGCCGCCGATCCCCCCGGATGTCTGAGCCCTGCAGGTGCCCTCGCCAGGCTGCTCCCAGAACCTGTCCCCCAGGAACAAAGGGATGTGGCTTCCAGCGCCCCCATGCTGTAGGTCAAGTCCCCCGACAGCCTCCTCGAGCATGAAGCTGCCCAAGCAAGAACACAGCCCACCCGCTTGTCTGACCTAACGCCGCCCAGCACTCAAGAAGGTGACCCCAGGTCACCCACAGGAATGATATGGACCAGCAAAAGGCGCCCCATTCTGCTTGGCCATTACTGGATCAGTCCCACGTTCTAGATGTCAGTGAGCATGGGCTGAGCCCCGAAAGTGTCACAGGGTGGGTGGGTTCCCGCTCTCACTTTCAAGTGCCATCTTCTCATAAGAGTGTCTCAGTTTCCCGTGAATAACAAAAAGCAAAAGGAACGGGGTAGGAGGTCTCCCTCAGTAAGCAGGAGGCCCTGCCCCAGAGGCCACGGTCCCCTAGCAACAATCTGTGTTTGGTAAACAGGCACGGGCTCAGCCCAGGACACAGGCCCTCCCGTCCTTCCGGTTCTGCAGCAGGAAGAGGTGAGGCGCCCCCAGAGCCCCCCCTGCCCCAGGCACGTCTGCCTCACGCCAGAGCTGGGGTCAGAGCCGGAGGTCAGCGGCAGGGTCCAGGCAGCTCCCCGGGGGCTTCTCGGCCCGGCCACACCACCGGCCCTCAGACTAAGTCACGTCCCATCAGACGCCAGCCCCTCTGCACCGTGGACCCTACGGAACAGGGACCGAGCTGCTTCCCTTTGCAGGATGGCGGGGAAGCTCAGACCCAGAGGGTCAGCCAAGAACCCGAGGGTCTGCCTCCCGTGCTGTGCTGAGGCTTCCGGAGGCTGCAACCCGGCCCAGCCCACCTCCTTGGGGCCCCAGCCCACCCCTGCAGGCACCGAAGGACACCGGCGCCCCCCAGCGGCCAGAGCACAGCGCCCAGGCGGCTGCAGGGGCCTGAGGGACGTCGCCTGCCCCATGGGGTGCTGGGCAGAGACCCTGTCCCAGGGCAGCCTGAGTCCTGGACGCCTGTCAAGCAGGCCAGAATCCCTCACTGGGGGCTGGCGCTGGGGGCAGCGCAGACTGGGCCCCAGGCCCAAGCCCCCTCTGGGCCCGAAAGCAGGTGAGTCCCCCGGGGGCCCCCTGGACAAAGAACACGGGCAGCTCAAAAAGGCCCCAAACAGGCTGAGCTATGGTCAAGGGACAATGAAGATGAGGATTTTAACCCAGCAGGTGAGCAAACCCACAGTCAGGATCAGGATACAGATGAGGAGGGGCAGCGGGAGGCAGGAGAGCCCGCCCACACCTGTGGGCGTCCGGGGCTCCGTTCCCTCCGCTGCTAGCTTGCGGGCGGTGGGTCTCCTGCACGAGAGCGTGAGCTGAGCTTGCGGTCGGAGTGACACTGTTTCACAAGCCCCAGCGAGAGGGTGACTCCGACGGGGAGGGCCAGGCCCAGCTGCAGGCTGCCCCAGCCGTGGGGAGGGCGCCCACCCGCAGGGCAGGGCGCCGGTGGACGCTGTGCGGGGCCCGAGACAGGAGACCCATCACCGCATGCCCAGTGTGAACTGTGACTGGATTCTGGGTTAAAAACCCCTGGCAAAGCATGTTTTGAGGACCCCTGGAGAAATTTTAAGATGGGCGGGCTGTGAGATGGTACGGTCTCTGCCCATCTTGCTGGTTGTGAAAGACACAAGTACCTGGGCCCCGCCTCACGCCCCCCCGACACCGGAGGCCTGGAGGTGGGGTGGCCGTGCCCAGGGCACACGGGACCCATGTTCCCCGGCGCCGCTCCTGTGGACCAGGCACTCTGCGGGCCCCGCAGGGGCAGGCCGGCCAGGTCGGGGCCACGTGGTGCTGGGGAGGAGGCAGGCTTGCACGTCAGGCCACGGTGGATGCCGAGGCTCACTGGTGGAGTCCACCAGCGTGGCCCCTAGACAAGGGTGCACCGGTGGAACTGGATCCGCCACCCACAGGGTCAGGCGTGAGGAAGGACCAAGGCGGGCGATGCCCGTGTGGCGGGGGGCGGGGCCCAGCACCGTGGAGCCTGCGTGACAGCCCCATGTGCATCCACGTCCCCAGCGTCTGCCCACCTGGAGCTACTCTTCAGGGGTCCTAGCGGCTGGCAGGCTCGTGCTCTCTGCCAGGTCCGGCCACCACCCACCCTATGTCGCAAGAGGGACCAAACAAGAAAGCACGGGGACAAGCGGCTGAAGACGGGCCACTGTTATAATTAGTGTCTCCCTCTAAACACACCCCCTTGGATCCTGGCGTGGCTCCCCCACCCTGGCCAGCTGGATCCAGCCCACTGTGGACCTGCGGACAGACCCTGAGATGAAACACCATGCACAGCCCTGGGACACACCCTTCAGCCTCTGAGCCAGACGGGCTGCTCGAATGCAAGGAAGAAACCCTTCTTCCCAAGCATCTGCGTGTGCGACCACACGTGTGGCCGTTGCGGGGCCGTGTCCATTTGTCTGCATGTCCGCCCTGGCCGTGTGACTCCTTCCTGTCCTCAGGGCTCTCTGCCCCACCCCAGGGTCCCTCTGCCCCTCGCCACCAGGAGCATTCTCCCAGAACTGATGGCGAGCAAGTCCGTCCTTTTAGCTAGGACCCCGAGCCAGTGAGCCACACAGGAACACATGTAGGATATCGATGGGGTGCTGTGGCCACGGTGGGTGTTTGGGGTGAAGAGGGGGAGCGGGGTCAGAGGGCAAGGGGCTGCACCTGTGGGTGACTTGGTGCAGGGGATGGAGCGGCAAGGGGGACGGGCCAGCTCTGGGGGCCTCCCTCGGACAGCAGGCCCTGCTCCCACAGTAAAGGATACACTGTAGGCAAGGTACTTCCAGTTACGCGGCAGGAAGGGAATGAAGATGCCGAAGTTGGCAATGGCCATGATGAGGAGCGTGACCCAGGCCACCGCCTGGAAGGAGTGCAGGGGCCTCGACCAGCCATTCACTCGGGACAGGCGGGGGGGCGAGGCCCACTTGCCCCCAGCTTCTGGGACGACCTGTCTCCAGCTTCTGCTGCACAAATCCATCTGCAAGATGGGAGGGGGCAGACAGGCCGTGTGTGGACCCCTCCTGCAGCCTGCATGGCAAGGGGACCCCAGGGCTGCCCAGCTCTGGAGGCGGATGGCGGGGGGGGGCCCTCCAGGGTCCAGGGGAGTCCTGCATCTGCCCAGGCCACAGCAGCAACGCAACACTCTTGGAGGGTGTGAGGCCCACAGGGCCGAGGACCCAGGAGAGGCACCGCCAGGACCCCAGCACGGGCATGGCCGTGACCACCTCAGTTGAGTGCGGGCTTCGTTTACAAATGGGCACTGACTCATCAGAAAACCTGTCACATCCAGGAAAAAGACCCCCATCAGGATGGGGCCCTCATCCCTGGGGGAACAGAGGGAAAGTTGGCAGGCAAAGCAGACCCACGCTGTGTGACCACGCTCTTATGGGCCTGAAATCCTCAGAGAATCTTCCTACAGTCTTCCCTTAAGGACAGAACTGATGCCACATTCCCAGAGAGTTGTGCTGTTCTTGCTGTGGGATGAAGACCTGCGGGCTGTGGGGCTTCTGGGGTCACCGGTGTTGAAGCGAGGGGCTGGGAGGGAGCCACGGCCACTTCTGGCCAGGTGGCGGGCTGAGGGAATGGGTGAGCGACACATCACAGCCATGGCGGGTGGAGGCCTGAGGGTCCTGGGGACTTTGCCACGAGGGCAGATTTCGGCTGCTCTCTGCGGGCTGGCCGCTCCATTCTCGGGATGCGGGGCCAGGCAGGGCTTCCCTGGTCAGTGAGGCTCCTGGGGGCCCGCAGAGAGCATCCCCCATGGACAGCAAGGCCAGCGCAGCGGGGACTGGGGCAGGGAAAGCACCCTGCATTACAACGTGATTCCCGAGCAAAAGCAACATTCCGATGGAAGCGTGAACCAACAGGAAGGACGCTGCCAAGAATCAAACCCCCAGGAAGGTCGGATCGGGGGCACGTGCAGACCTCAGGGCGGGAGGCAAAGCAGTGACCCTGAGGAAGAAATCCTGAGTGACGGGACAACAGAGGGAGAGACCACTTATCTTGTGGAGGAGCAAGACGCGAGGACGTGGGTCAGCCCCAGGGCCGCCCGTGCCGGCAAGGATAGGGGCGCGGCACCCCATCCTGCAGGGGTTCCCAGGACGGAGAGGTCACCGTGATCATGTGTGGAAACCCCAAAGTTCAACTGGCATCGGAGTTTGTAAAATTTAAAGGAGCGATTCTTCAGGTTCTGAGAGTAGTTGGAAGCGAAACAGCCCCGGTGTCAAGAGAGCGCGGGGGCCGAGGGCGAGGCCTGCGGGGACACCGAGTCCCTGCTCCTCTGGGGGCTCCGGGAAGCTCCCCCGCGTCGCACCTGCAAGTGGCCCTGAGAAGTCGGGAGGCACCAAGGGCAGAACTCCATGGTGGGCAAGCGCGTCCCACTTACCGCAGGGGCCGCGTCTGCTCAGGCATGAGGACGGCACGTGGGTCACCCCCCCAGGCCCCCCCCAGGCCTGTGGTCCGAGCGGCAGCGGGAGGCGCACACTTACCCACAGTCACGGGCAGCAGCGGGGCGGGCGCGGCGGAAGTCCGTCCCTGCGGGCTCCGCGGCTGCGCGGGCCCTGGCGGATGAGGGGTCCTGGAGGGAGCACACGTGGGTGGCAGTGGGGCCACCTCGTCCGGCCGCCCCCCCACGGCAGCCGCTTGGCTCCCACACCTCCACTCACCAAAACCACGTGTTCCCCTCACCTGGTCTGAAGTACGGCCGGAGGGCAAGCGCGTACCTTCTGGCTCGATCCTTAGCTCTTGGGGGATCCCATCAGTTCAAAGCCCGCACCCAAACGCTAGGCTCCCAACAACTGTGGCGCTTCCCGTCTCCTCCTGGGGCGGAATGGGCACAGTTAATGCGCGCTCCGTGTGTGGACGAGACACCGTGGAGACACCACCTTCCCCAGACACGCACACACCACACACACCACACGATGCACATCCCAGGCACACAGGGTTTCTGGACTCCTTGCTCATTCTCGACCTTTCTTGGGCTATTTCCTTGGCCTGGAACCGCGTCCCCCCACCCCCGCTAACAGCCATCTTGCCCCTCGAGCCTGTCCTGGTGTCACTCTCTCTGGATGACCTCCCTGCCAGCCCTGTGCAGTCTGAGCTGGGCCCTCATTTACTCCTTCTGTAACTGCTGAAACTGGTCCTCTGGACTGTCTGCGGGACGGGAGCATCGTCATCCCCTACTGGGCAGACGAGGCAGTGGGCTCGGGGGAGCAGCCCTGGTGGGGCCCGGGGCCCCTTTGAGCCCAAGTTCGGTCCCTGACGTTTGTGTTCTGTCATCCCTGAGGGTTCTAGCCCTTGTTTCGGTGCAAGGTGAGCTGGGGCTGCGATGCTGCCTTGAGCCGTTGTCACCTCCGCGTCCCCAATACAAGCATGGCCAACTGGCAGGAGCTTCGTGCAGGGGCCGCTATCCGGGCCCCGCGCGGCTGTAGACGGTCCCTCCTCCTCCTGCCTGTCCCACCGTGCTCCCGAGAGCCCGGAGCCCTGGGCACCCCCACCTGCATACCTAGGACACAACTGCGCACACATGACCAGAACCCCGTCGCCCGACACAGGTCCTCACAGCTTCCGAATCACCATTGTGCGCTCTGTCCCACTGGGGATGCGCGGAGGTTGCGCCTGCGAGTTCCCTGGTCGCAGCAGAAGCAGAAGGCACCCACCTCCCCGGGAGCCAGCGCCTGCTCCGTCTGCCCCACCCGATCACCGGTCCAGGCTGGACAGAAAGGCATGGGCCTCTCTCCGGACCCAGACCCAAGTGAGGACCCCTGGTTGCCACGGCAGTGACGGAACCCAAGGACGTGCCTCATAAAGCCAGGGCTGGCCCCCCTGAGCCCCCACTGCCTGCTGGGGGGAGGGGGGGTGCAGAGAAGGCACAGGGGTCCCAGACAGGCCGGGCTGGTGGGCAGCACCCCCAGGCCGGAGTCCATCTACACGGTCCCGAGTTCCGACTACACCACCTCCCACGGCAGCCCCTCGGCGAACCAGCAGAAGGCTCCTGGCCCCCAACCTCTGCTTCAGCGGCCGGGACATCGATCTCAAGGTTCCTCATGACACTTGACCTGTTGGCCAAGTCTGCTCTGGGGACCCAGGCTCGCGTGCTCCGTCCAGGTCGGGTGGGACAGCAGTGTCCCGAGTCTGCCCTTCAGGAGCCGCAGAAGGGCCAGGGCAGGAAAAGAGGCGGGGGTGAAGCGCATGTGGACAGTGTGCCGGGAAGGGGTCTCTCCTGAGGATGGCTCAGCAGCCCCTTTCCCTGCCTCTCCCCTCCCCTCAGGGTCTCAACTGTCAAGTGCAGGACATTTCCGGTGCCCATGTGGGCCCAAGGACCCCCACATGGCCTTCTCAGATCCCGACCCCTCCTTGGTGGGGGGACACACGCCTCCCTGGGGAAGCCACCCAAGCCGGGTGGGCTGTGTGTGGCCCCTGCGGTGGCCAGGGGGTCTGCCTCCGACCAGGCAGCTGGGCCAGGCCCAAGATGAAGAGAAACCAGTGGGCAGGGGCCAGGGGTCAGTTTGGAGCAGCCAAGAGAGCCCTCCTGGGGAGCCTGGGGACCTCTCTGCTGGGCGGGGAGCTGGGCCACGTGGCTGGTGCCGAGGCCGTCTTCATGTCTGGGTCAGTCCTGCTCCACCCAGCCTGTTGTCCCTCCAGCCCAACATGTCCCAGGAGATCTCAAGGAGCAAAACATCCATGGCGATGACGGGGATGCTGATCCTGGCAGCCTGGTCTGACCACAGGTAGGCAGGAGGAGACAGGGCCCCAGATAAGGGGCCCCGAGGAGTGAGGGGGCTGGAGGCTGGGGAGCCAGGCAGTGGGGAGAGTGGCCACCTCCTGTGGACCCTGCACACCAGCACCTGCACGTGGGCAGGACTGGGCTGGCGCCGGCGGACCACAGGGCGCTGACCTTCACCCGGAACCGTGTCCCTGTGAGGTAGGAGCCACAGACTCTGCAGCTGGGCCGCCGGCCACCACCGTCCACTGTCCGCCAGGCCAATGCGCCACCAGAGAGACCCAGGGCAGACAACCAGGCTGCCTGACGACAGTCTCAGGGCCCCAAGAACCCAGCCACTGGTACAGCAGAGGCTGTGGACGGCGGGGACTGAACACAGAGGCAGGGGTGCGCTCACCTTCGAAAGGCCTTGTCTCGGACAACATGTGCGAGCGTTGGCAACAAGGCCATGGTCCCTGTTCGCAGCGATGCCTCGCTCGAGATGCTGGAAGGTGTCTTTACAGACCTTCAAAGTGATGAGCAACGTCTCCGCCTCCTGCATGGAACATGCTTTTCCAGATACACCTGCGCGCAGGCTGCCTCATGGGGGGGCCTGTGAGCTCAACACCCGGTGCCCCGCAGCTCAGCAGACCCTGGAGGAGGCCGCGGAGGAGTGGGGCCGGCAAGGCACTACCCCAGGGCACCCCGAGTCTGCAGACAGCGGACCCAGAGCCACAACCACCTGAGCCTCTCACGCCTTTGAGAAATGACCTTCCCTCAGAGACACCTCCGCTCCACGAAAATAACTTTAGAAGCTACAAACATCAGGGCCTATTAAGAAACAGACATAAAACCAGAGCATGCATAAGCCCCCTGCCCGGGGCAACCAGGACCTTCCCCACGCACAACTGCGTGCCCAGAAAGTCAAACGGGACAAGCGTGCAATCGGCCCCCACGTCGCAACCCACTCTTGTTCCCTCAGCAGCCGCGCCGACAGTTTTTATGGAGCGCGGAGCACCCCCCAGGACGATTATCACCCTGCCTGACAGCGAGGTCAGTCACGAACTTCATCACGGGCGGTGCTTCTCTGAGCCTGCCCGCAATCCCCCCGTGCACACAGCTGAGCTGCCCCACCCCCGCAAGGTCGACCCCGCGGGGCAGGTGGGGGAACGAGGCGGAGTGCAGGACAGGCAGGGCGCAGGCCCTCACACGCACTCGTCTACACACAGGTACTGACACGAACGTGCACGCACACGTGCTCGCGCTCACAGGCGCGCCACGTGCATGAACACAAACGCACATAGGAGCCCACATGCGCACACACACTGACGTGTGCGAACTCCCGAGCGCTGGTCTTGCTCCGAGTGTAGCTTCCAGCAGGAAGAGAGCAGAAGATGAATCCCCCTCGTCCAGCACTGTCGGCCCAGACAGCCCCTCTCCCTGGCATGTCCTGCTGACACGGTGGCCGAGGCGCCATGGTCCTGCTGTGCGGTCTGTGGCCAATGCCTGGCTCACGTGGCTCCGAGGGACACCCCTACCTTGGGCACCTGCTCAGTTATCTGACCACCGAGAGCATCTGTGGGTTCTGACCGGAATCCTGCCGGCCTCCTCGAGCAGAGGGCCCAGTGAGGTAACCCAAGCCCCAGGACCCGCTTCATGGCTGTGACATACCCAGGAGCAGCCTGAGCCCTGACGGGGTCTATGGCAAGGGGAGGGGGCCTCTGGGCCCAAACTGACACATCAACACTGTGCTGAGGGAAGGGAGCCAAACACAAAAGGCCACGTAGCGTAAGACTCCACTAGAACAGGAAGATCCATGGATGCCAAAAGCAGAGTGGTCACCAGGGGCTCCAGGAGGGACTGAGGGGCGCTGCTAATGGGGACAGGGTTTCCTTTCGGGGTGATGGAAATATTCCGGAGCTCAACAGAAGTGTTGGTTGCACAAAACTGTGAATGCACCAATTGCCACTCAGTTGCACACTTTAAAGCAGTCAGTGGTTAATTTCAGATCATGTGACCTTCACTGAAATAAAAAGATTGGTCGGAGGGCCCTCCTGTCCTCAGACGCCCCCCTGGTCTTCCCTTCCACTGGGCGTGTGGCCTTCTGAGTAGCAGCCCCTGGCTCTGCAGAGGCTGTGCCCAGAGCAGGGTCTCCAAGCCGCCCAGCCCAATCTGCCCGTCTGCAGTACGGGCTTGTGAGGAGCGGCACCTCCAGCTGCCGGCACATCTGTGGGGCCCTCGATCTGGAGACTACTCCCTTGGGGTGGGTCTGGGGCTCCACGGCTCATACGGTCTCAGCAGGTCCTGCAAACATGCGCCACGTCCCTGTCACGGAGGCATGGTTGTGAACTCCGGCTGAGGGCCAGGGAGAAACGGGGGCTCAGCAAGGCCACTTCAGCACCAGAACCCAGGGCCACACCCTGCCCAGAACCTCACCTTCGGAGCCCTGGGCGGGGCAGAGCGCACCCCCACGCCATGGTGGGAAAGAGAGACCTGGGGTGCTGGGGGCAGGCCTGCAGCCTGACCGTGGGCTTCACCCTCCCAGGGGACTCGCTCCTCTGCCGGCACTCTGCCTTCACGGCCTTGCTTGTGCAACGTTGGGCGACCTCTTACTGACGTCCGCGAGGGGCCCTGCTCACCCGGCAGGCAGTGGCCTCGTGGGCTGGGGCACGTCATGCTGCCCACTGCCTCACGTCCACACTCTCTCCCAGGACTGACTCCACCCCAGGACGTAACAGCCCCTAATTTTGTTTTCTAAAAAAGGAACACAAGCAGAACTTGTGTGGGGTGAGTCAAGTCGGATGTCATTGCAGCGGGAGACCTGGGCCAGACGCAGAGGAGAGGGGAGACGGCGAGCATCACGAACGGACGCTGTCGACCTCTCCTGACAAAGGTTTTCACTAAAAGGTCACTAAGTGGATACTTACAGCACTACTAACAATTACACGCAATCACTCTGTGTTTTTATTGAGATCTCTGTTTCGCAAATGTAAACAGGCATCCAGTAAACACATCGGGACAGAAAGGTCTCCAGACACAGCACGTGGCGGTGGCTGGGAGGCAATGTGGTCTTCCAGCAGAAGGCAGGCCTTGACCAGCACAGGAAACAGGAGCACGGAGCCTGTCCCGGGCCAGGAGGGTGCAGCCCCCCATGACCTCCCTCGGAGACGCAGGGGTGTGGGGGGCAGGCAGGGCAGAGAACAGGCAGGAACCCTGCCATGGGTACGTCTGCTTCCCAAGGGGCTCTCAGGAAGGGCGCTGGGGCAGGAAGGTGTGTCCAGGCCAGCCGCGCGGATGGGCTTTACAGACAGCGCAAAGCTCAGACACACACCGACTCGACCACATCGGCCACACACCGTTCTGTGTGATCTCCACTATTCAGGATTCACAGGGCTGTGCACAGAAACGCTGGATCTGAGCACGGCCGACATGATATCAGACACAACTCACCACCTCCCCGGGGCTGCTTCCCGCTCGCCAAAGGGGACAAAAGGAAAGTCTTTGTCTCAAGACAAAAACTCTGTACATGCAGATAAAAAAATTTAAAAAATAATGGAAGACTACAAGGCTAGCTCTTCGTAGAAGCTGCAGGCTCTGGAGACTGAAGGAATTCGTACGGGTCATGGGTCACCTCCGGCTGCTCCCCAACACTGAGGCGAGGACTTCCTGCAAGTGCGGGAAAGATGGGGCGTTCACACGACGGGTCTGCACACACGCTGTGCTTCAGCCCCGGCTGGAAACACATCCTTGTGACTTATTCTCCCGGGGCCCAGGCCACCCCCTCATCTCCCCGGGCTGGGACTCAAACGTCTATAGCTGTTAAGCGCCCCCCAACTGCCCAAGGTCAGGAGGTGCCCTGCAGAGTCACTGTTGGGATCAGGGACTGGAAGAGCAGCATGGGGAGCTCACTGAGCAGATTCCAGAGGCCAGGGAGCAGTATCTCGTTCCCCTCCTGGACGGGCCGAAATCCTGGTGGGGTCCATGCACCTACCCACCCTGTCACTCATTAAAGAGAGAAGGCCCCAGGCCAAGGAAGGTCACCTGCTCTCCCCAAATCAGGGTCCTGGAAGAACAAAGCACTTCTCAACACCCTGTTTCAGGACTAAAAACGGGAACAGCAGGAAGAAACAAACATCCCCAAAGGTGAATTCAACATGCCTGTCAGCATCTGGGGCCTCGTTCTGCCCAGTCCAAGGGCCTTGGGATGTGGCTCCTGACACGGGGAAGGCCAGCACCTTACAGACAAGACCCACAATGCCTAACACTGAGTAAATTCCACTCAAACACTTCACCCCCATGCAGCTGCCTGACGAGGGAGCGGTTATTCGGAAACCCAGCGGGCAGGGGGCGTCCTGGAGAGGGAGCAGGGCCCTCGGAGTCCTGGAGGCTGGACACGCAGCCTGCATCAGCTCCGACGTGCCAGGATTGCCGGCGCTCCTGCCCTTTACCCAGATGCCACCCAGCACCTGCACAGTAAGACAGATGCTGGGGACCGGGGCCACCTTACCCAGGTGGTGCTGGTCCCTGTCGGAGGGGGAGGTGTTGGACAGAGAGCTGAGGTTAGAGGACGGCCGGGAGCCCCCGCGCTCTGCCTGTGCCTCGTGCAGATCCTGCAGGAGCTTCGCTGTCTCATCCAAGTTCAAGTGGCTGTCGTCAGCATCCAGCTCCTTCTTCACTTTCCCTGTGCAAACAGGGCAGACGGACATCAGGCATCCGGCTGCCTGGGCCAGCGCAGCATGCCGCATGGTCTCTCCCTCACTTCTGTGCACGCTCAGGATGGGAGGCAACGTGCGCGAAGCTGGGCGGGGCGGGGCAGGGCCGCCGGAGTGGACAAGAATCCAGGTGCCACGTCAAATCTGAGCCATTTCACACACAGAGTTGCTGCCCCCCACCCCCACCGGCATAAACAAGTAAGAAGCAGGACAGTGTGTGCTACAGAGGCCTGCAGACACCGGGACAGAGCACAGGCCAGAGCCAGGGGGTGCCCTGGGCAGTGGGCAGGCTGAGGGCTGGTGAAGATGGGCTGCCTGGAGAGCTCCCATGTCTGGGCCGAGAGGGACCTGTGTGTGCATGAGAGGACACAACCCCACCAGGGAGTTCACACATGTCTGCAATAATCTGTGGCCCAAGTCTGCAGAAGTGTGTGGCCCCATGGTGGGACTATGTCCCGCCTACACTAAATGTGGCTTGGGGCCACCCTAAGAACATCTCAAAGCAAAACGTGGACAGGGTCCGATGGCTACAAGTCCCTGATGGCCTGTCAGACAAGACCCAACACAGCACCCGACAGCGGAGCCGCAGTCTGGCCTGTGATGAACGGCTACCGGAGAGCGGAGGGCAGGGAAACGGCCCCACCAAACAAGGGAGGAAGGGCATGAACAAGACGGGCGTGACATCAGGGACCGGACACTGGCTCCTCAAAAGGCAGAGGAAAACAACGGCAAGGGCAGAAGGGGAGACGCTGGAAAAACCGATGGAGCCCCTGGACAGGGAGAGAAGGGTGTCTTTAGCGACCTGCACCCCACCCTGGGACGGGCCACGGCAAGCCAGCCACAGCGGAAGGGACGGCCACACCCGAAGCAGAGGAGACTTCGCGACAAACGGCAGAACCGGGGCCCAGGTGACTGCTGCAATTATGGCCCAACTTCCCAGAGTTGATGAACTCTACAAACCCCCGGGGCCAACAAACTGAACCGAACCTGGGAAGATCAATCTCAACAAAAGCACATCAAAGCAAGTCATAACCAAACTACTAAAACCCAGTAAAAAGGAGAAAGTCTTAAACACAAAGAGTAGCTGGCAGAGTGTTAATTCTGCAGTCTCAGACCACCAGCCCACAAGGCAGAGCTGGCCCCTGGCTGGTGAACTTGGATCTCAAAGGGTCCCTACCACTGCAGTGACAGAGGAGCTCCCTGCACCTCAACCGTCCATGCAATCGATGTGGTTTCCACCGAACACCTGCTTTGCTTCCAGGAGCCTGGGATCTGCAGACGTGCCAAGCAGAGAGGGCTCTGGAAGTGCCACCTGGTCTCCGCCCCCGGAATCATCCCGTGCACCCTGTCCCTCTGTGGATCCTGGTTTGTCCCTCTGCTCTAACAAACCAGAGCCGCAAATCCCAGGAGTCCTAGGGAACCAGCAAACGGGGCAGTAGGCGGGGGACCCTCAAACAATTGGGAAAATCACCAGTAGCAAGACATTAGACCTGAACTGGATAGGGTTACTGCACTAAATACAGTCTAAAAACACTCTAACCAAAGGCAGAGCCTGCTAAGCTGGATAACAAAGCAAGACCTGCCCTCACACACTCTGCAGGTCTGACGACACCCACTTCTGACGTAGGCAGGGTTTCTCATCCTCAGCAGCAGTGACCCCTGGGGCTGGGTCGTTCTTGGGGGGCTGCTCCCTGTGCTTCAGAATGTTTAGCAGCATATCTGGCCCCCACCCCTCAATGTCAGAAGCGCTACACCCCAAGTGTGACAGCCAAAGATGTCTCCAGACACTGTCACACGCAATGGTGGGGGGGGGATTGCTCTCAGGTGAGAAGCCCCACAGTAAAGCTCAGGTGTGTCCAAAGTAAAGGAGAGGAGGAGCAGCACCACGAGAACCACTGGTCATCAGGGAGGTGGGTGGCCAGGGACACTCCAAAAGCCCGAGTGCCATGCAGAGCACAGAGGATGTCTCGCGTGGTGGGGGCCGTGGGGACGCACGTGCACACACCAACGCACGAACAGCAAAGTCGAAGCAGGCAGCCCATCCCTGCATGAACCACCAGGCTGAGGGACCCCCGCAATCCTTCACATGGAGCCTGACATCCGAAAGGCCACTGGGGCAACCCCGCTTTGGGACCATCTGGGAGGGAGTCCCGATGACGGCGGCCAGATTCCTGGAAGCAAGGACAGGCCTCAGTGCACCAGCCCCGTGCCCCCGGGGACCGCCCAGCAGACTAATGCAGCACCAGAGACAAGAACAGGTCCACTTCTTCCAGCGGAGCCTGATGATGTGAGCATGCCCAGCACAACCTACCCAGAGAGCCGAGCATGGAGATGTCCAAAGAGGCGTCAGAGTAGGACTTCATCGACATGAAGTCCAGGACGGAGCTGCCGTCGCCCAGCGAGTCCCCAGCCTGCGGGAGACAGGTAGAGACCAGGCAGAGAAGGAGAGATGTCACTGGGTGGGCAGTTAACACCAGCTTCTGAACTCAAGGGAACGACAGGGGCATCAGTGCCCTGCGGGCACAGGTGGGACAGGCCCGCTCTCCCCGGGAAGCAGGCGAGACCACACTGTGTCCAGTCCACACTGCAACCCACAACCACCGGGGTGAGCTCAGGAGTGGGTGCCGCTGAGGGCATGTGGGACAGGTCCCTGCAGCAGGCAGACACACGGGATCTGAAGTGCTCACGGCTATTTCTCAGGGACCACACTTAACAGCATGGCAGACTCCAAGCCAGCATGTTCTCTTTCCTTCTGCGGCTGCCCCAGGACCCCCTGCACCTCTCCTGTGTCAAGCTCCTGCTCTGTATCGTTACAGAAACAATGCCGTGCTGCCCGAGACCTACGCCCCACCACGCACAAACTGTCCATGCCCATTTGTTGCTTAAAGATACTAAGACATAATAGCTAATGTATGGCTATTTTTTTTTTATTAAAGATTTTTATTTATTTATTGAGAGAGACAGTGATAGAGAGCATGAGACAGGGAGAGTCAGAGGGAGAAGCAGGCTTCCCGCAGAGCAGGGAGCCCGATGTGGGACTCGATCCCGGGACTCCAGGATCATGACCTGAGCCGAAGGCAGTCGCTCAACCAACTGAGCCACCCAGGCGCCCAATGTATGGCTGTTTTTAAAATAAACATAGAAGAGCCATCTCTGGTATTTTAAGGGAGATCTACCACCTAAGACACCAAGGCCCTCAAATTCTGCCAAGTCACACTCTCACCTTGGTGCTGGATCCTAAGTCACTGAGGGGAAGTTACTGCCCAGTAACAGTGCCCTCCTGACACATGCCCTGGAGGAACAGTTTCTTCACCAAATAGTTAAACAAGAGTCCATATCACGGCAGACGCAGAGTCTGTGGGCCTGGCTTGCGCAGGGGCATTTCACATGCCCCCACTCCACCCTCTGCCCTCCCCGGAGCATGAGCTCATGCAGGATCCCCACCAGCCTGGACAGCACGGACAGGTGTCCACCTCCACCCAGCGACTCACAGCAACCTGGAAGAGGAAGCTGAAGCTCCTGCTACTGAGCAAGGGGGCACCAGGCCTGTGAGCCCTCTCCCGTCAGACAGTCTTCTCTGGGTGTGAGCCCTCTCCCGTCAGCAGTCTTCTCTGGGTGTGAGCCCTCTCCCGTCAGTCTTCTCTGGGTATGAGCCCTCTCCCGTCAGGCTGCCTTCTCTGCATGTGAGCCCTCTCCCATCAGACAGTCTTCTCTGGGTGTGAGCCCTCTCCCGTCAGGCTGCCTTCTCTGCATGTGAGTGCTCTCCCGTCAGCTGTCCTCTCTGGGTGTGAGCCCTCTCCCATCAGTCTTCTCTGGGTGTGAGCCCTCTCCCGTCAGTCTCCTCTGGGTGTCAGCCCTCTCCCATCAGACAGTCTTCTCTGGGTGTGAGCCCTCTCCCGTCAGCTGTCTTCTCTGGGTGTGAGCCCTCTCCCGCCAGGCTGCCTTCTCTGCGTGTGAGCCCTCTCCCATCAGCTGTCTTCTCTGGGTGTGAGCCCTCTCCCGTCAGGCTGCCTTCTCTGGGTGTGAGCCCTCTCCTGTCAGACTGTCTGGGCCTGGGTGTGAGCCCTCTTCCATCAGTGTTCCCCGGGTGTGAGCCCTTTCCCATCAGTCTTCTCTGGGTGTGAGCCCTCTCCCGTCAGGCTGCCTTCTCTGGGTGTGAGCCCTCTCCTGTCAGAATATCTGGGCCTGGGTGTGAGCCCTCTCCCGTCAGACAGTCTTCTCTGGGTGTGAGCCCTCTCCCGTCAGACAGTCTTCTCTGGGTGTGAGCCCTCTCCCGTCAGTCTGTCTGGGCCTGGGTGTGTGCCCTCTCCCGTCAGACAGTCTTCTCTGGGTGTGAGCCCTCTCCCGCCAGGCTGCCTTCTCTGGGTGTGAGCCCTCTCCCGTCAGTCTGTCTGGGCCTGGGTGTGAGCCCTCTCCCGTCAGACTATCTGGGCCGGGGTGTGCGCCCTCTCCCACTGGGCTGTCTCATCTGGGTGTGAACCCCATTCTGTTGGACTGTCTTGTTGGGGTGATCCGAGAATTTGCTTGTTCTGACTTTCATAAAAGTCCCTTCTGTCTATGCTCTGATAAATAACTTCTCTCAAGAGGATCTGTTACAGTGATGACTTTGGGCCATCAACACACCAGGCAGAGCTCACATTTACAGAGTATAGCAGTAGCCATACACCAGCAGTGAGCACTGCCAGAGTCTTACAACCACCCCCGCATTACCATCCTGCTCTGCAACCAGAGACTGAGGCTTGGCACTGTTATCCTGCCCAGGGCCCCACACAAGGCCCTTATTCCTTACATGCCTGGGACAATCATCCCACACCTACGGCTTTCAAGGTTTCATAGGTTTACCTGATGACCCTAAAACATGAGGCAACGTGGAGCCTGTAAAAACAATTTGAAAAAAGCTGGCTTGCTCACAATTTCTTTCCCTAGAAACCACACAGAGCCACAGTCCCCCCACACATCCCAAGAAGCATCCCGGGGGCGAGAGCCCTGTGGCTCCCCTACAGGAAACTACGCTGATGCCCACCTTCCCATCAGCTGGTTCTGCGTACTTGTTAAGCACGGAGATCTACGCTCCAAGGCAGCGTTGGAAAGGACGTTGTCTGATATCAGAGTCTGTGCCTTTGGGGGTGCTGAAACTTAAGTCTAAAGAAAAACACGACTGCCACATCTGCAGCGATGTCCGGGAGCCCCAAGTAGTGCCAGCAGCACGTGCCACAGATGTCGTGAGGGGTGCGAGCACCAACGGAATGAAGGGAGACGAGGAGAGGCCGGCGCCTCCTCGCCAATGACAGGCCGCACCCCGCCTGCCAACGGGAAAGACACACAACAGCTGCTTGCCGCCACAGGCTTGAGGAGGACGGTGGGGAAGCGGGGCTTGGTGCTCCTGGCACCGCAGGAGGCCCCTTCGGAAAGCTCCCGGGGCTGCCCTGGGCTGTCTGCGTGCAGGCACTGTGGTAGGACCGAGGGGGCGCTGGGCTCCCAGCTCAAGACAGCCGACAGCAGACACCCTGTGGGACTTGTGCTCCATGCCACGGCACATCCGCGTCACCAAGAGACCCCGAGCAGAGCCCTGCCTGCATCTCAAATCTGGCCACACCAAGGCACACCCCTCAGGGGAGACATCCATGCCACCCTCCCCATTCTGTCACTCGATGAGCCCCACCTGATGGGCACCTGACGTGCCTCCGGAGCGGGCCCTCCGTCCACCAAGGCCAGGTAACACCTGTGACCCAGGCCCCCACGGCTTGCTCAGAGGCCTGGTGCCTCTGCTCCAACACAGGGGCTGTGGTCAAAGCTTGTTATCAACATGCACGCTCCAAATTACTCCCAAGGGACGAGAAAAATGGGGAAACTGAGGCCAGACCACGATGAAGTTTCCTCATACGCAAACAGTCTACTTTGGGTGCTGGGGATGCCCTGAGGACATGGATCTGTCAAGCTGGCCTCACTCACAAGGATGCAGTGCATATGCCCCTGGCTGGCAGCACACAGTACCTCCTGGGAGGGCCGGAAGAACCCACCGCACCAGAAACCAAGCTTGCTCCTCGCTCCACAGGCCCCAGCAGGCCCACCCCTCCCGGGCCCCTGTGAAGACAGAGCCCCCGGCGTGGCCACTGCTCCACAGCTGCTGCGTGTGGGCTAGAGGGGAAGTACCGTGGCTTTCCATCCCTCGCTCCAGTCATTAAAAATCACGGCGGAGGAGACGACCACTTCATCAGTTTCTCAATAAAACACCACACGCACCTCTCCTCAGCCACCCCATATCAGAGGCTGAACATGACTGTTCCGCACAGGAACGCTAATAATTGGGTTTTTACTTACATGACTGTACAACTCACCTTCACTTCGTCTGGAGGCTTCACTGGAACATTTCTCCTCTGCAAATCAAAACAGGTTTGAGAAGCCAGTTTTTCCAAAACAGTTTTATACAGAACATTTCACTCACGTCATGTACACAAGTGTGAATTAAAAACAGTTTATTCACTATTGCTGGGGTTGCCCCATGATGTTCATACCATATTGTAAGTCAGAGCTGGGCCTTGCCTGCTTCCATGGAGATGGCAGAGATTGAGCGAGACAGCCAACTAGACCCACGGAGGGCCCAACTCACGTAGCCCCAGCCAAGATCCCCGGTGGGCCAAGCACCCTGGGAGCACCCTGGACAGGATGAAGAGGAAGTGGGAGAGCACCCAACCTGTTCTTGCAGCACTGGACAGCTTAAAACACAAAGTAAAAGTCCGACACTGTGCCCTGTGTCTCAGGGAAAAATACCAGGCCTGGCGGTTTCACCTGCTGGATGAAGAGGCACCAGGGCCCTCAGGTGGCCTGGGCTACGGGCCCACGTACCCTTCTCCTCAGGCTGCACAAAGCCTACAAGAGGCTCACACTTAACTACTGTGCGACCACAACCTGAGTGGGACCCAAAGTCACCCGGGACCACTATCACGTGACCACATTCCGTAGGGACCCCAGCCACATGTGGCCACGTGTGCAGATCAGAAGCCTAAACCTAACTGCCTTACAATTTGGCAGGAGCATCACCTTCAAAATACCCTAGTTGTGTGCATGTACCTAAAAACAATCATTGAGGCTGCAAACTTCTGCACCTAAAATCTTTTGTTTGTGATAATGTTCTGGAAATTCCCTTGTGCTGCAATTTTTATAAACTTGAGTAGAAATATCACCACTATTTTAATGTCCTGCTATAAGCACCACACAGCATAAAGACACGGCTCAGGCACTGTGCCCAGGGGCAGCCCCAGGAGTAAACTTTCAGGCCACAGAACAGAAAACAGCACCTGGAGCACTGTGGCCAAGCACGCGGAGAAGTGAGAGTTCACTGGCTGGCGGCTGGTGGGCAAAGTCTGAAGAGGAAGACACAGCTCCCAGCAGGAGCTCCACAAATCCAGGAGGGACCCGCCCAGCGGACAGTAACCTGTGCACGCACAGATGGGACACTGCGGGGCCAGGCACGCATGGGGACACACACCCGTACTCCACCCGGCCAGAGCTAGTCCTCACTGAAACTTGGCGACCACAGGAGACCCCAGAAGGGCCATTCCTTAGTATCAGGGCCAAACTCACCCAACGTAAAGGCCACCTAAACCCGCCCTAAGAAAGCTTAAAAACAAACCCCAAGAAATCAGGTGACTCACAAGGACTCTGCCAAAAAGAACATCAATGTTCTTTAAAGGAACACAGTAAGCCAGACCAGCCTTGCCCAGCAGTAATATATAACGTGGGCATACACCGAACTTTAATTTTCTAGTAGCCGACGAAAATTAATGTTAACATTCAACTACAGTAACATATTTTACTTAATCTAACGTACTGAAAACATTCTTTAACGTATAATCCAAATAAACCAATGAAATATTTTTACATTTCATTTTCTGTACTGGTCTCTGAAATTCTGGTTTGTAGTTCACATTTTCATCGTATCTAAATGGAGACAAGCCACAGTAAAACTTCCACCAGCCACTAGTGGCCGCTGGCTCTGTATCAGCATGGTCTAGACAAGGGAGACTCAACACTGTGACACCCAGGATCCAATCAAACAAAAAAGCAGCAAATCGTGGCCTAGAAACAGAAGAAAATCTGCGAAGAGGCAAATCCAGAAGTGACAGAGATGACAGAATTAGTGGATAAGGACTTTAAAAGCAGCCGTACTAGATATTACAAATAGGTCCAAATTTAAAGGAAAGCATGAACATAACGTGAAGGAAAGACAGATGAACACAGCAGCTGAAGTGAAGTTCAGTGGCTGGGATTAACAGCAGATGTCGACGCAGCACTAAACCAGATCACTCCGCTGGAGCCGCGGCAACAGAAACCAAACGCGAAGACGGAAAAAAGACTAAAGAGGAACAGAGCATTAACAGCATGCAGAACAGGTCAAGATCTCTAACACCTGTGTCAAAGTCCTAGAAAAATGATAGAAGTGGGGTGTGGGCAGAAATGGTATTTGAAGAAATAATGGATGAAAATCTTCCATTTGAAGAAAACTATAAACTGATAGGTCCACGAAACTCGACAACTGGTAAGCAGAATAAACATGAAGAACACTACGACACAACAATGACCCACTGAAAACCAGTTACAAGGGTTCAGATTTAAAAGCATCTAGAACAGCGGCGCCTGGACGGCTCAGTTGCTAAGCGTCTGCCTTCGGCTCGGGTCATGGTCCCGGCGTCCTGGGATCGAGCTCCGCATCGGGCTCCCTGCTCCACGGGAAGCCTGCTTCTCCCTCTCCCACTCCCCCTGCTTGTGTTCCCTCTCTCGCTGTATCTCTCTCTGTCAAATAAATAAATAAAATCTTAAAAAAAGAAAAAAAGAAAAAGAAAATTAAAAAATAAAAATATCTAGAACAGCATTCAGTAACCTTTCTCCAAAGGACTGAAGAGCAAATCCTTGAGGCTTTGTGGGCCACATAAGGTCTGTAGCACACTTTTTTTTTTTTTTTTACAGCCTTTAAGAAAGGTAAAAGAACATTCATAGCTCATGGGCCCACATTTGCCAATCCTTGATGCAACCAGACGACAGGTGACAGGAGGAAAACACAGATGAAAATGACCACAAACACTCTGGAAACAATGCAGTCAGGCATCTTTTAAAGTAGACAGGAAAACAACGGCCTGTAATTCCACACCCAGGGAAGATGAATTTCAAAAATAAAGGTAAAATAAAAACGTTTTTCAGACAAAAAAAAAAAAAAGGCTGAGTAAATTCACTGTCAGCAAGTCTATACCACAAGAAATATTAAAGAAGGTTCTTCAGGATGAAAGAAAATGACAGTAGATGAAAGAAATTCGGGTATATAAAAAGTTACAAAGAGGGGCACCTGGGTCGCTCAGTCAGTTAGGCGTCTGCCTTCAGCTCAGGTCATGATCCCAGGGTCCTGGGATTGAGCCCTGCGTCCGGCTCCCTGCTCAGCGGGGAGCCTGCTCCTCCCTCTCCCTCTGCCTGCTGCTCGGCCTACTTGTGCTCTCTCTCTGTCAAATAAATAAAATCTTTAAAAAAAAAAAATGTTGGGCGCCTGGGTGGCTCAGTTGGTTAAGCGACTGCCTTCGGCTCAGGTCATGATCCTGGAGTCCCTGGATCGAGTCCCGCATTGGGCTCCCTGCTCGGCAGGGAGTCTGCTTCTCCCTCTCCCACTCCCCGTTTGTGTTCCCTCTCTCGCTGTGTCTTTCTCTGTCAAATAAATAAATAAAATCTTTAAAAAAAAAAAAAAAGCAGTGTTCCTATGCATTAAAAAAAAAAAAATGTTATCAAGAGTGCCAGAAATGGTGAATATGTGGTCAATAGAGACAACTATTTTTAAGTTCCTCTGAGAGAAAATTAACCGTTTATGGGGAACAAAGGAAAATAAAAAAAGAATAAGGGAAGAACAGCTAGCCAGAACCACGTCAGTCTGGATGGGCTCTCCAACAGCAGTGACCCAATGGCAGGAGCCCAGGGCCGTGGGTGCCCGCAAGGGGGCCAGCACGGCGCACCCACCTGCCTCAGCTGGAAGAGCATTCGTGAGTGGTCCCCACCGGTGATCTGGTCCAGGAGGTCATCCACCATTTTCTTGCTGTAGCTCCCAGCATCCTTCACAAACTCCTGCAGGCTGGAAGGGCCATGAGGGAACATGATCAGACAGGCAGCACACCCTCTAGTCGTCCAGATTCTTCCACCAGCGCCGGTGGTCCTGATCTCAGGAGCCCGCCCTGTCAGCCCACCTCCTCAGATGTTCCTCCACAAGAGAGGGTCTTACTGGGCGCACCAAACCTCCCAGATACAGTTTTGGGGGGGGAATCAGGAGTCTTCATCAGATCTTCAAAGTGGCCCGCGACCCAAAAAGGTTAAAAACATCTCAAGAGAAAATTATTTTTAAAAAAAGTGAACAACAGTCTATATGTGTTCAGTTGACCCTTGAGCAACGCGGGATCAGGGGCACTAAACCCCACAGCTGAAAATCTGCATATTAACTTCTGATTCTCCCAAAACTTAACCAACAGTCTACTGTTGACCAGAAGCCTTTCTGATGACAGAAAACACTGATTAATACAGATTTTATAAATTATATGTATTATGCACCATATTCTCACAATAAAGCAAGCTAAAGAAAAACACGTTACAAGGAAAATGATCAGAGAAAAAATACGTTTACAATACTGTACTATATTTAATGAAAAAAAGCCGCATGTAAATGGACTTGCACAATTGAAAGCCGTGTTGCTCAAGGGTCAACCAGATATCTTACACTAACTTCTGTAAAAGAAGAATAATTTTATCTTTTTTTTTTATTGGATTTAAAAACATAAGTAGATTGAGGAGGATGCTCCGCAATGGGGAGGGGACGGATCAGTACGGAAGCATGTCTCTCTGCATACGCCCTAGAAGGTGATTTTGATTTTTGGATCACAGGAATGCTAAAAAATAAATAAATACATAAAGCCAAAGTATTTCAAAAGGAAGCAGAGACCAAAAGCCCAAGTCCTAGCATCAAAGGCTGGGCAGAGGCTGAGAAGGGCTGGTCTGGAAGTGAAACCGTGACAACACACACAAGTCTGCACCAGGCGCATTTTAGGAGAAACCACCAAACTGAGGTGTGAAGGGGCAGGGAGCAGTCGCAACACTCAGGGTGTGGTCTGGAAGTGCCTTGGAACAGAGCATGTGGGGAGGTGACGTGGGGATGCCAGGGAGGAGCGCTGTCTGCCCGCCTCCGTGTGCTGCCCACGCGCCTGGGATTCTCGCTGTCTGGCACCCAGAGTCCGTCTGTGCTTCGGGAGCGGGCGCTGGACAAGGCCACCTGAACCGAAGGTGGCTGCTGACCCTGGAGGGTTGTGACAGGGCAGTGGGGTAAAGGAGAGGGTCACCACTTGTGACACTGTCCTCGCCCACAACAAATTCCCTCCTTGGTTTTCCACTTCTACTTCTTTGGTCTCACAAAAACCTGGATACGTACTCACTTCCTGTAATAAAAACTAACTGATTTCTTACTGTTCATTTTTAAAATATACCCTGTATTCGGTTTCGAATTAAACAAAGATCTAACGTGGAAAAAACCCATTTCTTAGAGGATGACAAAATTTTACTTTCCTCCTGGAAAATTACTAAACTTCTGAAAGAGTGACCCACTTCTACTTGGCACACAAAGCAAAAAAATACACACAAAAACAGTTCTACAAAAACACAGTACTGCATCTATGATTTTAAGACCACATCTTAATCACTGTCAGGGACTCGACTGTGGCCCATAATTCTTACATTGAGCTCTAACCCCAGGACCTCAGAATGTGGACTGTATTTGGATACAGGGCCTTTAAGAGGTAATTAGGTTAGGACGAGGTCTTCAAGGTGGGCCCTAATCCATTACGATTGGTGTCTTTAAAGGAAGCGGAGGTCAGGACGGAGACGCACACAGGACGCCCACGTGAGGACACAGGGAGACCACGGCGTCTACAAGCCAAGAAGCCTCAGGAGAAGCCAGCCCTGCCTGCGCCTGGATCTCAGACCAACAGCCTCCAGGACCAGCAGAAGATAAATGCCTACCACTGAAGCCATCTGGCCCGCGGTGCTCTGTTTTGGTGGCCCAAGCAGTCTAGCACAGCCACGAAGCCACATTTCAATAAAGTCACGAAACAAACTCAACATGCACGGCACAGGTTACGCACACACACATTCCCTTCCCAACTACAACCTGGATCATCACCTGCTCACACTACCAGCTGAGTTACCTGAGCTTTGACATCGACCCGCGGTCGACGGGAAGTAACGTGGAAACTTCTGCCGTGCGGACCCGCTGCTGTCGGCCGCCGTCCCCACACACACACAGGCGGGGCCGGGGACACGTTCCCGCCGCAGAGCGGGCAAGAAGCCGGTGTGCGTTTCCGCCAACCCTGCTCACCTCAGCGCGCACTGCACACCCGTCTCGTCTCCGTAGGCAGAATACAGCAGCTCCGTTTCGTCCGATTTCAAGTCGCCAAATACGGAATTGTTGTGCATTGACAGCGCGGTGGTGGCGCTGGAGAGAAACGTCACTAAGAGCACGAGAGGGGAGCATGAGGGCATGAGACGCGCGCCAGCGTTCCGCAGGCCGGGCACCCGCACCGGGCCCCCCACGAGCCCCCACCGTCACACGCTCTCTTCTGCATGCAAATGCCGCCCCTCAGCACACCCCAAGAGTAGCAGCATTCGGGGCCTAGCCAGCAGAACTGCCTCAACGCCTCGTTTTACGTCCGAGCCATGACCACAGAGAAGCGAGTGCATTCTGCAGGGGCCTGAGCGCCAGCGTCCCCAGAGCGCAGTCCCCAGACAGCGCTGCGGACTGAGCCTGCGGGGAGGGCAGGTCAAGGGACTCAGAGGCTCCGTGCCCTGAAGGAGGCATCGCTGCACCTTCACATGAAGTCAGGGCTCGAGAGGAATGGTGTGGGGGAGCACTCCAGGCCTCTCCCCGCTCGACGCCAGTAGGACCACGGTGTGACCAGAAAATGTCCCCTGGGAACAAAACTGCTGCTCGCCCGGACACACCCCAAAACCAGCAAGCCGGCCACGAACGTCTGCCTGCTCGAGCACAGGAGCAGCCGACACACCGGTCAGTCCCCTCCCTCCCTCCCCCACCGTGCCCACCATCGTCCTCCAGACACCTTTGTGCACCCCTACCCAGCGTCAGCACGGAGCTCAGACCCACCCACTGGCAAGAGCAGACAGCAGGAGCCTGCCCACTCATTTTTATTCCCCTCACTTCAAATGACCGGAATTTCACTGCTATTTCAGAGCCAGCGTGGGGATATGGTACTAAAAACAGGTAAGTCAGGAAGATCTTGGGGGAGGACTCAGGGTCCACACCTCTGCTGTGACCCCCTGCCCCTACCTGCCCGCCTCACTCACCTTTGCCCCTTCTCTCGTCTTTGAAGCCCAGCGTGGTGAAGCCCGGGAGCAGCTTGCTGGAGAGCGAGCTCAGGTCCACAGGGTGGGTCTCCTCCTCTGTAAGGGGACCAGGCTGTGAGCAAGTGGCTTGGGGAGCTCCCAGCCCCCACACTGCCTCACCTGGGCACATAGGCCTCAGGCTCAGGGGCTCTCTACAAAGACCAGCTAAGATCAACTTTACAGAAGCCACTACAATTCTCGAACCTTCACTATCTCTTTCTAAGCTAGGAGTTATCAGCTCTTGTATTCTCTTACAAAGAATGTTACCACTCGTTTCAGCCAGAGTAGTCAGCCAGGGTCCATGCGGGGTACCTGTCAGAGAACACTAAGCCCCTATCTAGGGCCACATTAAAGAACACTGCCAAGAGCCCCAGGCGGTGGGAGCAGCCCCACACCCATGCGGGCGAGAACAATGGAGAATATTTTATTTTCCTTTGCGTGTGAGAGAATGTATTACAAGTGCAAGTGAGCTTTGCTCTTCCTCAAAGGCAAGCCTTCGAGGCACTTTTCAGAGACGAAGAAGTACATAAACGCTTCTTAGAACCCACAGAAAAGACTGCACAGATCCAGCATCTGTGTCTCCACCAAGATCTTCCTTAACACGATGATCAAACACGGTATTTCTTCTAAAGCTCACGTCTGGGCCTCTTTCGAGCTTGGCGAGTGGGAGACTGAGCACTCTGGTTTCTCACAGGGAGCCCTTACTGAGTAAACCCTTTGTGACGGGACCAGGAAGTCAGGCCACGAGGGCTTCTAGAACCACAGCTTTGTGGGAGTGCAGCTCCAGTCCTTCTGCCTGTGCTGGGGACTGTCGGGCACAAGAGGTCTGACCAGGACCTCCGCCCCCGCAGGACGACTGCCCTCTGTCCATTTATCACACACGGGTCGTGTCAAGGGGGATGTACAGGAGCATGAAACCAGACGGGGACTCTTCTCTATGCTTTACCACTGGTGCCACGCTCTGCAGGGGAAATGCTGATCTCAAACAGGTTACGAAGTTTTAAAATCCTTGGCGGTGCAGAGACTAACAAAGCAGTGTGTGGGGCTCGGAGAAGCCCAGCCCTGCAAGGGGCCACGCACCGTCGGCGTCCGGCTCAGCCGTGTTGACCACGCTGTAGAGCAGGCTGCCGTCCCCGTTCTTCTTCAGATAGCCCATCTGCAAGAAAGCACACCTGAATGCCCGTCCCCTGACCAGAATCCTGCGGTTGCAGTTTCTACTGACACGCCAACAAGATAGAGGCCTCCCAGTATGACCTAACTGGGATGAACCCCAGAAGGCCAAGAGGTTCTTGGTTTCCCTGTGGAAAAGGCTACAGAGGCCCCTCTCATACCTTCCCGAATTTAATTTCAGACCTGTGTGCACTGGAAGAACTCAGGTTCCTTGTGACCCTTCTAAAAGAGCTTTTCAAACAGGAGGCTTTACCCAGAAACAACCATTTCACAGGATGTCAGAACCTGAACCAGATGAGCTAGAACAAGACTCTGGTCACCAAGGGCCACGTCTGTGGATGGCCTAGAGGCTCCATATCTAAACCATAAGGGACTCACTTCCACTTAAAGACCAACCACCAAACAAAACCACTCCTCTTCTGAAGGCCACCAGGAAGGTCCAGGAAGAGGGACACCTGCATGTCGGTGTGGGGAACGGGAGGAGGGTGGCCTTCGGGCCTGCACCCTGGAGCCTGTGGAGCCTGAGTGCAGGGCTGGGCGGGGAGGGGAAGCGAGGACAGGGGATCCATCGCCACTGACCAAGTAACTGCAGTCAGGTTTCTCGCTGTGGAATTCCAACACCCGAAAGGGAGACGAGTGAAGCGGGCGCGGTGCCGGGAGCAATGGGGGTTTGGGTGCGGACACAGGCTTCGAGTACACACAGGTCAGCACTGGGTCTTTCTGAGCCCCACCCAAGGCGGGCCCCACCCAGAGCCTGGGCTCCCTGGAGACCCCAGGGCCGGAGCACTACAGGGGTGCAGACCAGCGGGTCCAGCAGCACAACACCACGAGCCACACAGTCAACTTCAAACTTTCCACCAGGAAGGTTTAAAGACGTACAAAGACACTGACCTCAATATCTCACATAACCCAGCACATCTAGAACATTATCATTCAAAATTCTTTACGTACCACTCAACATGCATCTTAAAGCCTTCGTGTGGGAAAAAGGATGTGCAGTTCTAATGGTTTTTTATACAGAGCACATGCTAACGTAAGACCGGATATACCAGGTCAAGTAAAAGGCACCAGGATTAATTTCATCTCTGTTCTCGTTACCAGACTTAAAACTGTACACAGGACCCTCGCGGTTTCTACTGGACATGCTGGTCTATTCTTATGGCGAGGTGTTCAAAGGATGGTGGGGCCTTTTCCTGTGGATGAGCAGCTGCTGGGGCAGCTCCCACGGGCCATGCCTGGGTCACATGGAACCCCCGGGCACTCCAGAGGGGTACAGAGACGCAAGCACACCGGGACAAGGTTCCAGCTGCAGAAGCCCGGTGGGCCCAGCCTTCCAGCAACAGTGACCAACATCCCACCAAAGGGTGAGCCTGTCCACGGGCGTCCACACACTACACACAGCTTCTGTGAGGGTCTTGCCTTCAAGGTGCCCCTGGAGGCCCCCTCCCACCCAGGAGATGAGGCCGGTGACAGGAGCCAACACGACCCTGCAGTGACCGATGCATCAACCAGGCGCAGCCCTGCCCAGTCCTCCTGCCGCTACCTTGCCCCCTGGGAGGAGCCGGCTGATCCTGTCCCGAGCCTCGTCGGCTGCGTGCTCCACCAAGGCCAGGACATGCTCCTCCGCCGTGCTGTCCGTCAGGCTGCAAGCATTTCCTTCTGGCTCAAACATGCAGCTATGAAGCAGGAACAGCACACAAGTCACCAGGAGGCTGGGGAACATGCCCCTCCCACCTCCCCTGGGGCCAGCCCCTAACACTCCTGGAGGTCACCAGGGGCTGGTAGCAGGAAGCACACCTTAATCCTGTCCTTTTAGCTGTAACCACAGCAACACAAAACACTTCCACCAAGAGTAAGGGTAACCCAAACGGCCACTAGACGTTCCTCACGTGTCAGTCATCTAAGAGCTGCCCGAAGGGAACCTTACCACATGCCGGGAGGCTCACAAACCTAGTGTCATTCAAGGCGCCATTAGAAAAAGGGGCAGAACTCCGTGGAGGGCTGAAGCACCCGCAACAAATGTGAGCTAGGAACACAAGGCCGTGAGTCCCCAGGGGCATCCCAAGCCTCCCGCAGGTGGCCAGAAGCCCCATGTGAAGGAGTTCCTTCCTTAAACAGTCAAGAGTCGCTGGGTGCAGCACCCAAGGGAGGTGGCCTCTCCTGTGGAAGGGTCTAGAAACAAATGGGTAGATCCCTTCTAAGGAGCTGTGGGAGCAAACCCTGCCTGCGGACCCCAAGCCTACAAAAAGGCCCTTGCTCTGGCTCAGGGGGTACGGTGAGAAAGAAGCCCCCACTCCTAAGCATGCAGCCTGCCCAACGCAGCACAGTTATGTCCCCTGAGCCGGGGACAGCCAAGCCAGGCCACTAGCATGTGTTCTGCATGGGAGGGAACCTCTTGGGAATGAAGGGCCAACAGTTATTCACAAACGACACACATGTGGGAACAGCGGTGGCCAGATGGGCTCCGGAGCCCGAGTGTGGCAGCAGGGGCTGTCCCGCCTTCGGCACCTTATGTCCATCAGCGTGACAGCGGCTCTCCTGCAGGACAAGTCCTAGCTGGTCCAGGTTGCCTGCCGGCTGCCTGGGCACACCTAAGGCTAGAGCGTGGACCCAGGCCCCTGGGGACTGTGCTCCCCCTCACCTCGCACAAGCAGCCGTCTGTGAGCTCCTCCAAGGCCGTGGGCACCAGCACAGGATGCCCCCTCACCCGCCTTCCCGAGGTGTGTGTCCCACGCGACAGGCACACGCACTTCTCTTTACCTGATGACTTCTCTACTCGGCCTTTTGGATTTCTTGGCAGTTTCTGCTTGTACGGGTACCACTTCAGGAACAGGTTCCTCGACGGCTGTATCTTCATTGCCCAGAAGAGCTGCCTGCTGAGAAAAATCCATGTCCTGCATAAACGACATGCTGCGCTTCAAAGCTAACAGCCGCTCCTAGAATCAAAAAGGACAGAGCAGCAGGGCTTTACCTCTGCCTCACAGCCAGGGTGCCATGACGATGGGTGGGATGGGGATGGCCACAGCCTCACCTGGCCTAACAGCTGACCTCCACGGCACTACCGTGGGAGGTGGTGGTGGGAGTCAGCACCAAAGGTGCGGCCAACTGGCCGGGAGCACCCAGGGCTGGCCGAGGGGACAGGCCAAGGGCACAGGAGCCGCACCTCACCTACAGGCTGATCAGGCACAAGGCACTGGTCCTAGATGCATGACACATGCAACCTGGCTCATGGGACAGATCTGGGAAGCCACGCCGGACGGCCAAGATGTCCCATCTGGATTCAGTGGGCAGCCATGTAAAACAAATCACAGGCTGGCTGCAATCCAGTGAGACAAGACACCCAGGCTCAGATCAACAGATCCAGAACTTTCCACCAACCCTAAGGAGACGTTACAGCTGGATCATGAGCAGGAGCACAGAGAGGGAGAGAGAGCGCCTGGAGGGGAGGGTGGCCTGGGACGTCTACCCTAGAGCAGAGGGATCCACACCGCGGCCAGTGACGGATGGATGGAAGCATGTCATTCACTGGGGTGAGATTCTGTTTAGGCATAAAAACACAGAGGAGAATTCTTGTTTCTGTGGCTCCTCGCTGCCAAAGGGCTTCTTACTTTGCTCATCATCTTAAAGCCCGCGTGAAGGATCTTCTTGGCTAGCTTGTAGTACACAGTGTCCGGCCTGTTGTAGGTCATGGCATTATCGCACATCAGCTTAAAATCTGCCTGAAAAGGGAAAAAAAATAGTATCCACCCCATTTGAAATGCCACCAAGACAACAGCATAAACTAGATTCCTGTCAAGAGGCTCAAAGTGAGTGGGAGATAACTAGATTAGGTTCTTCACTTTAACATATGGTTTTCAGACCTTCAGAAAAATGTTCCTAATTGTTCACTGGTCTTTCCCTGCACACAGTGAGAAGCCTGCCAAGCCCCGAACTTCCTCCTGAGTGTGACACACGCATGTGGTAAGAACACGGCAGCCCTCTCTTCTGTCTCTAGCTCTCCCACTTTGGGAGGAACTCAGACATAAACAGGAACAAGAACGACAGCCAGGTTTTTTTCATTAGAGCCAAGGGATGAGCGGAAACCCGGGCACATTAGTGTTCTCTATCTCTGGGATTTTTCCACAGAATTCAGAATTTTGTCTACGGGTAATTACAAGCATCAGAGCAAACCCTTCCGCTAACACAAGGAGACTCTTACTGAACAACTTATATTAAAAATAAACTATCGGAAACCTCAGTATTTTGTCACCCTAACCAAATTACATGCGGCACACACCTATCACAGGTGAGTCAGCCATCAGGATGCACAAGGACAGCTAAAGCCAGCCAGGCAACACAGTGCAAACTATCCCGGCCCTTCCCGAGCCCCAGCACGGCCCCATGCCAAGGTCCCCAGGGCTGGGCCTGAGGCTGTGAAGCCCCCGTCCTTCGCTGGCCCCAAGGTACCAGTCTTGAGAACGTAGGAGAAGGGGGACGCTGCTCACATCCACGACGGTCACTGGGCAGCAGACCAAACTGGGATCCAAGTTAGGAAGGTGAAGGACTTGCAGGCTGCCACTAGCCATCTGCCCCTGGGGCAGTGCCCGATCCTCCAGAGGAAATGCCCACTCTATGCAATACCCTTTCGCGTGGCACTGCTTCCACAGCTCGGCAAACCCTGTCACATCACCAGGAAATGAAAGTAAAGAAGCCAAGCCTTCCAAATTTAACCAAAACTAAGAAAGAAAACTGATGCCCTTTCATAAATGACATGATTGCCAAAGCTGTGAAGCACTCATTTTGATCCCCCCGGGGTTTCAAAGCCGAGATCAATTTCTACCACCTCATAGGTGCTAGAAAGAAACAGGTTTAAGAGCTATGTACTCAGGTGTTATTAAGAATTTATTATTCAAATCGGAGGGGGAGACGAACCATGAGAGACTATGGACTCTGAAAAACAAACTGAGGGTTCTAGAGGGGAGGCGGGTGGGGGGATGGGTTAGCCTGGTGATGGGTAGTAAAGAGGGCACGTACTGCATGGAGCACTGGGTGTTATGCACAAACAATTAATCATGAACGCTACATCAAAAACTAACGATGTTATGTAGAATGATTAACGTAAGAATAAAAAATTTAAAAAAATTTATTATTAAAAAAAATTAAATTCCCAGTTCCTATAAATCTAAAAATTAGGAAAACTGCATTTCTAGATACACCCACTCTGGAGCCAGACCAAATCGACACACTCCTGCGCGACCCGATGTGTTCCTACGGCTTGCAACATATGGTCGGGCTTCCACACAAAAATACAGAGGACATTTCAGCCAACCCATTACCCCCGATGCTGTGTTTGGGTGACCTCAACCCAAACACTCAAATGCCCATGGAAATTTGCAACTGGGAACAAGCTAAGGTGGACAGAGTGTTCACGGGACATAAACACACAGAGCCTCATAGCAGTGATTTCAGGAACTGACACCAGATTACCTTAAATTCTGTGACAGACTTGTATTCATTGGCTACAATCTTGTCTTTCATTGTGCCAAAATCCATAGGATGTTTTATTATCATTGAGTATCCAGGAGCAATTGCATCCGTGACAGGAAAAGCGAAAAATCCATGAGGATCTTTTCTGAAAACAAAAACATCTTTATTTAAACTGGGAAAACCATAAATCTAGGTTTTCAAGTGATACAAAACCCCTCATGATAAATATGTAATACAACTCACCAAGTTTTAAGTCACTATTACCATCTTAAAAATAAAACCCATGCTCTTTAGAATTGCGGTAGGTACTTTGATGACTAAAAGTTCCCGAACTGCCGTCCCAGCTCCAGCCATGACATCTGCATCACGGCGGCCCTGACCGGCCTGCAAGGACTCGGCAGACGGAGCTCTCCCTGCACGCTGCTCCCGCACGCGCCTGACCACCCTCCACCAGACTAGGCAAGGGTCTGCTCCACAGGTGGTAGAGCTGGGGGAAGAACACCTCACAAGGGAAGACACCCCGAAAGTTTCCAAGCTCAAGCTCTTGAGAATCTGTTTACCTCTGGAGCTGGCGGAGAAAGTGCTCTAACAGTTGCTGAATAGGCGTGCTCTCGTTCTCAGCTGATGAGTCAAAAAATAAAAAAATAAAGATGAGTCGAGAGATTTTGGTATTTGGAGAGCTCCAACTCCCCAGTGTGTACTTAGCCATTTCATGTTTCACAGCGTTTTAGGTTCCTACCGGAACTGCGTACCAGGATAAACCAGACCAGTCCTGGCCCCCAAGAAGCTCAACTGCATGGGCAAGGACTTCCATCACAGCATCAGTCCCCAAAACCCCTCAGAGTGCCAACACCCTTAGCACAACAACAGGGAACTGTCCCTCATCAGTCTATGACCATCCAGGGCACTACCGGGCCCGGTACATTCCAGACACAGTACAAAGAAGAGGACAGAGGCTTTGGACACAGAGGTGGAGCTTCACCAATTATTGTTTTGGGAGTCCTAAACCTCTGGTCATGCCACTGTTCCTCACCTGTGAAAAAGGCACAAATACACACCGCACCAGGGTTCTTGCGAGAGCTGCCGTTAACTGCGTCTCTGGGCCCACTGTGTGAAATCGTGGATTTTGGTGAATGTGAACACAGATGCCAGCGTAGCTTTTGTTCTCTCAGCTGTGAGTACGCATGTGATCTATCCTCGTGCCACCCACTGAGGGCCACACCCAGCACCCAGACCTCGGTTTCTGAATGCCATGCTGCGCAAAGGAACCAGGGCTCCTTGGGGAGATGGCTGGTTCCAGGGTTGAAGCACAACAGGAGTGCAGACCTCAAGTGGGTCCTCAATAGAGACAGAGACCAGGGCAGGTGTGAAGAGCAGCTCTTCAGGCACACGGGAGGGAAGCACTGCACATGTGACCTCAAGCGAGCAGCTATTCAGACTAAGCTCACGGTGACCAGAGACTGTCCAAACTCCGCAGACTTCACGCCTGACCTTCTCTGTGCCCCACCGTGCCTAGCAGCCCCAAGTCCACCATGGCACTAACCTGCACAGGGGACGGGGACTGCGGGAACGCAGCCCCCCACAATGCCTGCAATACAACACCCCCTCCTCCCTCCCAAATCGTAGGCAGTCAAACCCAAAGTCCAGAAAAGAAACGCCTGAGACAAGACCGCGTCCCTCAGTGCCTCCTGACTACGTGAAAGTCTGTGGGAAGTGACCGCACACAGATCACAGACTCTCCAGCATTTCGGAGCCTCTCCTTTGGTGAGGCGGGCACAGCCCCCGTGGTTTCTGACAGCCTCAGCGACTGACCCGAGTACTAGCTTCCTCCCATCCACGATGAGCTCAGGAGTTTAATGAGGAGTGGGACTCAGGAGCAGTCGCTGGCCAAGCCCTGCTCTAGAAGCTCAGGGGGACAGTAAGACCTCAGGCCCAGCTATGCTTCGTGTTGGGAAAACAGCATTCCCTCCGTCCCGTGCTCCTCCCAAGGGGCTGACGGGAGCGCCAGCGCCAGCCATGAGGTCAGAGATGAGCCGTGAAGCTCCAAGAAAGCCTCTACAACGCTCCACTCGCCTGGCTGTGTCCGGCACGCGCGCATGGGCCTATCAGGGGGCGGCTCCACATCCACCTTCTTCCCAGGATCAAAGTCGTCGGCCTCTCCCTCCGTGTCGCCATGCTCCTTTTCCCGTTTCCGCTTCTTCTCTTCCTGTGAGGCAGAGTCAGGGCAGCGAGAGCAAGGCAAGCAGTTTTAAACAGATCTCCTGTAACTGAGGGGAAACACGAAGCTGAGAGACAAAACCCCCCTCCACATGGAGGCACTTCTCGCTTCAGATTCCCACCCTAGACGACCACCCCCGCGGCTTGGCTCAGAAACGATGCACAAAGAGCCAGAAACAAAGCGAAGGACCTTCCTGATTTGTGTTTTGCTACAAACAGAACGACCCTTTCCTGAAGCCCTGCAGCACTTACAGCCTGCCCTCCAGAGGGCTTGGGGCCACCACATGCCAACTGCGACTGTGTTTTACCTTCCTTTTCCTTCTTTCTTCATCATCAAGGTGCTTCTCCTTCTCCGATTTCTTTTTCTTCTTCTTCTTTTTTTCTTTGTGTCGCTCGCGCTCGTGGTCTGACCTGTCATCGTAGTAACTGGAGTCGTGCCCAGACCCTGAGAGCTCAGTCACTTCACTTCCTCCAACCTTGAGGACCAGCTTCAGGGGCTTCTCCAGGGGCTTGTCTGTGTAATCTGTAAACAAAGACAGCGGGCTTCACTGGGTGCCTGCGACGTGTACAAGCAGGAGCTACCACCCAGCTTCGTGGCAGGGCTGGCCCAACGCGCAGGTGTGACCAGGAGGGGTGGGATTGGCCATGGTAAGGCAGCAGGCAGGGGGACTGCAGAACCATCAAGGGAAGTCAGTGAGGCAAACCCCAGCGCAGCTGGGTCTTCTCTCCCCTTCCTGCTGCATTATCCTCAGGGAGGCCTCGAGGAAAGCAGTTTGCCTCACTGTCGGGGGGAAGGAACAAAGCAGGAATGGGACCCAGCAGCCTGATGCCCCACCGCTAAGCTCCTGGCTGGTGTTCACCCCCTCTGTCCTGCAGCAGCCACCGGTGTGGGCTCACAGCTCCTGCAGGAACCCACAGGCAGGAGGCGGCACGAGAGACAGTTACCAAGTTCTCCAAGACCACAAAAGCCAACAGAGGTGCTTGGCTCCTTCCTTTCGGATACAGGAGACGAACCAGGTACCTGGGAGCCCTGAACTCCCGACTCGGACCCCAGCTAGTGATCCCAGAACCCTGGCGCCTGGGACCCCGCCCGCGAGCCCGGGACCCTCCCGGGGACCCCCGCCCTCGAGCCCGGGACCCTCCCGGGGACCCCCGCCCTCGAGCCCGGGACCCTCCCGGGGACCCCCGCCCGCGAGCCCGGGACCCTCCCGGGGACCCCCGCCCGCCAGCCCGGGACCCTCCCGGGGACCCCCGCCCGCGAGCCGGGGACCCCCGCCCTCGAGCCCGGGACCCTCCCGGGGACCCCCGCCCGCGAGCCCGGGACCCTCCCGGACACCCCCGCCCGCGAGCCCGGGACCCTCCCGGGGACCCCCGCCCGCGAGCCGGGGACCCCCGCCCTCGAGCCCGGGACCCTCCCGGGGACCCCCGCCCGCCGCGAACTCCCGCCCGCCCGGCGTCACAAAGCGCGCCCGCCGCCTCACCCTCGTAGGACGAGCGCCACTCGGTCTTGTGCTTCTTGTGCTTCTTGCCCATGGCGGCGCGCGGCCGGGGCGCGGGGCCGAGGGCAGCAGCGGGCCGGGCCGGAGCGTGGCCGCCGCCCCCGCGGCCCTGGCTCGCCGCCCGCCTCGCCCCGCGGAGGTCGCCGGGCCGCGCCGAGGGCAGGCGCCGCGGCCGGAAGTCGGCCCGCCCCGCCGGCGCCCAGCGCTTCCGGGTCAGGGGGCGGCGCGCCGCGCGCGGCACTTTCGAGCGCGGGCGGGCGAGCGGGAGCCGGGAGCGGCCCGGGCGGCGGCGGCGGCGGTGGCGGCGGCGGCGGCGGCGGCGCGGGGCGCGAGGCGGCGGCGGCCACGCTCCGGCCGGGTCCCCGCTGCTCCCGGCGGCGGCGGCGGCGGCGGCGCCATGGACGAGGCCGTGGGCGACCTGAAGCAGGCGCTGCCCTGCGTGGCCGAGGCGCCGACCGTGCATGTGGAGGTGCACCAGCGCAGCGGCAGGTGAGCCCCGGGGGCTCGCGCGGGCCGGACCGAAGGGGCGCCGGCTGCTGGCGGAGCGCGGAGACGCCGTCCGCGGACCGTGCGGCGGCGTCTGGTGGCCGCCGCCCGACGTGTGAGCCTCGCGGGCCGCCCCCGGGGTCGGCGTGGAGACGGTGTTGTGGGCGCCGCCTGTGCGCGGCGGGGGGAGACCGCCCAGAGCGGCCTGCCCCCGAGGGACGGTCCCGGGGCTCCGAGGGTCGCAGTGTGGAGGGAGCCGAGGGCGCAGGGCCAGCCGGGGTCCTGGGAGGGGTTCTGGAAGCCGCCCGTGCCGCACCGAAAGCCTCGCGTTTGGCTCAGGCGGGTCACAGGCCTGGGGCTTCTGCTACGGTGCATCCCCGGGCGCCGGGAGGTTTGTTGTTTCGCTCATAGAGCCAGCGGTTTCCTGAGCGCCGGTTGTGCGGGTCTGGCCCCGGGCACCGTGGGTGTGCTGACCCACCTTCCCCAGTCTGGCCCCGGGCACCCTGGGTGTGCTGACCCACCATCCTGGCCACGTCCCGGGCACCCTGGGTGTGCTGACCCACCTTCGCCAGTCTGGTCCCGGGCACCGTGGGTGTGCTGACCCACCTCTGGTCAGCTGGTATAGCAGGAACCATTACTGCTGCCCCTTTCTCTGAGGGAGAAGCAGGGCGACCCCGGGCAAGCCCACTGCTGCTCCTTTCTGGAGCAGTCTGATTTGGACACAGATTGCTACAGTGTTGTTCTAAACTGAGCTCTCTTCTTCCTGTCTCCTTTGTTTCCCCAGCACTGCAAAAAAAGAAGACATAAAGCAGAGTGTTAGAAAGCTACTCAACAGACATAATATTGTGTTTGGGGACTACACGTGGACTGAATTCGATGAGCCTTTTCTGACCAGAAACGTGCAATCCGTGTCTATTGTTGACACAGAGTTAAAGGTGAAAGACCCACAGGTACCTAATTCACTGTGAGGAGGAATCATTAATTCTTAGCTGAATACAGAGTCCATGTCATGAGGGTGCCTGGCTGGCTCAGTCTGTGGAGTGTGCGATCTTGATCTTGGGTTCATGAGTTCAAGCCCCACATTGGGGGTAGAGTTTACTTTTAAGAAAGCAAAAAAACAAAAGTATCATGAATATGTGCTTGCTTCTTTGCTGGTCTGTTGTCAGAAACTGCCTGATTTACCTTTTGGTTTGTTAGATGGGCACCAGCTCTGTGAAGAGCCAGGTGGTGGGAGTAGATGTGACCCCGCTGTCCGGATGCTCACAGCACAGTAGGGGGACAGATGGGAAACCAGAGGCAGGATACAGTGCAGTGGTGGGCTACGCTGACGAGACCCCCCTACCCGTTCCCTGTTCTTGAGGCCAGTGTAGGACCATAGGAGACATGGGGGCTACAGCTGCAGAGAGAAGATGGGCTTTCCTTCTAGACGGTCTTCATCTAGTCCATCGTGTGGACTGTCTCACCCACCACCTTTGTGTGAAAGGGTGGATGCGTTGGGGCATTTCTGTCGGTATAAAAGCAGCCCAAAGTGTCTGCCTCAGGAAGACGTATCACCTGTATCTGTGTGGTTCGCGTCTCATAAAGAATCAATTTGGAAGAATTGGCTTGGCAATTTTGCTTGCAAGGTGGACCTCTCCATTCGTGTGCTGGGACTAACCCTTGCGGCTTGTCAGTTTTATCCATCCTACTTGATTTTGGCCAGCCTGAAGGAAACAGAAGAGCTTTCCACACTACTGAGGAAGGACAGATTAAAGGACGGATTTTAACGTTCTCATCTTTGAGTTGGCACGTTCACCTAGAGGAATTTGTCTTAACAATTATGTGATTTTATAAAGATACGTGAACTATATATATGTTTTGTTAATGATGGCTAATGATTTGAAATATCTTAACTGTCTATTAATCAGCGGTTGGCTAAGGAAATGATACATCCACACCTAATGTGGTATAGTTGTGAAAAAGCACACGCTGATTCTTACTACTGACAGAAAATGTTTCCAAGCTCTACTGAGAGGGAAAGGCGCAGTTAGAAAACTATGCGGCTGAATCCATGTTCGGTCAAGTATGTGTGGTGCGTCATAGACCAAAACATGGGTGAGGTTGGATGTGGGGGGCTTTGGCATTCTTCCTTCTGTGTTTTTTTGTATTTTTTCAACAAGCATGTAACTTTTATGATTACAAAGAACAGTAAAGTCCTTTCTTGAATAAAGGCGGGGGGAAGTATTTAAAAAAGAGCTAATACTAAACCTGAACATGGTAGCTTTTCTACCTAATCTAAGAACTGGTTTCTGACATTCTGCATGTTCGATCTTTGTTTTTGGATGTTACCATCTAACTTCGATGACTAGAATTAGGAAGTGAATTATTTTTCAGTTTGTGTGGATTTGTTTGGTTTCCCTTCTCACCACAGCCCATTGATCTGGGTGCCTGCACAATTGCACTTCACGTCTTCCAGCTGAACGAGGGAGGCCCCAGCAGTGAGACTCTGGAAGAGGAGACTGAGAACATCACTGCAGCAAGTCACTGGGTCCTGCCTGCAGGTGCGTGACAGTGACAGCAGGCGGGCCACACTCGAGACACAAGGTCAGACGTCAGCACGTGGCCTGGGCTCTCCAAGTCAGTTAGCTGAGGAGTTTGCATTCATCCATTTGTTTTGTACGCTTTCAGCATGTCTTATTTCTTGTGAAATGGAGAGCATATCATAAAAGAGGAAAGTAGAGATCTTCACTGTAAGACTGTGTTCCTTCAGGCAGGTCCCTCTAAGATGGTGCTAATTGAGAATCTGAAGGTGTTCTTCTTTTCCTGCCCAATTGCTCACCTGCTGCGTGACTCCTTCCTCCTGCCTTCTCTTTGCTTCTCTGAGGACTTTGCCATGGTTCTAGCAGGTGGAGTCGGGGGGTAGCTCAGTCCTTGGGGCTTATGTCTGAGGTCCTGACAGCTGGACTAGACCTGCTGCTGTCTTGCCCAAGTGCTGGCTGGCAGGGAGAGTGGTGGGTCAGGGATATGTTCATGGCAAAGTGCAGGTCCACAAAAGACAATTGTGTGGAGTAACATGATGAGAAAGTGACTCTGTACTCCATTTAATTATCTGTCAAAAGTTATGTGACTGGCAGTTACTTAGCATCTTTAATTTTAAGAAGAATTCAAATATTAAGAAAAAGTTCAAAAAGTTAACTTCCCTATAATGAGAATCTTAGCCGGCCACTCATGGGGCAGTGGAGAGCATCAGCGGCTCAGAGCAAACCTCAGTGGTCAGTGTAATAGCCTGCTTTCCTAAAATTAGGTTTTTGTTTTATTCTTTCCCAGCTGAATTCCATGGGCTTTGGGATAGCCTCGTATATGATGTGGAAGTCAAATCTCATGTAAGTTTTTTGTGCTATTTTCCAAGAAGGCCGGTTATTTGAAGTGGGATCAGTACTGTGTTGTTCTCCAGCATCTTGGAGCCCTTTGACTCAAAAAGGCTTTGGGAACTCAGGCCCACCAGCAGCCCATGTCCTGCATATCTGTCCTCCGGGGTTGCCCCCCAGCAGAGTGGTCTCGGGAGAGAAAGGGGAGGGTGCCCATTGTGAAGACAACTTTGATTGGATTGTGCTCTTAAGAACCCACTGGGACTGAGGAGGCAGGGCCAAAGGTCAGACAGAGCAGGTGGGCAGGCCTGAGCAAGCACCAGCTCGTCTGAACCCTTCAAGGGGAAGGGCCCTTCTGCATGCGGTGGGGGACTCTGGAGGTTCACCCCGCGTCCCCCCAGGCTGCGAGAACACAGTCCTGGCTGCTGTCTCGGGCACATGTGCTGCCGCTTGCCCACTGCCCCGTTGCCCCGAGGTCGGAGACGCTTGTCACGTGATCAGTCTCGTCCCTTGTGCGATCTTGGCATCTTTAGTGAAAGTGACCCTCGTGTTTGTCCTTTACACTTACACTGTAACAGCCAGCCTGTCCTCGTGTGGCATCTCTGGTGCCGCGGTGGCAGCTTCCAAGGGGCAGCCCAGGGCCCGTCCCCACTCCCCGGGTGTAAGCTCCAGCAGCACATCTGGTGGGAACCTCCACTGCAACGGCACCTTTGACTGCATTTTACCTTTCTTCACTCAGCTCCTTGACTACGTGATGACGACTTTGCTGTTCTCAGACAAGAACGTTGACAGCAATCTCATCGCCTGGAACCGGGTGGTGCTGTTGCATGGTAAAGCATGTGGGCTTTTACTTATTTAACAAGATAGACTGTGTGAAATCGGGCTTCTTTACTCATCCCGTTGACCTTTGAGGAGTTCCCACTCTGTTTTCTGATGCAGCCAGAGTTGCCTTAGAATGTCCCTTCCCTGACAAGCCGATCTAGCTCATGTTACTCTGGGCATCTGCTACTTGACCTGCCATTTGGCAGCCACCTGATCACTGCCTTGTGACTTTTCTGCATTATTATCAAACTTTTCAGGGTGCCTGGGTGGCTCAGTTGGTTGAGCGACTGCCTTCGGCTCAGGTCACGATCCTGGAGTCCCGGGATCGAGTCCCGCATCGGGCTCCCTGCTCGGCGGGGAGTCTCCTTCTCCCTCTGACCCTCCTCCCTCTCATGCTCTCTGTCTCTCATTCTCTCTGTCTCAAATAAATAAGTAAAATCTTAAAAAAAAACCAACAACTTTTCAAGTATCTGTCTAATCCCCCAAGTGATCATATGATTCTTAGGGCAGTAATTGCCTCACGTTTCTTTGTAGTGTCCTTAGAACTTCACTTTATGACTGTAAAACATGACAGCCGTACTCTCCTGAAATTCTGTCTGAATCTTCTCCGAGGAAAACATTGGGTTTTTCGGGGCACCTGGGTGGCTCAGTCATTGGGCGTCTGCCTTGGGCTCAGGTCATGATCCCAGGGTCCTGGGATCGGGTCTCACGTCGGGCTCCCTGCGCAGCAGGGAACCTGCTTCTCCCTCTCCCTCTGCTTGTATGCTCTTTCTCTCTCTCTCTTTGTCTGTCTGTCAAGTAAATAAATAAAATCTTTAAAAAAAGCATTGGGTTTTTCTTGATGTCACTGGTTAGAAAGGAATCGAGAGAACACCCAAGTGAAATGGGGGTGCAGAGTCATTAGCTTCTTACATCAGTTAAGGTTATAGGTTGCTATGCAGTCCTAAAAAGTGTCTATTAAGCAGCAAATATGCTCAGCACATTGTCCTAATACTAGGTTTTGAGTAGGCGATCAATAGATATTTTAATTAGTGAAATAGCTAATATTCTCTTTAGAATTGGTATTTTTTTTTTAATTGTTGAGAATGTGTGCAGAAAATCAGAGTTGAAGGTGCCTGTCCTCTGACAGATGCATTTGTCCTTCACATTGGTCTCAGAGCTGCTACAGGGCTCTGCGCTAAGTGGCCCACAGGGAAGAAGCTGTATGAGCGGGGCCCTCACCTGGCTGCCATTCTGGTTTAGTGTGGGCCCCGGTGAAATGAGGGTCATGAGAGGTGTTTGACCTTTCGCCAGGTGTCTTTGTGGATTGTATAGAAGACACATGGGGACAAGGAGGGTGTCAGTGAAGACGTCAACCAGGAAATGTAGCCCTCTTGGGATGCTGAGGGGAGTTGCGTGCCAGGAGGCAGTGCTCTGTTGGGGGCGTGGGAGCTAAGACCAGAAACACGAGCTGAGTTCAAACTAGGAGGAAAAGGGAAAGACTCGTAAAGCGTGTTGGTGATATTTTACGGCACTCACGCTGCTGGCGGACTTCTTTGTGAGTTAGCAAGCAGTGCTTGGGGGAATAACATTCATAGCATTGAGTTCTCCCTATTTTGTATGCTGTGCATAATGCACCCACTTGTTAAACGCTGGCTTAACATTTGCTTGGGTTTTGTTGCAGGTCCTCCGGGAACTGGAAAAACATCCCTGTGTAAAGCGTTAGCCCAGAAACTGACCATTAGACTTTCAAGCAGGTAACTTCTGGTAATTTGAGAAAGGAGAGCAGCAGGACGGGATTGCTTGCTTCTCGTTTGTGGCACAGAGGTGTTTTTATTTTTTAATCATTTCCCTTGACTCTGTATGTAGTCCCTCTCTTTCAAGGCAGGTTAATTACTTCCTCAGTACTCAGCGGTGCCAAGTTAGGGTCTCAGTCTTTTTAAATTGATGGCACTTGCTTTACAGTCAGCACGTGGTCTTTCTGGTGACTTCCTGTACGCATCAGAACATGTTTCTGCTTTCGGGGGTGGGATGCTTGGGTGACAGCTCAGGATGCTTGCTGCTCTTGCTGATGGTCACTGTTCCATCACCTGGGAGAGGAGTGGCCAAGTCTCTCAGGCTGGGTCTGTTTCTTCTTGAGCTCTGGCAGCTTCATCACGTTTAGACTCTACGTGGCCATTGTTTCAGGTACCCCCGCCCCCATTTTCTGTTGATTTGCAGGTTCAATGACCTGATATTGTCCCACGGGCCACTGATGTGCTTTTTGGTCTTTTCAGGTTTTTAGAATTTTCTGTGTTCCATTTTGGGCCATTTTTCAAAATATCTAATATGCTTTTAATCCCATTCGGCGACATCTTCATTTCTGATAGTGTATATTTCTCTTCGGGAGGTTCCGCTTGTTTCCTTTCATACTTTTCAGCTCTCTGATGCTGTGCTCTTGCTGAAATGCTCGAGCAAGTGTACCGTCACAGTTTCACTTTCTTCTCTGCTAATTCCATCGCACTTGTCAGTTCTGAGTCTCACTGTTGCTGGGTGGTTCTCCTGCTTCGGGGTCAGTTTCTGCTTGTCCTGCCAGCCAAGCTTTGATCGAATGCAGACCTTGTTTCTGTTGGATTTTGTTCTGGTGGGCATTTCCGTTACTTGTGATTTAACGTGATCCTCTTGAGGTTTGTTCTTAAGCTTTGTTGGAGTGGGGTCTAGACTGAATGCTGAAGGGAGGCCCTTCGGGGGTCTCAGGGGAGCCCCCTGAGTCATAGTGGGTACTGTCCACTTGGGCCATTGGGAACGTGAACGTCCCAGCTGTGAACACCAGGAACCGTACAGCTCAGGGCTCTCCAGCCTCATGGGATTTCCCTTTTCTCATATCCCTGAGTGTTCAGCAAAGACCCAGAGGGACCCTGTGATGATTCCTGGAGCTTTATTCCTACGTATCTGCGTCCCCTCTGGAACTCTGCTCGGTTGCCTCCAGCTGCCTCAGGTTCCTAGAACTCAGGCCTCTGTGTCCAGGTCGGCCCGGTGGCTGCACACTTCTTGGGTCCCCTCCAGGGCTGTGGCTGGAAGGTGCTGCAGGCAGAGAGCCAGAGCACTTTAGGGCCCCCTCAGGTCCCGTGTGGGGTGACAATCCTCCATGCCTGCCACCCAGTCCCGTCACAGCTGCCGTTGTGATTTTGTCTCATTTTCTGCTTGATTAATTCGGAGGGTTAATCTGATACTCATTACTCAGTGTGACTTTAGATGAGGGAATCCTATGAGGTATACTTTGATCTATTCTTCTTTTCAAAAATGTCCTGTAGGTATTTTTATGTTGGGAAACTGCTCTTTATCTACCCTCTATTTTATGTTTGGCGACTTGGTTTTTGTCTTGACATACTGAAACACATCTGTGTTTTAAAGATCTCTTGGGGTGATTTCCTAAAACACAGGAGACTGAAGATGTTACTATAAGAAATACAACTCTCTGAAGTACAACCATCTGGAAATATGCATTTATTTTTTGGCTTTGAAGTTGTAAAAAGAAACCTTAGCGAGCCTTTGTTGCTCATCTTATCAAAACGCTTAGAATTAAATAGTAATATTCAACCCAATCTTTATTTCGTTAGGTTGTCTCTCCCCTTCCCTCTTTTGTAAACAGAATTAGTAAATGGAAAGCCAATTAGAATTTTTTGAAAGTGACTGTTTTTCTTGTGTGGACTTTCCAGGTGCAGAGGACCTGGCTCGGCTTCCCTTCTGCCTCAGTCTCGCTCCCTGTCTGCTTTTAGTTAGAAATAAGCGTGTTCAGGTCTCAGCCGCCTCCTGTGCGTGCAGAGGGTCAGTGGTAGATTTCAGTCAGTATGTGCTGAGGTTCACTTTGGGGCATCTGGGCAGCCCCGGGCTCGGGAAGTAATTTTGTGCTGCGAAACAGGTTGTCACACTCATTTCAGTTTTAGGGAAGGAAGAAAGCATGTTCAGCTCCAGCCAGAAAGCTCCTGACGGTTATGTTTTGTTTTGCCTGCCAGGTTACTACTGGTAATACTTCTTACAGCGCTGGAGATGTGAATTATGCGTAGATTAGAAGTGAGGGAGATTTTACTCTCGCTTTGATTCAAATGAAGATATTATTCAATTCAAAACACTTTGTTTGCTTTAACCAGAACCACTGACTGCATGTCATTAGGTTTTCATAATTATTTGAGCCCTTTTTGGTATTACCCTGTAATTCATGATTGCCTCGAGCCCTGGTTAGTAACTGGTGATTTAACCAGTTAGTGGGCAGTGCTAAAGAAGGAGTGGTTGCCACTGGGGGTACCTGATTTGTAAACCAGTCGTCTTAACTCTGTTTTATCCTCCCAGGTACCGGTATGGCCAATTAATTGAAATAAACAGCCACAGTCTCTTTTCTAAGTGGTTTTCGGAAGTAAGTATTAGCATCACTTCTACCTCTCAGGATTGCCGACCTTGTAGTTGAAAAGGTGTCCCGTGTAGTAGGCAAACCTTCTCCAAGAACATGAGAAATCGGCAACACGTGACTGTGTGGCTGACTTCAGGGTCAGAGGGAAGTTCCAGAGCTAAGCAGTAACTTGGAAGTAGTGTGAGGCCTGAGAGGACCCTCTGCTTGTCACATCCATACCTTTGGGTGGGACAGACACTCACCTTTCTCTTAGGGAGAGCACCCTCATTCTAGCGAGCGCCGCATCCTCAGCTGAGCACGCCCCCAGGGCCCTGAGCCTCGTTCCTCTATCGGAATTGCAGGGCTCAGCCAAGGTGACGTTGTAAGTGCCCCTCAGCACAGGAGAATGCCGCCCAGGCACCTGTGTCTGTAGGTCCCTCTGGTGGGTGGTGAGCCAGGACAGGGAGCACTTGGAAGGCATGCACCTACCAGCTTGCCTGTTTGCGTCCGTGGCCCATCTTGTTCCTAGTCATGGGGACGGCAGGGAAAGGGAAGGAGGAAGTGCACAGAGTGTGAGGCGCCCATGCCAGGCAGCCCGGAGCTGAGCCGGTGTGGGTTCAGGCTCGCTGTCCTGGCGCGTGGAATAGGGCAAGGTAGCGTGTGGTCCGCCTCCTTCCATGTGGCCCTGGCTTCTTGGATTTAGGGATTTCTCCAAGGGGCCGTCAGGAGACAGTGGGCTTCTCGGGCCCCTTGGGCTCAGACCGAGGCTGGGTGGGGACCATGGGTACATGTCTACACCAGGCAGCGTGAAGAGTGCAAGTCGACACTAAAGGAGTATTTTGGTTCCAGAGTGGCAAGCTGGTAACTAAGATGTTCCAGAAGATTCAGGACTTGATTGATGACAAAGATGCTCTGGTGTTTGTGCTGATTGATGAGGTATGCACATCTGGACATCACACCTGTGACTGAAGCAAATCCAACCCCTGGCTGAGCCCGGCCTCCGTCCAGCCCTCCGGTCATGCAGCCCACTCCTCCTCGGTATCCCGCATGTCCAGCTTCTGGCAGAGTGGGCTCAGCACACCCCTTCACTTGTTCCCCACTTGCTCTGTTGTTGCATCCCATGGCTGCCTGTGGGGCCAGGCGCTATCCTTTTCCACCTTTTGTCCCATCCCCACAGGTGGAGAGCCTCACAGCCGCCCGTAATGCTTGCAGGGCAGGCGCCGAGCCTTCGGATGCCATACGCGTGGTCAATGCCGTCTTGACCCAGATCGATCAGATTAAGAGGTAATGCTGACATGGTGGCCTCACGTGAGAAGCCATGGGCAGGGTGTGAGGTGCCCGCACACCCCTAGACCTTACTTCCGGCTCCTCGACTGGACACAGCGGCTGCTGCTAAGCATCAGCTCTGTCTTTGCCCGTCTGAGGCAGTATATATACTAAACGCAATAATGAAGAATTAAGTACTCGTACTAAACTGCTAAAAACGTAACATACTTGAGTGTGGTGAAAACTCGCACGATGCAGAGAAGCACATGCCACGGAGTGAAACACGCCACGTTCAAGCACTGGTGCCAGCACTGCCCAGCGTTTGTTAGCCTCGAAGGGCTGGCGGTGGGCGGGTGAGTGTCACCTGCGTGCCCTTCATGGGGCCAGATTCCGTCTCTCCGCAGTCCGGCCGTGCAGGTCCAGAGCCTGTGGTCAGTGTGCCCCAAGCTGATCCAGCTTTAGGGAGTGACTCCTACTAACCTGACTCACAAGGAAGTGATGTCCAAACCAGAGCCCCTGTGTGCTCCCCACAGTGTTTCACCGCCCCCTCTGCTGATCACAGCTCTCACAGTGAGTCCTGGGAGTGCTGTCCTCCACTGTGGGTGCCAGACTCCAGAGCACCGCCTGGAAGCTAGCTTACTGCATGTGGACTCACAGGGAACTGAGTTGTGCTAAGGGCTGTTTCCTCCAGGCCTTCAGGGTAGTTTTACCACAGAGGCTCTGATTTCCTGAGATGCGGCTCTTGGGGTAGACTGCAGGGGCCGCTTGCTTCCACCCTGCCACAGGCCAGCCACGTGCGAGGTGCAGCCCCTCCTCATCTCTGCTTCCTTCCCCGCCCCTGCTCCTCAGTCTGGTTTCTACCCCTGTGCCTCCTTCACCTGAGGGCCTTTGCTCTCCCTGGAGTTTTCTACAGCATCTGACTCCTGGCAACCCCTCCCCAGCCTCCACTCTCCAGACCACCTCAGTTTCTGCCACTGGCCTCTCATCTCTTCAGGCAGCCTAGGCAGCCCATGCCTGGCCTTCTCCCCTCTTCTGTTGCTCACCCCTTAGAGGCCTGCGGGACCACCTGGACCAGGTATCAGGCACACTCCCAGGGCAGCCATTCAGCTCTGAAACCCCATTTCCAGGGTTCCCACTGAGCCCCAATGCCCCTCCTGTCGCCAGCAGGTGTGGGCTCAGGAGGGAATAGGGACACGTGGGCCTCTGGTTTCCCTCGTACCTTCTTGTCCCCTTTTACTTCACGCTCCCTGTTCAGGCCCCTCAAGGTGACCCTTCCAGACCTTCCTTTGTGTGTATCTGACTCTCTGGGCTCCTAGGACCCCTGCACTCCCTGCCCCTACCCTCACTGGCTCACCCCTGCTCACCCTGTGCTATGCACCTGTTGCTAGATACTAGGTAAAGCTGGCCATTCACCTTCCTGCAGCCTGTATGCCAACCACGGGCCCCAGGGGAGCATGCTCCCCAGGGTGCCTTGGGCCTTCTCTGTGCTGGCCCATGTCAGTGAACAGACTAGGCAACAGTGCTCTCTTTGTAGAGCTTAGAAGCTAAAGGGGGAAAGCAGCTGGTAAACAGGATAAATAGTTCAGCTTCGCAACGTGTGGGGGTCATGAGAACCATGTGGAGAGCAGTTACCCGGGCATGCCCAGCAGGTTGATGGGGCAGTCAGGACTGCACACAAGTGAGAGCTTCACCACACCATGGTTGAGGGAAGAGAGGAAATAGTGAAGTGGGAGTCCAGGAGAACTTTCCAGAAGGCAGAGGAGCAGAGGGTCTGTTTGGTGCACTGTGTTGCGGCCAGGAGAGCCTAGTGGGGAGTTGGGAGTCCCACAGGCACTCAGGCGTGAGCCTTGGAAGACTTTGTGTAGGCCAGTGTTGGGACTTGGAGTACAGTGGCTAGGATGCTGGCTTTCATGGGCGGAGGGTGTGAGGGAGTCACTGAGGCACCTGGTGACTGGCGCGCACTCCTCTACCTTCAGGCACTGCAACGTGGTGATTCTGACCACTTCCAACATCACAGAGAGGATCGACGTGGCCTTCGTGGACAGGGCTGACATCAGGCAGTACATTGGACCGCCGTCTGCAGCAGCCATCTTCAAAATCTACCTCTCGTGTTTGGAAGAACTGATGAAGGTGCTGGGTGTCTTTTCACTCTTCTAGCAGCGGATTTCTCATGTTTTTCCATTCCCTGACATAGCTCAAAATAGCTAATTCCAATATGGAGTGAGTTACCTGAATGCAGCATTAACGGTCTTAAAAAGTTGAAAACTGCAGTTGTGTCTGGCAGGTTGAGCTGTTAGTTGAAATTGTGGCCACTGACTCAATATTTTTGTTCTTTTGGCACAAAATGATGATCATGACTATTTGATCTACTGATCTGCAGGGGATGAGTGAGTGGGGGGGGGATTGGCTGTGGTAGCCTACCGGCACGTCCTGGTCCACAGAGAGACCTCCTG
>NC_138375.1:539938-573348 GCF_054177405.1 Leptonychotes weddellii
GAAGGCTGTTGCATGTGACTGGCCCACTCTGTCAGGAGCCAGCAGTTCTCACGTGCACCTGGATGGCCCGTGTTGCTGGGAGGGGCCGCTGGGGGCAGTCCCGGGGAGGCTGCAGGGGTCTGAGGCAGTGTCACTTAGAAAGCTGAGAACATTGCCACACAAACCCTGTCTTTTAAATTTACCCACAGCCTTCACCATACCTCCAAAATGTACGGAGAAAGCCATTTGTTCTTTGTGTTCTCTCCTGGTTTCTTAGTCAAAAGAGTTCATGTTAAAAGGCGAAAGGTTTATGCGATCTGAAGAGAAACCAGAGTGTGAAAGGGTTCATGTTAGAAGTCGTTCGGTAGTGGTCGCTGAGCGCCCTGACCTGGCAAGGAGTGTCCCACGGGCAGACACCTGGCCTATGAGGGAACTCGGGGGCCCAGATCCAGGGTCAGGCAGTGCCTTTGCACGACACAACAGTCTGATCTTAAAAACAACAAGTGGAGACTGTCCTCGAAAGGCAGGCCAAACCCTGGCTCCTGGACCCAGCTCTGCTCCGCTGGGTTGTGGTATACCATTGAACCCACTACCAGGCTGGCCTCAGCCCCTCCAAGTCCCTGCCTGCCGTGACATGTGGTCAAGACGCATCTTGACTAAAAGCACAGAAGAGCCTGGGTTGCTGCCGGTCTCCTGAGACGTGTTTTGTCGTATTTTCACCTGTGTTTGAAGGAGCAGGGGCGTGTGTGTGCGAGAGGGAGCCGCCTGAGTGCTGGTGTGTCTGCTTGCGTTTCTGTGAGAGGGGACGTGGTTGCCTGCTCTCTGGGGGCTGTCCCCGTGGCTGACGGCCTGCACTCCGCCCTGCGGACCCTGCCCTAACGCCCCGTCTCTGTCTCCAGTGTCAGATCATATACCCTCGCCAGCAGCTGCTGACCCTCCGGGAGCTGGAGATGATTGGCTTCATTGAAAACAACGTGTCAAAGTTGAGCCTCCTTTTGAGTGAAATTTCAAGGTGTGAATTGACTTCATTTTTGTAGCCAAGAGAAGTGCGTCTGTTGTGGTAATGGGCGGTTGTAGCCGACTGCCGCAGCCTGGGCTGGTGGTGTGGGGTCAGAGGACAGGGAGTAGAATCCCGAGACATTTGTCGCTGTGTGCCGGGGGAGCTTCGAGAGCCCTCAACCACCCTGGCCCCGGGTTCCTGGGCCAGAGGGTAGAGGTCAGCTGCCCTCCCACAGGCGGCTTTAGAAAACAGAAAACAGTGCTGTGCTTCTTTCTGAAAAGATAGATGTTCACATTTAGGCTCTCTTCGCACACTGATGATTTCTCAGATGTATTTGTTCAATTTGTACAAACTGACAAGAAGAAAAAAGTGGAAGCTTCTGTTTGAGTGAGCAGAGCGAACACCTGCAGAGTACTACGCTCGGTGCTTTGGGAAGTAAAGGGAAGTGCACGGCCCGGCTGCCCTGGGCGGCACTCCGTACCCGAGCACTGACGGGACAGCTGCATGTGTGCTGGGGGCCCCAGCCGACAGCGCCGTCACCTCTCAGAGGGCTTTGGTGATCAGGGGCGTGAGGAGGGAGGGTGGGGAGATGGAGCAGAGCCTTGAAGGACAGAGTTTGGATAAGTTGGAGAGAAGCGGGATCTCCGCAGGTGCCATGTGTGCAGGGGACCTCAGGTGGGTCCCACTACAGAGACGCGTTCTGACCAGCGAGTTTGAACCTCATTCTGAAGCCGTGACGCTTATGGAAGGTTTTGAACAAAGGGATAGCCTGAAGAACAGATTATTTTTTGGATACTCTGTTGAAGAGATTTAAACCGGTTGAGATGGGGCAGGGAGGGCAGTTCAGACACTTCACAGAAATCGGCGTGGACCAGCCTGGTTTCTGAGGAGCTGTGCCCCACGCGCCCACTGTGTCGTGCACACGCTCCTAGGCAGGTGGCGCATTAGGGCAGCAAGGAGCCTGTCCTGCCTGGGGCAGTAGCTGAGGGCTGGGGGAGGGGACTTTCAGAGATGAGGGAAACAGGCCTGAGCCTGTCCCCAAACGCGGTTCTGTTCACAGGAAGAGCGAGGGCCTCAGCGGCCGTGTCCTGAGGAAACTCCCTTTTCTGGCTCACGCACTGTACATCCAGGTGAGTCACCCGCAGCCTTCCCCGCCTCCGGCACTCTGCTGTCCCCACCACCGCTGTGTGTGGCAGGGCGTGGCCTTGCCGGGAGTTGCACGGGACCCTGATTTAGCTCCGTGTCTGAGTGCTGGGCTCCTGGGTAGGGGGACGAGTGCGCCTCGCTGCCCCTGTGGTGAGGAGGTGGCCTGCTGGCGCCTCACAGCGCTGGGGCTCGCGGACAGCCCACGCTGGGCCCTCCCTGGCCCCCACAGGGGTGCTCGCGCGGAACGGCACCTTGGTTCCCCCCGCTTGCCCTGTGCTGTGGCTGCACCCCTCTGCTGCCGCCAGTTGGGGGGGCCTGCCAGTGGCCCCCGCGCGGGCAGGAGCAGCCCCCATGCCTGTGTCTCCTTCCAGGCCCCCACCGTCACCATCGAGGGCTTCCTGCAGGCCCTGTCTCTGGCAGTGGACAAGCAGTTTGAAGAAAGGAAGAAGCTCTCGTCTTGCATTTGATCTGAGCTCCCTGCCTGTGGGTTTTGCAAGTGACATCACTGCTCACGGCAGCAGCTGCCCAGAAGTCTCCGAACACTCGGCGCACGTCTCTAGGCCAGAAGCTCACGAGGCTAAGCAGTGTTCAAAGAAGTGTGTTGTACTTACATGGTTTTGAGACAACCAGCCTGTCAGTTTCACCGTTTTGAAAGCTATTAATTCACGTTCTGCTGTCCTGTAAAGAACTGTCTAGATGTGCTCGTTCCATCCTGCGTCTGGTGGATCGGACGGACACAAAATGCTGACAAATGTTTGAAGAGGCAATCGCCATAGGTTTTAGGAAACGAGAGAGACTATGTCACCTTAAATAATAAAGTAATCACAACATTAAAAACGTTGCCCTCACTGAACATAGAAGGCAGCTTTCTGACCTGAGCTTGTTTTATTGAGTGCACACATTTCAGAGACTTAATAAAGAAAGCCTATTCCTCTGTTCTAGAAATGGAGGAAAAAACTCCACGTAGAGCATTCTTCATGATAATCAGTCACGGTGCTGTTTGTGGGCAAGTGCAGCCTCGGCGTTCGGGTTGGCTCGGGCCGCACAGCCTGCCACCCGCCACAGGCAGTGTCACGTGGTACTTCGGCCTGTCATTTCGTTCCTTCAGTCACGTTCCTGCGGCTCAAGTGCAGATTCACGTCAACAATGTAAAGTAAACTGGCGAATCGGCGTGTCTCGCGGAATGTTGTGTTGTGCTCTTATCTGATGCTAAAATTTCATGTTTGTGTTTTATATACATTATTGAGGAACATGTTATCTTTTGTTACAGAACTTTTTAAGTATTAAAACTTTTCCCCAGAATTTTCTCATTTTGATCCTCTTACCACTCCCCAGTGCTCTGAGGTTTTTTTGAAACATTATTCACATGATTGTTTAGCTTTTAGCCAGTTTTATGCTTTGAGGTGTAAGAAGGGACTGTGCCTGTTATGGGAATGGTACCAAGAGCCAGATTCAGAACCTGGACCCACTCCTGCTTAGGGACCAGAGCCTGATTCTGTGGTTTCCTTAAAACCCTGAATCGGGGGTGAAAGTGCGGTCCTTGGGGACTAGGGTCAGGAGAAGAGGGGTATGCCGTGCTCCAGGAGTGGGGGAGCCTGAGACAACTTCATCTCACGAGTTTGCTACTGAAATGCCTGATACCCAGGTGCCCAGATGGAAGGAAGGGGCCAGGTACCAGGCTGGTGCAGACAGGTGGAAAAACGGTGAGGGAGACAGGCAGGGGGAAGAGAAGCCTAGAGGGACAGACTAGGTGGGGCTGGGGCCCTAGAGCCAGACCCTGCGGGCAGAGGACGAGAGATCTAAGGGTGGGTGAGTCCACCAGACCAAGACCCATTTCCCAGAAGGTGGGCTCCAGAGGTTCTGGGGGTGCCTCTGATGGGTCTGCCTGTGGCCGCTAGAGGGTGGCACTGCCCTGTACAGTGGGGCAGGAGGGGGTTCCAGAGCTCAGCGGGGGCCCCAGGGCGAACAGAGTGCTTAGCAGAGGCCGCCAACCCTGCCAGGCTCTGCCCCCCCCCATGGGCATGTCTGCCTCGGGTTGTGCATGCGAATGGACTTCTGTGCAGGGGAGGGGGCGGCAGGGGCCAGGGGAGCACAAGGGCCTCCTCAGGACCTAGTTCACCAGGCACGTGTAAGGAGAAGGGATGTGGGCCATCCCACCCACTTGGCCATCCTGAGAGGCCTGCCGCAGGTGGGTGGGCCAAAGTGTGAGGAGGGGGTCACACCTGGGCCCCCAGACAGAGGACACAGGTCCTGGCTCCTCCCCTGGCACAGGCTGTCGTGGGCACTTTGTGGGTGGTGGCCAAACCCCCCCAGATGCTCATCGCTGAGCACGGCTAGGTGCTCCCATGGGCTTGGGGCCAGGCTGGGGAAGGGGCTGTCCTGGCCACGAGGGGCAGGTGGAGCTATGTTCCTCTGGTGGACAGCCCACTCCTCACTGGTGAAACAGGCCAGAGTGCTGTCTCCAGAAGCCCACAGGGGCCATGAGATTGAACTGTGGGAGAGAGCACCACACAGGCCCCTCCAAATCAGGGGCCTGAGCCATGGACTTCTGTGCAGGGGAGGGGGCGGCAGGGGCCATGGGAACCCCGTGGACCACTGTAGCCACGAGGCCATGCGTGGCACAGAAGTGTGGGGACCAGGGCCAGGGGAGCCACCACTTAGCCAAGCCTGAGGGAGTCTACGGTCATCACAGGGTTCTGGCCTCAAAAGGACCAGGCAGCGAGTGAACAGATGGGATGGGCGCACCCCTCCCCCTTCCCTACCACGTGCTGTTGGTTTTGGTAAACTTGTCGTAGGGGTTCAGTTCCATTTTCCCCAGCTCTCCTCACCAACAGGGACCCAATGTTGAGCATGTTTCATTCCCAACAACACGCACAGCTGGAAGATGCAGCTCCTGTGAGCCTTCCCCCCTCGGCTGCCCGGTCCCTCCTCGCACAGGCCTGGGGCCCGCCCTCCCCTTCCTTGGCTGCCATGGCTCCCCGTGACCACGTTCGGCTTCTCCAGGCCTCTAAGGGCTCCTGCACGGTGGGTTGGCTCATCCCTTGGGTCTTCGCTGGGGGATCCAAGCCCGTGTCCCGAGAAAACACCTGAAGTCCTGAATTCTCACAGACCTGTCTTTCCCTCCAGCTCCCTCAGTGACACCCCGAGTCTGGCCCAGGTGCTCCTCAGCAGTGCGCTGTCTTCCCTCCGCTGGGGGTTGGGCAGGTCCCCAGCTGGGTTGTGCTACTTAGCCCTCGTTCTGCAGGCTCAGAAGGTCTGACGAGTCTGGGAGTTAGATTCGGGCCCATTGACGCAGATGCCCCGTCCCTGGGTCATGGTCTGGGATTCCCCAGGGCCCCTAAACGTTGGTGTTTCAATGGAGCAGTCGATCGTCTTGAGTCCAGCTCCTTGACCCCAGAATTCTCCGCTTTTCTGCCACATGAGCTGTGCTTCTCTGAGTGTCTGGAGACTCCCTGGCCCTCACGCTTCTTCACAGTGGTTGTCTGATGCTCTCAGCTTTTCCTTTCCTGCATGCAGGACGCCCTCACACCTTAGTAGTGACCACCCAGTGCCACTGTCCTTGCATTTGTCATTCCTCCAAGCGCTTCACATACCCCTCTGGCCGGTGCATCCCCACGGCTCGAGTGCAGGTGACAGCCTCCTCTGTCCCTGCTGGCTGAGCACCTTCCCCACCAGGCAGTGGGCACCCCAACCAGAGAGGAAGCGGGATTGCGCGTGGGAGGCTTCAGACTGCCAAGCAGACCCAATGGTTTGGACTTTGTTAGCCTGTTGGTGGAGTTCCCTGTCAGGAGAAAGGCCTGGTCCCTTGAACCACTCTGGGGGTCAGTCAAGAGCAAAGACATTTCATGGATGCTGGCGGGAAACTTAAGCCTCCCGGGTGGGAGAGGGGGTCTTCACCTCTCACGGCACAGCAAGCAGTCTGAGTGCCGTGTTCCCTTGTCCCTCTTGTCCCTGCACCCGACAGGGCCAAGCCCTAGAACGACTTGTCACAGATGTAACCTCCATCCTGTGAGTTCTCACTGAGGACCAGAAATCCTTCCCTATCAGAGGAGTTATAATCAGAAACCTGTTTTCTCTGTCATATGAGTCCCCATTGTTCGGCCAGGATTCTTCCGCCTCTCCCACGAGTCATCGGTAAGTGGACAGCTTTCCTGCCTGTCACCCGTGACAGCAGACCTCCTGCTCCTGGCTCCTAAGTTCATTGGTGCCCAGACTTTCCCGCCGCGACGGGAAACCATGGCCAGTCACGTGAGCTGTCAGTTCCCAAGGCAGCCCTTCTTCACTCTCCTCTGAGCTCCCATTTATGACTGGAGAACTCTCCGTGACCTTAGTTGTCATTTTCCCGTGGAATTCTATCTCCTGATTATCCTTTATGATCAAACTCCCTTGCCGTTTATGATTGGATCCTTCTCTATCTCCTAAGTTGTAGTTTCTGACTGAAACCCACCCTTCTCTCCCATCCCCATTTATAACTGCAACATTTACTTCCCTATCAACTTACTGAATATTTATTTCTGGAAACTTTTTTTTCTCTTTTTCCGAGTTGTCATTTTTGGCTGAATATGTTCCCTCAGGGTTACCGGAGTTATAATCCAATGACTGGCTACTTTCTGTCTTTACCACCTGACTTATCCTTCATGGTCTGCCTTCCTTCCTCTGTGATTTCTCATTTATGCCTGGAAATCATCCTTCTCTGTCACCTGAATGCTGTTGAGTATCTGCCAAGTCTACAGCTAAGGCTGACAACCCCCTTCTTACCCACATGAGTTATCACTTTCAATGAGGTCTGCTTTCCTCCATCACCCAACTTGTGAATGGTCACTGGAAACCTTTCTGCGTCACCCGAGCTATCACGGGCACCTGGGGTCCTTCTTCCCGTGTCACGGGAGTCTCATTTACGACTGGGAGCCTTGCGTGCCCCATCATCTGCATTATCATTTGTACTAGCGGTCTCTTTCCTCACAGGAGTCATACTTGATGATCAGAGGCCATCTTTGTATCCACAGTTATTATTTCATACGAGAAGCCATCCTGCTCCGGCACCTGAGTTATCGGTTATGACGGGAGACTTTCTCATCAGCTCACACTTACTGCTTGAAACCTCCCCTGTCGTGTGGATCACAGCTTATGACGGGATCTTCTGTGCTGTCCCTTGTGTTCTCATCTTTGTGGCTCGATCACCTTTCCTCATTTATCTACCTTGGTCATGTACCCCTGGAAATACCCTTCTGTGAGCATCTGGGCATAACTTGGGGCTGGAAACCTCTGTCTGCCTCACCAGAGTTAGTAGGACTGAAATCATTCTTTCTCTGTCAAAACTGAATTCTCCTTTTGGACCAGAACCTTCTCTCCCTGTCGGCTGAGTCACCACTGATGATCACAATAGTGTTTTTCTATCTAGTGCTATTACCTATGAGTGGAGACTGTTTCTACCCCAAGCTATCGTTAATGACTAGAGGTCTTTCTCTATCCACTGACTCACCACATGCCCCCTGGGTCACCATTTATGACCAGGGAGTCCTTCGTGGCCATCTGAGTAATTTGCAACCAGAAATGTTCCTTTCCTTGTCTGCTCAGTTGCCATTTGCAACCAGCAACCTTGTGTTTCGTCTCCTAATTTTTCAGGCACGTCAGGAACTGTTCTTCCCCATCTCCTGACTGGCATACGTGGAAGAAAATACTCCCCTGACTTGTCCCTGATGGTTGGAGCCCTTTGCCTCCCCTCGAGCTCTCCTCTGTGGATGCCTGTGTTCCCAGGGCCTCTGCATTGCACACTTGTTAGACTCTTAGTGCTTTTCTTGTCTTCACCCAGTGGTGTTTTCCTGGAGAAAGAAAACGCATTGAATGGCAGCTGTGGATCCGTGTGTCCTGACTACTCTGTTGTTAGTTTGGGGCATAGACTTGTCTTTCCCGCTTTGTTTTTCCTTGCAGTCACCTGGGAAGGAGCCCACCGGGAGCATTTCTTCCCTGATTGAGCCGGCCGAGCTCTCTACAAGGCCAGGTCGCTCCGTTGTGCTGTGGAGTCTGCTCGTCCCGGGGCGTTTGCTCCGCTTCCTGAGACCATAAAGAAAAGGAGGCCCTCTCCCAACCACTTGGGTCGGGGTTAGCAATTGCCTAACATCGGTTTGTGTTTTGTCTTCCTGAGTTTTTCAGAAATAAGGGCCGTTTGCTGCGCTTGTCAGTTTGCCGAGTCACGGTGCTGACAGCTGGCTCCCGCTGCCCCAGCTGGCCTGGGTCCTGGGCACGTGGGACCCCCTGTGCTCTCCAGGTGCCGGGGTGGCGGGGACGGGAGCCCAGCATCACGCGGGCCCTGTGGCCGTGCTGCCCGCTCCTGGAGAGGCTGTGTCAGCCCGCGGCTCCTCGTAAAGGCAGACGTGCCATCCTAACTCCATCGACCCCTGGGGGCTAACCTGTTTGCTCCCAGTTGCCTGGAGCTGCTAAGCAGCCCTGTGAATAGCAAGACCAGTCTGCTGGCCCCTTAATGCTGGATTCAGTTCCCTAAGACGGCCGTGGGCTTTGCCCTTCGCCTGGCTGCAGGGTCGCCCATGTGCACAACGGCCGAGGGCCAGGGAGGGCACGCACGTGCGCCCACGCGCTGCCCCCCGTCTCTGACCTTCACCGCTGCCCGGGACACCATGACGAGGAGTGACGAGGGTGAAGGACGTCTGGAGGGGACGCCAACCACTGATCCTGCAGCCATCGGCTCCCTCCCCTGACCTCCCCCCTGGTGCCTACAGAGCCCAGGGAACCTGGGACAGCAGAGCATAGAGCCACCCTCACTGGTGTGCAGGTGGCGCTGCTGGCGTCTGTCCCTCCCCCACTTCTGTCCCCGCCGTGTCCCCTACCCCGGGTTCCTTTCCTAGGGAGCTGGAAGGGGTTCACTTCTCTTGGAGCTGGGCTGGGTTAGCCAACTTTGGTGAGTCTTTCTAACAGAATGTTATTTTACATTGATTTGTGAGTTTTAAAGACCCGTGCTTAAGACAGGCACCTGCTGTGGACTATCTTAATTTCTCCTTTTGCTTAACAGCCACCTAGACCATATAATTTATAACCCAAGTAAATAGAACCAGCTGTGTTTGGGACCAAAGAGAGGGGACTGGCTAATGTCAGTGGTGTCCTGGGTCAGCTGTCTGTATGGTGCTTGAGGTGGTGTTTGTTCTGTCCACAGATGTTCACCTTTATTAAGGCTGTCCCTACTTAGTATATGTATGTCATACTTCCTGCAGGTGCCCAGGGAGCTGAACACCATGAACCTTTCCCCTGTGAGCACCTTCCCCTGTGAGCACAGTGAACATAGAAACATATTCACCTGTGAGCATGTTCACCTGTGAGCACATTCACCTGTGAGCACGTTTACCTAGAACTATATTTACCTGTGAGCATGTTTACCTGTGAGCACATTCACCTAGAACTATATTCCCCTGTGAGCACCTTCACCTGTGAGCACGTTCACCTGTGAGCACGTTTACCTAGAACTATATTTACTTGTGAGCACGTTCACCTGTGAGCATGTTCACCTGTGAGCACATTGAAACTAGAACTATATTCACCTGTGAGCATGTTTACCTGTGAGCACGTTCAACCTGTAAGCGCCTTCATCTGTGAGCACCTTCACCCGTGAGCATGTTCACCTGTGAGCATGTTTACCTGTGAGCATGTTTACCTGTGAGCAGAGTCACCTAGAACTATATTCACCTGTGAGCATGTTCACCTGTGAGGATGTTCACCTGTGAGCACCTTCACCTGTGAGCATGTTCACCTGTGAGCACCTTCACCTGTGAGCACATTCACCTATGAGCACCTTCATCTGTGAGCATGTTTACCTGTGAGCATGGTCACATAGAACTATATTCACCTATAAGCAGCACCTTCACCTGTGAGCACGTTCACCTGTAAGCACATTCACCTAGAACTATATTCACCTGTGAGCATGTTCATCTCTGAGCACAATCACCTCTGAGCACGTTCATCTGTGAGCATGTTCACCTCTGAGCACATTCACCTGTGAGCACCTTCCCCTGTGAGCATGTTCACCTAGAACTATATTCACCTGTGAGCATGTTTACCTGTGAGCACGTTCAACCTGTAAGAGCCTTCACCTGTGAGCACCTTCACCCGGGAGCATGTTCACCTGTGAACATGTTCACCTGTGAGCATGTTTACCTGTGAGCAGTCACCTAAAACTATATTCACCTGTGAGCATGTTCGCCTGTGAGCATGTTCACCTGTGAGCATATTCACCTGTGAGCACCTTCACCTGTGAGCACATTCACCTGTGAGCACCTTCACCTGTGAGCACATTCACCTGTGAGCACATTCACCTAAACACCTTCATCTGTGAGCATGTTTACCTGTAAGCATGGTCACAAAGAACTATATTCACCTATAAGCACCTTCTCCTGTGAGCACGTTCACCTGTAAGCACATTCACCTAGAACTATATTCACCTGTGAGCATGTTTACCTATGAGCATGTTCACCTCTGAGCACAATCACCTCTGAGCACATTCACCTATGAGCACGTTCACCTATGAGCATGTTTACCCATGAGCACGTTCACCTGTGAGCACCTTCCCCTGTGAGCACGTTCACCTGTGAGCACATTCACCTAGAACTGTATTCACCTGTGAGCACCTTCCCCCTGTGAGCACGTTCACCTATAAGCACATTCACCTAGAACTATATTCACCTGTGAGCATGTTTACCTATGAGCATGTTCACCTCTGAGCACAATCACCTCTGAGCACGTTCACCTGTGAGCATGTTCACCTCTGAGCACATTAACCTGTGAGCACCTTCCCCTGTGAGCACATTCACCTGTGAGCATGTTCACCTAGAACTGTATTCACCTGTGAGCACCTTCCCCCTGTGAGCATGTTCACCTGTAAGCACATTCACCTAGAACTATATTCACCTATGAGCATTTTACCTATGAGCATGTTTACCTATGAGCATGTTCACCTCTGAGCACAATCACCTATGAGCACATTCACCTATGAGCACGTTCACCCATGAACACGTTCACCTGTGAGCATGTTTACCCGTGAGCACGTTCACCTGTGAGCACTTTCCCCCTGTGAGCACGTTCACCTGTGAGCACATTCACCTAGAACTGTATTCACCTGTGAGCACGTTCACCTGTGACGGGGGAAGGAACACAGTTTTAAGTTGTTAAAGCAAAGTGAGCTGAAGCAGAGCACCTGGCAGGCTTAGTTTATTTTACTCTGTGCTTTGGGGACTCGCTGTTAACACTTGGGTAAATCAGGGAACGGGTGGTGATCTAGTGGGACGGCCCCCCTTCCTGGGTGTGCTGGGCAGAGCTGACTGCTGACGGGAGGGCCACGAAGACCAAGTGCCCTCCGGGTCAGGAAAGCAGGAGCCACTCAGGGGTGGGGTCCGGCCACCCACCATCTATAGCAGGGTTATTGTATTTTCTGCTGACACACAGCTTCTTTTATTTCCCTTTTGGAAAACAATTAGCAAGTGATCTGGCTACTTCTTATTCAGCTTAGCTTTTGGAACAAAAGGGAAGGACGCCCTGTTGCTTAAGTTGGATGCACAGATGGGGAGACTCTGCCCGCATCCTGATGGAAAAGACAGACTTTTAGCAGGAACAGTGATGCAGGACAACGGGTCTGCCCCTCTCCTTGTTCTGAAATCAACCTGGAGTTAGTGAATGTTCCGGTTTCCTCCTCTGGGGCTCCAATGGCTGCATGTTTACTTAGTGAAGTATGGTAACTGACACTTCAACTTCCAGCCAGCAGGTGACGAGCTGTCGGTTTAAAATGGTCAAAGGCTTTGATCTCAGGATGGGTGTAGGTGACCACCAAGCAGACCCTGGTCTCGTCTCCATGAGAAATTGGAGTTGACGCCTCATTTGTTCAGCACAAGCCCGTTAGTCGTCAAGACCCTTAAGCAGCCGGGGCTCCCAAACCCTCAAAGACAGACGAGGGGTCCTGGGATTGGCACACATCCCAACAGGTGACCCCCGTCTGACCCCGTCTGACCCCCCTCTGACCTCTGTCTGGCCCCCGTCTCCCTGGCGCGGCAAGTCTGTTCCTTTGGCTCCGTCCAAGCGCCTCATCCAAACGAGGGGACAGTGGCCTCGAGGGCTGTCACAACGGGATATTTCAGAAAGCACATCCTCCTATGCCTGAGCCCCTTGCCCTTCGTGTCTTATCTTTGTGTCTGCTTATTCCCCGTATAAACCCCATTGGCACACCTCTGTGCCATCACCTGCCTCCCATTAGTGAGTGACAGACTCAGAGCCACCCGACCAGGGTCACAGGCCAGCATGGGGGCCCAGGGCCCCACAGGGAGCAGCGTACGGAGTGGGGCATCCGGGGCCCCAGCCAGCCGCCCTCCGGTCCGGCCTGCAAGACCTCCCGTTCCTAGCCAGCCTTGCGAGTGTTCCTTGTCTTGAGGGGTTTTGAGCAACAGTGGAATGACTTTGGGGCAGAAGTGGCTAAAACCACCCCCGTGGCAGCTTGCTACCACGTGCGTATCCTCCAACTCTGTGTCTCCTCTGCCTTCCACTTCCACACGTGCACCTGTCTCCCTCCCCTTGTCTTAGCGCCGTCCCCTGCCGAGACCGGGTATCCTTGGCTGTTGGAAAGTTCCGGGTCTGTCCTTTGTTGCCCTGACTCTTCCTGCCGACTCCCTGAACTCGTCGCGGCCCGTGCCCCCTCCCACCACAAGCTTCTCAGACAGGGTCTCTGTGGCCCCAAACGCAGGACTCTGACGATCCTCGCTGGCGGGCCCCCTTCTGATCACCTGGACTTCCTTCCTGGTTCATGCCCTCTGGTTTTAGGCCACAGGCTGGGATCGTTTGCTGTCCATCTCTCTGGGCCAGTCTTGTTTTTCTTTAATTCTGGGAACCTGGACACTCGCTGTTACGTTTCCATCTGTGTGGTCTGTTCTCTCCTGTGACCCCAGGTGCGGCACCGACTTCCGCCCCTCATGGCTGTGAGGGCTCCGCCCAGGCCCGGTCCCTCCAGGGGCCACTGCTAGGGCCTCCGGAAGCTCCTCGCCTGCTTCAAGCTCTGTATTTCAGGCGCTGAGCGTTTCGTTTTATCCCCGATGTGTCCCGCTCACCCTTGTAGTTGCTCACCCTCATCTCGGGAGCGTGGTTTTGGTCCTTGCCACGCACGTCATCGTTAACCTGGAAGTGGCCCTCAGACAGCTCTTCCAGGGGTTGCTGGGGGGATCGCCTCCCGGGGTCCCAACACTTCTGCCTTCTGTTCACGGTCCCTGTTTATTCGCCGGTTTGGGGTTTTCTCTGCTGTTGGTGCTGAGGTCATGACACCTCAATCTCTCCATCACCAAGATGCGCCTCAGGGACTTGAGGCCAGAGCGTGGTCCAGGGAGGACAGGACAGCTGGTGGCTGAGGCTGGAGCTCACCCGGGGACGTGGCCAGAGGCTGGGGGGCGCCTAGCAGAGGCAGGGCCTGGGGCTCTGGCTTGGTGGCCAGGGAAAGGGCAGCCACTCCGGCCTGCCGGGAAGCAGGGGTGGGCCCGGGCCTGAGTGCCTGCAGGCCACCACAGAATGCTCACCTGTGAGGCTGCCGCAGGGCACAGCCCAGCTCCACGCTGGGGCTGCCAGGGGGGTGTGGCTGCCCCTGGACGCCCGTGATCCCTCGCGGCCAAGACTGGGTGCAGGAGCCGGGCTGCGTCAAGGCTTGGCCCCAGGGAGGCCAGCAGGAGAGCCGAGAGGTCCCACTGGCCATCAACCCTTCTTTTCAGGGAACACAGGCCCCAGGCCTGGGGGGCAGTGTGCTACCAACCATTGGCAGGTATGTGGGGCCCCTGGGAGGACGGCCTGTGGCCAGAGCATGAAGAATGTTCCAGAGGGACGGGGTAGGCACTGCCCCGAGCCAGGGTCTGCACCTGTTGGGGCCTCAGCAGTGATGCGCACATATCCTTGGGTGCTGACCTCAGAGCTGGGTGCCCACCACCGTGTGGGGCTCAGCATCCATTCAAGACGCAGGGCTCACAGCCCGGGCAAGCTTCAGGGCCCTTCCCCAGCCCGATGTCCCCCCGGCCTGGACCCCACATGTCCTGCAGCCCAGGGCCCCACATGGGACAGACATGGGCTGACTTAGGTGTGGCTGGGCTTGAATGTGATGTGACAAGTCTGGGCCTGTGGGGCACCTGAAACCCACCCTCCACAGCACAGAGAAAGGAATGCAGAGCATCTCAGCAACAACTTTACATCGTGGTTAAATTTTGTCCAAAATTATAATATTTGGGGTACATTGGGTTAAATAATGTGTTATCAAAGTTAATGACATCTGTTTCTTTTTGTTTTTTGGGTTTGGTTTGTTTTTTTTTTTTTTTAACGTGGCTATTAGAAAACCTAATTTTACATATAGGCTTGCAGTGTATTCTCCTGGACGGGCTGGTCCAGACAAGCATCTGGGCAATAAATCTTTGTGCCTCTGATTTACGGATAAAGGTTTTGGAGGAAGGAAGTACAAAGGGTTTTGCTAATTTTGTGGTTCTGCCTGGAAAGGCTTACGGTCCTCGTTCCCTAAAATGTAAACATTACGTAGTCTGACGTAAGAAGCTGCTCATGGAGGCAACCCGGGCCCACAGGGTGGACAGACCCACGGCTCCGGAGTCCAGGTGCAGGTAGAGAAGCAGAGGGTCCTGACCGCAGAGCCGACCCCACGGCTGCACTCGCCATGCCGTGGGTCGGGGAGCAGGCGAGCAGACCCACTGGAGAGTCTTCTCCATGCCTCTGGGAAGACAGAGGCCGGAGAGGCCGGCGCCTGTTGTCTCAAGCACACCGCTATTCCCCGTCCACACCATCCACACTGCTGCACGGGGGCTGCAGGCCGAGGTCAGCAGACACTTCATACTCTAACGGTTGCGGGGGGGCGGGGGAGGGGAGGGCGCCACCCTGAAGCAGCCCGGACTCCCTGGCCCGCCAAGCTGTGGCCGCCCCCGCTCCCCAGGAGCACCGGAGGACCCGGGGCCACTCTGGCATCCCCCACCCCTGACAGCCGCCTCCCTGAGACTTGCCGCAGTTAACAGCTTTATTGAGTAAAGTGCACAATTGGCCAAGTTTAGGCAGATGCATGCACCTGAGAAACCAGCACCGCGGTCAAGGTGAGGAGCAGACCAGCTTCCCGGAGTCGCGGGCGCCACTCTGCGGGCTTCGGGGGACGTGCGGCTGACCTCCCTGCATCCTCCCTCCTGACGGGCCTTCGCGTCTCTTACCCGTGCTTCCTTGGAGTTGTCTGTTTTCTTCCCGGGTTTTGTGTCCATCGTAGATTCTGACCTCGGCTCCTTCCCAGGACATGAGACCACAGGCCGTCTGCCGCTGAGCCACCTCCTTCACAGAGCTCGTCCTCCCATCCTGAGTCCGGTTTGTGTTTTCTCCTCCAGGGACGGGCTTTCCGCAGCGCGCCTCACCCTGGGCCGGACAGGCCTCCTCCTGCCTCTGTCTCTGCCAAGTGTTACTCTTTAACCTCGATCTTCCATCCACTTTCAGTAAAGTTTTGCACAAAGTTGTTTTGTGCCCAGGTCTTGCCGGATGGGGCGGCTGTGCCTGTGTGGAGGAACCAGTGTCCTTCAAAGAAGACTTCCCGAGAGGGCCACACGGGGAGCCCTTGTCCTGCCCGGGAGGAAAGCACCAGCCCTCACAGGGTTCCTGCAAAGCTGGGCAGGGCCAGCGAGCGCGACTTGCGTGGGCCGTCTCCAGCTGCCTGGCTCCTGGGTGCTTCAGGGCAGGGGAAACACCGAGTGGTTGTGTGGGGGAGGTTGGTTTGCACAGCAAAGGCTCGCTCCCTGCCCTTTGCCACCTCCAGGAAGGGGGCAGTCTCTCCCTGGTCAGCAAGGATTTTAAGCTGTCAAAACATCACAAGACACAGAAAATTGAACAAAACATGATTAATACGAAAGTGTGAGTTTTAGGACAATTTTTGTGGGGGTGAGGCTTGCCCATGCAAGTGTTCAATACTTCTGATGAACACACTGTCCTTTCCCCATCAACTTTGGCCGCATCCGAGTATGTGTCCTTCTGGACTCTGTGCTGTGGGATTATGTGTACCTCTTGGCCAACACCACACTGTCTCGATCACCGTAGCTCTGTAGTAAGCCTTTAAAATCAAGTAGTATTCTTCACTTTAAAAGCTGTTTGGCTATTTTAATTCCTTTACCTTTCCATATCAATTTTGGAATGAGCTTTTATTTATCTGTAGAAAGATCTTCTGGGATTCTCTTGGAACCTACCTTAAACCGGTGGTTCATGTAGGGAGCGCAGACCCTTTTACCCGTCTGAGTCCCAGTCCATAAACATGGGACGTCCCTCCATTTACTTAGGTCTTCTCTCATTTCTTTCATCAGCATTTTGTTGTTTCCTGCATGCAGATCCAGTATGTGTTTTGTTAGATTTATATATATGCATTTACTTTTTTGAGCTTTTATAAATTGTATTATTTTTAAAAATTCTGTTTTCCAGTAGTTCATAGCTAGTATATAGAAATACTCCAATTTTTGTTCATTAAACGTGTATCCTGTGATCTTGTTAAACTCACTTTTTAGTTCTAGTAGCCTTTTTTTAGATTCCATCAAATTTCCTACATTGCGGGTCCAGTTGTCTGCAAGTAAAGCTATTTTAACTTCTCTGCTTCCCAGCTGGCTGGCTTTACTTCCTTTTCCTTCCTGTCGGCTCACACCTGCAGCACGGCCATGTTACAGGTGGGGAGGGCAGAGTCCTCAGCTAGTTCCAGATCTGAGGGGAAAGCATCCAGGCTTACTACGGAGACTGCTTGAGATTCTCTCTTCCTCTCTCTCTGCCCCTTCCCCGCCCGTGCACACCTGCTCTCTCTCTCTCTCTGTCTCTCTCAAATAAATTTTTAAAATCTTTAAAGAAAATAGTGCATTATGCTGATTAATTTTCAAATATTGAACCAGCCTTGCATTTCCAAAATCCCACATGGCCATGGTACAAATTTCTGGATTTCACTTTCCAATATTTTATTGAAAATTTTTGTATCTCTATTAATAAGGGATTGTAGTTTTCTTTTCCTGTAAAGTTATGTCTTGATAGTATTGGTTAAATATCATGATCGGCAAGGTTTTCCCTATTCTTCAATTTCCTGTAAAAGCTTGGGTAAAGCTGATCTAAATTTTTCCCTAAAGGTAAACTAGAATTCACCAATGAAACCATCTGTACCCAGGGATTTAGTTTTTAGAAGGTTTTTAATTATAAATTCTATTTCTTTAATAGTCATACTACTGTTCAGGGTTTTCACCTAGGGTGAGTTTTGGGGGATTGTGGCTTTTTGAGAAATTGCCTTGTTTCAGCTAAGCGGCCAAGCTTCTGTGCAGAGGGCTGTTCGCAGGGTTTCCATTTGTCCTTCCGGGTCTGTGAGGACCTCCTCTGTCGGTCCAGGCAGTGGCCGTTTATATCTTCTTCCCCTTTTTTGGTCAGTCTTGACTGGTGTTAATTCATTTTATTGATCTTTTAAATAACTTTTATTTCATTAATTTTTCCTACTTTTTCTTTTTCACTCTCCACTCCTTTCTTTACTATTTCCCTTCCTGCCACTCGTGTTTATTTCCTCCTTTTCCCCCACCAGGTTCTTCGGGAAGAAGTGTAGATTATTTGTGTTCTTCTCACTGCGTGCCATAAGCATTTAATCCCATAAACTCCCCTCAGCCCTGGCTTAGTTGTGCTACACAAACTTGGATTTACGTTCACCGCACTTCATTCTAAATTTCCTTTGAGGTGTCCTCTTCGGCTCCGTCGATTATCTGGCGAAGTGTTGTTTCACCTCTGGGTGCTTGGAGCTTTCCTGCTCCCGGGCCCTGGTCTCCAGCAGCCGTGGTCAGAGCACTTCCGGCCCAGGGTGTGTCCGATCCTGGGGAACGTTCACGGGGCCGCGACATGGGTCACACCCTGCTGCCAAGCTCCGTGTCACAGAAACGGCAGCTCGCTCCAGTTGGTTGATGTTCTTCCATTATTTCTATCTTTGCTGGTTTTCTTTTTACCGCTTCTATCGGTTTTTGAGCGAGGAGCACTGAAGTCTCCAAGCGTAACCGCGGTTGGTCTCTTTCTGCTGCCAGATGCACCTTTGTCTCCGGGTCCTGTGCCCCAGGTCTCACTTGTTACACCTTCTTGGTGAACTCGCTTCTCTTTTCTCTGCAGTCACTCTGCAATGTCTCCGCTTTCTCAGTGGTTTCCTTGTTCTGACCTTAACAGCCACTTCAGCATTTGCTCGATTAGTTTGCAGTGCATGTCTCTTAAATTCTTTATCTTAAACCTACCTGTGTCGTGACATTTCCAGTTTTGGAGACCGCATCTGTTTGAGTGATTTACGGATCCACTGTGAACACCTGTGTGGTTAGTTGGTCTGTGGAGACTGCTTACATCTAACACTCATTTACTGGGATCTGGGGCACACTTTATTATTCAGGTTTGCGTTTTCCTCCTCATTCCTCTGCTTCCTGTTTCCTGCCCTCTTGAGTGACTGGGTCATTTTACAGCCTCCATGCGGCCGAGCTGCTCCCACCGCCGGGCGCAGGCTCCAGAGTTCCTGGTGCCGGTCGCCGTTCTGTCCCCAGGAGCCCAGCGGTCACGATGCACCGTGTCTGCGTCTGAAGGCGCGTCACATCTGTGCCCTGTTGCGTCCCCTCTCCACTCGCCCCGTCCCTGCTCGCAGTCACGATACCCGGGTCACCTGCAGAGCTGCTCTGAAGCCTCGCCCTCGCCTTGTGGTGCTGGGAGGCTGCTGGCGGGGCGGACCCCCGAGTGTTTGCAGCCATACGGCGCCCCCGCCCTCACCCCTGCAGAGCTGCTGGGCCGCATGTGGCACGCCGGGCTCCATTTCCTCCCCGGGAGCGGCTCTAAAACCTGGCTCTGCTGTTTCCTAGCGGAGACCTGCTGTTGGGACATTTATGCCAATCGTACGTCTTTCTCTGTAAATACATTTGGAAGTTTTAATTTCTTTGCTTCAATGTCCAAAGGCAACTTCTCCCTTGTCTCTAGAGGCTGACGGCGTACTGGGGTGGACGTCGGAGCTGGCTGCCGAGGGCTGGTTTTCCCGTGCTCCACGTCCCTCTCTAGCGTACGGATCGCAGTCATTCCCACGCCCACGAAGTTTTCCTGAATCACGAGTCCCAAGGTCGCGTCCTCTTCCACCGCCCATCTTTTCTTTCTCGAAAAGGCTTGTCCTCTCGGGGGCCCTGGTGCCCTCCTGCTCTGCCCACGGCTGGAAACAGCCCGTCTGGCCCCAGAAGGCCCGAGAACGATGAAGGCGTGAGCCCACCGGCTCCCTGAGGAAGCCCGGGCTGTGCGGTGGGTCAGAGGGGCAGGGTAGAGGCCATATGTCTGCCACGCGGCCAAGGCAGCGCTCTAAGGGAGACCCCGGGCTCGACGCTAAACCCACGCAAACACCATCTGTTCGCCATACCCCTGGCCTGCCCCCGGACCCAGCGTGCACTGACCACAGCCCAGCGGAAATGTGATCCACCAGGGCCAGCAGTCATGCCAGTGGCCGGGAAGCGCACTTTCCTTACCCAGAACCGCCCTCTTCCACCCGAATCCTGGAACGTGCTTCCCAGCGTCCCGCACCCCCACTCTCAGGGAGCTGACCTCTGGCTGAGCCTGTGTGCGGGCTCCCCCGCCCCTGCCCCAGGGCCACGTGGCTCCACGTCTGCTGGTAGGTACTGTGCTCACCTGGCCCACAGCCTTGCCTGCCATTGGCCTTTGGTGTCAAAGGACGGGCATGGGGGCCGTGGGGCCAGGCCCAAGGTGTGCAGTGGCGCCCACAGGCGAAACAGCACAAGGGCTGACCCTCCAGGTCGCTCCAGCCGAACCCTCCCCTCCACCCCCCAGCCAGCTGCCCAGGCCTCGGGACCAGGCCCGAGACCCCAGCCCCCGGGGCTCCCCCTCGACCCCGGGCTCCCCTCCCGCACACGGGTCAGTGGTGGGGCTGTGTGTGCCGAGGGACTGCAGCTTCTGTTTCCTGCCATCTCCAGAGGGAGCGAGCAGACGGGAGGCGAGTGGAGGCTCTGCTCGGAGGGGGGCAGGACTCTCACCGCTGCTCCCTTCCTGGGGTCCTGCTGGGCCCTCACCCAGCGACAGGAGCATGGACAGGGCCTGGGGGCAGGAGAACGTGGCCTGACCCGTGGCCCGTCCAGCGCCTGTGGGTGCCGGGCCTCCCCTGCTCCGTGCAGAGATGGGGGGGGTGTGCATGGTCTTGTGTGGGGGTGGGAATGTGTCTCAGGGCTGGGGCCGACTCCCGAGGAACTCGGAGAGGCAGCGCCAAGTGTAAGGCCCTGGTGCATCTAGGTCTAGACTAAACCCTAAAAGGCTCTGCATGGGAACATGCGAGGAACTTGCAGAAACCCCGCAGACAAGCCTGTGGGCAGAGAAGGAGGGGCTCCCCGAGGGAGGTCTCTGTGCCTAAGAAAACACAGGGCAGAGGCTCAACCTCCGAGCCACGCCAGCCATGCAGACCCCGTGGCAGCACACCCAACCCCGAGGGGCCGGCGTGGTCCCAGCGCCGGCAGGAGCGGGAGGGGCTCCTTGGCATGGCTTCCGGAGGTGCCTCTGGAGAGCAGCCAGCAGAGACCCTGTGGGCAGGTCAGGACAAGGGCGTCAGGGACACAGCGAGCTTCATCTTCTGGGTCCTGGCGGCTGGTGCTGCCCAGTGATGGGTGCGCACAGCAGAAGGGCGGCAGGAATGAATGAATGAATGAATGAATGAATGAATGAATGAATGAGGGAATGTATGATAGATTGGGGTGGGGGTGCGGGGCGGCCGAAGCTCCCAGGTCACTGGAGGATCTGGTTTTCCCAGTTCCTAACTTGAAAACCCCTGACTGTAGGACCCCGGAGGGCCCGGCGCTCGGCTCCCACCTGGCTCTGCAGCCTCTGGAGGGGGCCGAGTGCCCGCCACACGCTGTGGCCCAGCCGGGGCTCCCGGGACCTGCGGGCTTCCGGGGGCGGGACAGCCGCCAGAACCGTGTTCGCCTGGTGTGGCCCACGGGCACTGTGGGAGGCAGAGATCGTCTGTTCCCTCACAGCCCCAGCACGTTTCAAGCACTATCATCCCCACTGTTCTGTTGTAAACGTGGCCATCAAGCACCCCCCGTGCTTAGGAAGTCTTGGATCTAAACGCGGAGCAGGTATTTCCATGAACCGACATGTTTTGGGGGTTCCATGGGCCCTGGGAGAGCAGGGATTTTAACCCTAGTCAGATGCACGTGGCTCCCGTGAATCACCCGTTTTCTGGAGAGAAACCAAACCGTCCTTCAGAGATGGGTCCCCTCTGTCTTTGCCTGAACGAGCTCATTGCCTCTGTGAAGTAAGGAGCTTCTTTCTGGGGCTTTGAAGAACCCAAGATGTGCTTAAAGCTTCAGGCAGCCCCCCGACCCCCGCCGGGTGCAGCGGCCCCAACAGCTGAGTGTTCGTCCAAGTGCTCACGATGTAGTTAAGACTCTTCCACTAAAGCACTTAGAAGTTGTTTTAATGACTTACATCCGCATCATGTACTATTTGCAAAGATTCTTGGGGTAAGTGTCCAGCTTTTGTATCTCTGTGTGTTGACCTGAATCATAGCAAGAAAAATGTTCTCATTTTGTGTTTTCTAAATGATTCCTCAGAAGTGGTTATCTACTTGGAAATGAATTAATTCATCTGTGCTTTTATAAGTTGGTGCAGAGAAACGTGGTGACCTTGGGCCCAGAGCTGATGTATTCCAAGGGGACTGACCTGTCAGCTTTCTCTCGTCCCAAAGAAACAGATGTAGCAAGTTAGGGGCCAGTTTAACCACGTGGGGAAGGGGGGTCTTCCCAGTCAGTCATATGAGGCCCTCGGGGCCAGGTGCCGGCGCCACACACAGACCCCAAAGCCCCAGCCCAGCTGTGACCAGCCCGCCCAACCCGGACAGCCCACGTGTCCATGCCTTGTGCACACGTGCACAGGAGGATCCAGCTTTGCAGGGGGGCTGGAACCCCAGAAGGCAGCCCCTGCCTGGGCCCCCTCAGGAGTGATGGGCACACAGGCCCCAACCCTGCCCGGCAGAGCCCTCAGGCTCCCGACGCTCCACTACAATGGTGTGTGGCCCTTTCTGAGGGTCCCATTAGTCTGGCTGCTGACTGCCGTGCCCCGGCCTCAGACTGAAGTGAGAGCTGCCCCCCGCTTCACAGGCCGTAGGCTGAACCTGAGCTCATGGTACCTGCTCTGACGGGGCTGGGCAGAAAGGCCAGAGCCTGCGATGCTGCATTCTGCCAGGGTCAAAGGCCACGGACCTTGAGGGTTTGGCTTTCTCAACCAGGCTGTTACGAGTTTGTTCTTGGAAAAATGGAACTTTCTTCTCTGAAAAGAACCGCCTTCAAAAGTGTGCAACCCTGTGTCCAGAGCCTGCCTGGTGGGTCCTGGGGTCACACAGATGGATCCTGGGTCATACGGGGGCCCTGGGGTCACACAGGGCATCCTAGGGTCACACAGGTGGGTTCTGGGGTTACAAAGGGGGTCCTGGGATCGTAGGGGGTCCTGGGGTCACACAGGCCATCCTGGGGTCACAGGTATATTCTGGGGTCACACAGGTGGGGTTACAAAGGGGGTCCTGGGATCGTAGGGGGTCCTGGGATCACACAGGTATGTCCAGGGATCACCCAGGGGTCCTGGGGTCACACAGGCCATCCTGGGGTCACAGGTATATTCTGGGGTCACACAGGTGGGTCACATAGGCCATCCTGGGGCCACACAGTTTATTTCTGTCCCATCAGACACCCCTGGTGTCTGCACAGTGCCCAGCGCTTGCTGGTCCCCGCAAACACTGACCTAGGAAAGTCGTGAGGAGGGGCCTTTGTGGAGACCGCGATTCTGAGAGCACGGGACCAGATACTTTGCCTCAAAGTATTTGCTGTTCCTGAGAGAGGATGAACTGTGCCCGACCCATCCAGGTCAGGAACCCTCAGACGGCCGCCGGTTGACCCGGTGAGAGGTGCTGCATATGCCTTCTGACACACTGAGAGGCCGCGTGTGTCCCAACATCTCACCAGCAGTCGGGGCACGGGGCGACCCCACCTGAGCGCCGGCCCCACGGGGAGGTCTGGCCTCCTGGCCTCCCTCCACACTGCTCCTCTCCTGCTCCTGGTTACTCCACACCCTCACCTCACCCCCGGCCCTGCCCCGCACACACTCGCCTGGGCCCTGCATGGGCCCTCCCCACCAGTCCCGGAGACCCCAGAGACCCCGACCTCCAGCTGGAGGGGGTCGCAGGGACGAGGCGGTGCCTGTTCCAGGCCTGCACACGCAGGGGCAGGGGCCGAGGGAGGTCAGCACCGTAGGCCTGCTCCCTGTTCTATCCACAACTTGGGTGAAGACCCACAAAGCCTACTGATCAAACACAATTGGCACAACGTGGGGAGAGAGAGGGCTAATGCATTGAGTGAGGGAATCAAGATCCAATGTGATTCACCAGCTAAGAAAGGGCCCACGCGAACAGGAGGGAAGACACAGGGACAAGTTCGCAGACACGCATTCGGGCCCACTCAGCTCCCAGACAGAGGGGCAGAAGGCCTCACTTGACAGTGTTTGTGAGAAGGATCCATGGGTGTCAGTGGACCACAACCTCATCAAGAGACAGCTGTGTGACTCCGCTGCTAAGAAGCCCTGCTGAGGCAGCGCGCAGCCCAGGGAGGAGGGGACCCTCCGGTCAATGAGGGACTAACCCCGCCTCTCCCTGGTCTCCTTGGGCCAGTGTGTCCGCCAGTGTCTATTCCTGGGGTAATAGATGCAGACAGACCAGCCCAGAGGCCAGGTGCTAGTGGTCCAAACCTCACCACCTGCAGTGGGTCTCTCGCCCGGTGGCCCCAGACGTTGGGAGGGCCCTGCGGGCGGCCTGTGTTGTCAGAGGAGCAGGAACCCTGTGTGGGGGTGTGGGCTGCAGGGGTGGGGCGGAGAGCAGGCTTACCTGAGAAGGAAGATAAACTGTTTTCCTGGGGCGGTGGGTCAGGTTCCGCATTTGCAGGACGCATCGGAAGCACAGGGAGGAGACCGGAGCGCTAGAGGTCGGGGAAGCTGGCGCCGGTCGACGCGGGACTCTGGGTTTGTTCCGAATTTTGAAGAAAGCACCCTGATACAGCACGAGGGGTGCAGGGCACAGGGGTCTCAGGCTGCAGCCCTGAAGTGCCTCGTTCTGCTCCGTTCCTCCCTCTCTCTCCGAAAATACCACGGTTTGGATGGTATGGTTTTCTCACAACCCCTGAGGAAGACGTTGCTGGGTTTTCCCTGACTTTGGTCTTTGTGAAGGGAGGGACACCTGGCGAGTCGTGACGTGCTCCTTCGGGTCATCATCATTCCTGAGGCTGAACATCGCATGCACTTTGGGCCCTCTGTGTTTTCTCATTGAGCACATGGTGCTCTTTACATGTTCTGAAGATCGACACTTTGTCCGGCATTGGACCCCTCTGCCCACTCCATGCCTGGTCCCTGCCGTCTGGTGGGGATGGTCTTCATCTGAATGCGGTTCAACGTGTCGGTCGTCCCTTGACTGTGCCTTTTCTGAGTTGTTTGAGAACTCCCTCCTTCCCTCTGGGACTCAGGCGTGTGCTCCCACACATCTTCTCCTTTAAACTTCTGCATGTAGCCATGATGTTACTGGAACCTACCCTTACACGGAGAGTGACATAGAGGATCAGCTGACTTCTTAAGTGACAACTGCTTTTCCCGCAACGTCCACCAAGAAGGCCGTCTGCAGCGTCCCTGCCTGTCGTATCTCGTGTCTGTCCCCACTCCCAACTCTCCCTTAGTCCGCTCTTCTGTCCTGCACTCGGCTGGGGGGGTGTCGGCCCCCATGGGGATTGCCCCGCGGGTCCCAGAGAATTTTGCAGCAGCTCGCCAGGTCCCGCAGCAAAACCTGACGGGCACTGACCGGAAGGGCCCGGGCCTGTGGGTCCTCGCGGCCACAGTCTCATGCCCCATCCACACTGGCAGTCCTGCCTGGAAGCTAGGTCCATAGCAGCATCTCCGTGAAGTTCTAAAATTGTATTGTCAGTGGTCCCATTCGTCCATTGTTAGGTTGGCACACGTTTCCATGTGTTTGTTCTGAGATACAGAAATGCAGCTGATTTTGGGTGCTCTGTTTGCATCCAACAGGCTCGCTACGCGTTACTACATCGTAACAGGCGTGCATGTTGTTCCGGGGTTCCCACATTCTCCTTCATGTCTTCTCTTTGTTATGTCTTCTTGATTTTGTTCATTTCCCCCAGTTCTATGATACCATGTTTGAATAATCTGCTTTTCCTTTTTCCTTCCAATCCTTATCCCTTATCTCTCCATCTTCCTCTGTCTCTGCCTCTATCTCTGTCTCTGTCTTTGTCCGTCTCCCTCTCTCTGTCCCTGTCCCCATCTCTCTCTGTCTTTGTCTGTGTCTCTCTGTGTCTCCATCTCTCTGTCTGTCTTCGTCTCTGTGTCTCCATCTCTCTGTCCATCTCCATCTCTCTGTCCATCTTTGTCTCCATCTCTCTGTCTGTCTCTGTCTCTTCCTTTCTGTCTCTCTGTCTCCATCTCTGCCTCCATCTGTCTCTGTCTCCGTCTCTCAGTCTGTCTCCACCTCTGTCTGGGTCTGTCTCTCTGTCTCTGACTGTCTCTGCCTGTTTCCGTCTCTGTCCATCTCTCTGTCTCCATCTCTGTCTGTGTCTGTCTCTCTGTCTCTGTCTCCATCTCTGTCTCCATCTCTGTCTCTGTCTCCCTGTCTCCCTCTTTGTCTGTCTCTATCTCTCTGTCTCCATCTCTGTCTGTGTCCGTCTCTGTCTGTCTCTGATTGTCTTTGTCTCTCTGTCTCTGTCTCCATCTCTGTCTCTGTCTCCATCTCTCTCATCTCTCTGTCTCTGTCTGTCTCTGTCTCTGTCTGTCTGTCTCTGTCCATCTCTGTCTCTTTCTCTCTGTCTCCATCTCCGTCTCTGTCTCTGTCCATCTCTGTCTCCATCTCTCTGTCTCCGTCTCTCTGTCTGTCTCTGTCTCCGTCTCTCTGTCTCCGTCTCTCTGTCTCTGTCTCTCTCACGAACGATAGGACGGCCATTGCCTCTCGTGACGTTGAAGGGGCGAGGTGTCGGAAGGCCCACTCCACTTCTGGTCGTAAGGGGAACATTTTCTGTGTTTTACGGTCTGGTGTCGTATTTGCTGAAGGTTTTTGAACAAACCGTGTGTTCAGTCAAGGAAATGCCTTTCTATTCTTAGTCTGCTGAAAATATTTTCACGGACAAATGTTGAATGTTCTCAGATGTTTTTCTATACCACGGTCACATGGTGTTTCTTCTTTACTTTGTTAGTGCGGGCTCCAGGAAGTTGGAATTTGGTGCGTCTGTTGGTGACCGCACACGCCGAGCGCGGGTGCTGGTTACGACACGCCTCAGTCCCCCAGGCCCCGTGCGCCTGGCCTCCGCCTCTGGACAGTGGGTCCATCCGGTGACCTGGGCCTCTGGGAGGGTCCGTGGCCCAGCAGGGCGGCATGGCCGGGCCCAGGCTGGAGGAGGGGGCCAGGGCAGCGGGCAGCAGGCAGCGGGGGGACGCGTCCAGGTGGGGCGGGCAGCTTTCTCCAGGTCTGAGCAGAGACACACCTGGCTCACACCCCACCCCAGGTTCCCTCCCCCCACCAGCACCCCGTGAGGAATCGCATGTCCCTGGGACTCCCATAAACCAAGACATGCAGGGCCGGATGCTGAGGTCCCGGGATGCTTTCCAGTTGCTGGGCCTGGAGGGGCCGCCGGGCTCCCTGGAAGCCCCTCTCTATGGCCGCGTCCTCACAACACTTGAGAAGAGGTGGAAAGCCCCTGATGACCGAGGAGCCTGCACAGTGACCATGCGGACCCGTGGACCCCACAGCTATGCGCCCCACCCCCCCGGGTCCGGAGCTAGGAACTGGCCTTGCGGTCAGGCCCCATCCCTTCCTGTGCAGCTGTGCCCCACCGCGGCCCGCCACACCCAGGCTCTGCATGCCCCCGTGGGGCCCCTGTCCTGCGTCTGATGATGCCCCGGGGCAGGAGCAGCTCTGAGGCTCAGCAGCGTCCCACGGCATCGCCAGGTGGGTTCGGCCTCAGCACCCGTCCGCAGGTGGTGTCCACGGGCAGGTGGCCTCCAGCAGGCCTGGTGCAGGGCCACCCGGCGGCAGCCCCCGGACCCCGCAGCCTGTAGGGTGCCCTCTGCCACGGGGACGCCCAGCTCCGGCCTCTCTTGCTTCTCTGGCATCTCGGGCTCTGTGTGGACCTTGAGCTTTCCTCACTTTCACGGTCCTGCCCACGCCGGGGCGAACGGGCGGGAAGGTTGGTGGGGGCACTGGTGTCCTGTGTGGGTCTCCTGCAGCTGGTGTGACAGACCCCCACGAATTTGGTGGCTTAAAACGACAGAAACGTGTCCTCTCGCTTGTGAGACCAGAGTGCAGAAATGGTGTCGCTGTGAGCTTGTGGGGTCAGAGGGGCCGGACCCCCTCCGTGGCTATGAGGGGGCCCCTCCTCACCTCGGTGGGCTCTGGAGGAGGCTCCTCTTCACCTCCGTGGCTGTGGGGCATCCCGTCTCCGTAAGGCCCCTCGGGACTGCGTTCAGGGCCCCCACCAGCACCCCTGGTCCCGCATGAACTTCTCACTTCAGCCTTCATTGTCATGTCTCGGACACGGGAAGGCCCAGGGGGTGGGGAGCGTTTCCTGGGAGGGGTCTTGGGGCAGTGGGCAGTGGGCACCCCACACCAAGCTGTTCTCTTCCTGAGCCTCTCAGTTGGAAGGGCCGATCCCTGGGACCCCAGCGTGAAATGGGGGGATGTCAGCGGCCCAGCCCGGCTCTGAGGGAGGTGTCCCCGGATGGCAGGCCCCGGTCCCGCGGGCTCTCTGCACCTGCGCCTCCTTGGCTGAGCCACCCTTCCTGCAGCGATGTGTCTGAGCCTGGGCCCCCGGGGGCCACTGGCTGCCTGGGCCGGCTGCACCACGCTCCTGGCCACTCCGGGAGGCTATGTTCTCGGCACAGCTGACTCCAGCAGGTCCACCAAATGCAGAATCTCCAGGGGGTGAACCTCTGAGTAAGCCTCCTGCTGTGGCATCTTAGCAGACGAACCCAGAAAACATGCAGCGCGGGAGTGGGAGACTCGGGGCCACACCACCAGCCCTCCACACGGGTCCGCTGGGCGGGGAGCCCCCACCTGGTTTTCTCTCCCTGGGCTACCCTGCTGGACACAGCAGCCCGAATGACCCCCTCAAGGTCAGCGTCGGTGTCCCTGTCGTGGGCCCACCTTTCCCATGACCTCAGCAGCCCCCAGGCCCTCGAGGATGCCTCACGGAGGCCGTGGGGCGGGGGGGGGGGTGGGCAAAGCTCTTCCCTGTGGGGCCGGGACCAGGTGCTCTCTTCTCCTCTGTCCAGACCCACCTGTCCTCCCGGACAGCTGGCTGACGACACTGCACGTGGCCGCGAGGTGAGGGTCCCAGCAGGGAATGTGAGCGGAAGGGAGGTGTGCTGCCCCCTCCGCCCCGGGCCAGGGGGAGGGAGACAGCGACCCTGGAGAGCCTGGAGGCCCCCACCAGGGCCCTCCCTGCAGGGAGGGTGGCTTAGTTATCCGTTGCTGCATGAAATTACCACCAGAACTTAGCAGCTTCTGGCCACAGATGTTTACTGGCCCCGAGGGTGAGGGATCGGGACTGGCTCCATCCTGTGGTTACTCTCGCCCGCGGGCCGGGGCCGAGGCCACCTGAAGGCTCCCGGGGCTGGGCTCAGGTGCCGGTTCAGTCGGAATTGTCAGCAGATCTCGCTTCTTCACCAGCGGTGGCCAGACCCCCGGCCACTCACTGAGGGGCCTCTCCATGCAGCGGCTCAAGTGGTCCTCGAGGGATCGAAGCCCCGGTGTCTTTATGACCCAGACTCAGGTGCCCTCTGTCACCTCTGCACACTGTGTGGGGTCACCAGGAAGCAGACGTCCCTGGGGCAGTCGCCTTCCGGCCTCCCGAACTGCCTGCCCCCCACAGGCCTCATCTCCGCTCCTGGCAACAGCGGGCTGAGCGCGAACCCCCATCTCTGTTCGTCTAGGGTGGGACGGGAAGCTCCACTCCATGTGGGCCCGGCCTCACCTGACACACAGGCACAACTTCCAGAACATTCTGCCAGGGACACGGGGACCCAGAGGAGACCCTGGCCACACTCTTCTGAAGCCTGCCAAGCAGAGGTTGGGAGCCCCTGGCCCAGACCCGGTCCCCCTGCAGCCAACATCCCTCGCCCTGGGCCCCCTGAGCCCATTTCCTGTGGCTCTTCCCCCCAGCCAAGGCGCTTCTTTGGCTGTTTGCTGGGGAAGTGTGGGGGTCAAAAGGTCCGTTTCCCTTGGCCTGATCCCTGTCTATTCGGGACAAGCTAGCAGCGTTTCTCTTGATGTAAATCTCTGAGAAATACCATTGGTCTCCTGTGCATCTTTTGGAATTCGCTCCATCGGTCAAAAGTCAAAGCCCCAGTGTCATCAAGATGCCCCTCTGTCTTGGGAGTCTGGAGGGGCCTGGATTTCCGGGGCCCTGCTGTCTGCGTGGGGGGTTGTAAGACCCGCCCCCCACGGCCTCGAAGGCCTTCATCTGACCCAACAACTCTGCAGGCACGGCTCGGCCTCTGCAAAGCCTGGGATCCTCCATGTCCTGTTCCAACCATGCTTTCCGGAAAGCACCGTGGGCTCCGTCTCTGCTCAGAAGACGTGTCTTCAGTTCAGCATCGTTGGCTCGAGAGGCCGGGGTCCTGCTCCTCCTCTGTCACTGCGTCTGCAGGCTCGTCTCCCCGCACGGCATGCCGTCAGCAGAGAGCAGAAACGGGTCACCTCCGCTCTCCTCCTGGACGCCTCCTCCACCGCATGTCCTGCCCGCCAGTGACCTCCATGACCTCTGCGGGCTTGGCAGCCCTCCACTGGCTGCCTCACCTAGGAGCCCCCCCGACAGAATGCCCCCAACAGGACCTTCTATCTCTTGATGCCCGCCAAGGGCTTGGCCGTGGCATCTCCCGCGACGGCCCAGCACGAGTTGGCCAAACCTCACAGTTTCGTGGGTCGGGAGTCCAGGAGCTGCTTTGCGGAGGATGGTGCTCGTGCCTTTCCGGGGGCCATAGCCTGTGGCCCGGCCATCAGCTGAGGCCGTGCTGGGGTTAGGGGGCGGGCGTCCGCGTCTGCTCACGGGACGGCTGGTGGGCTGCAGACTCGCGTGCCGGCGTCTGGGTCTCTCATAAGCCACGTGGTGTTCTCGGGACACAGCAGCAGGTTCGTGTGGAGCCGTGACCCAGGGGACGGAGAACACGCGATGGAAACAGCCGTGTCTTCACAACCTGAGCGCAGAAACACGTATCAGGCCTCTTTGTGCCCCTGGCCACGCAGACCAGCCCTGGCCGAGGTGGGAGGCCAGGCCAGGGTGTGCACCCAGGAAGCCGGGCTGTGGGGCTCCCCTGCCCCCCGGTCTAGCCAACACACAGGGCACGGCCGAAACATTTCCAAACTAGGATTATGTTGCTTGCACGTCAATTTTATCTCAGTAAAACTGGATTAAAAAATGGAAATGAAATACGACTATATTGGCGAGGAATCAGACAAGGCTGGTGGGGAAGGCGGGAGTCCCGTCTGCACCAGGGCTGTGGGAATGTGGACGGCAGACCGCATGCTCCCGCCAAGCCAGCCACTGCGGGCCGCGGCAAGCCGGAAGGGTCCGGAAGGGTCCGGAAGGGCAGTGGGCGGTGGGTGCTGCTCACGCCCTCTGCTCTCTGCTTCCGCGTCACCTGCTGCTCCCGACCTGGACCTCAGGAGGCGTTCCTCGGGTTTGTCCAAGGCCCAGATCCGTCCAGGGCAGGCGTGCCGCCTGGTGCATCGTGGTGGCCTCTGCGTCTTTGAGCAGAAGCGGGAAGGAAGTATGTCCACGCTTGCCAAGGACGCCTGGGTCACGTTCTGCTGACCGGCCCAGGGTGCCGAGCCCACGGAGGCGTTTCTGCTGCGCTCACCCTGCCTACCACCCCGTGGCCTCCCGTGGCCTGCACCAGGGCCCCCAGCAGGGAGCAGCGGGTGATGCAGCATGGAGAGCAGAGGGCCGAGCGCCCACCCCCACTGCCTTCCGGGCCTTTCCGGCTGGCCGCCCTGGCCTGGCCTTCATGAGCTTTTCTCGTTCGTGATTTCCGGGATTTCAAATGGCAGCCGTGGCAGGTCCAGCCTTTGTATGTTTCCAAACCGGCATCTTACCGCCAAAGAAAGTGTTGGGGGGCAGGAAGCAGCCCCTTTGTCTGCTCCAGGGCTCAGGGAAGTCCCAGGGAGCCCAGGGGGGACGTAGGATGCCTGCGCAGGAGGTCTACCCCTGCGCCCACATGGCGAGGGCCAGGGAGCACCCAGCAAAGGAAACCGCTTCCAGGAAGCCGGGCAGCAGAGCCAGCTCTACCCGAATCACAGTCCTCGAGCCCCGCGGACCCAGACACCAGCCAGCCGCCCCCACTGCCCTTCTCCCGGCTCCGACCCCACGCCCAAGGGCGAGTCCTTGTGTGAGGTGGTGCCCGAGGGAAACACGCTGTGTCCCGTATGGCCCCTCACCCAGCTCTCGCGAGCCCACTGTCTCCAGGGTGGGACAGGGTCAAGACGCCACGTGCACGTGCGAGCACCTTCCGGGAGCATTGGACAGAAGCCAGCTTGGTTTAGCCTTCACCACGTGCCTTGCGGAGGAGAGGGGCACAGGTGTGTCTGATCCACTCCCACCTGGGCGGAAGATGCCTGGCTCGGGAGACCCCCGGGCCCGCCTCCCTCCCTGCACGCTTGGCTGGGAAGGGAGCTGCAACCCCCTGGGAGGGGAGGGCACACGTGGGCACCGAGCGGACCTGGGGAAAGTTCTGGGGCCTTTGTGAGAGGAAAGGGTCTTCTTGTGTCCATATATTGTCGCTTAAGGGATAGCCACGTCCCCACTTCTCGGTTTGTGCCGAACAGGTGGCCTGGGACATGCCCCCTCGCTTCCCGAGGACCCGCATCCCTCTGCTCTGCCCAAGCCCACGGTCTTCTCTGAGACGTCCCCGAGCACAGAAACGGGCCTGTCTGCTCACCATCTGCAAGAACGCACATCAAACCAGGCAGGAAACGGGTCACAGCGCAGAACCCCACCAGAGGCGAGGGGTGGAATCTTTTAGAGCATTTGCTCTGGCCACAGTGGAATAATTCAATTCAAGAAATTCTCAAATGTTCGCAAATTTAGCAATAACCTTTTAGATAATTCATGGGTCAAAAAAATAAACCACAAGGAAAATTGGAACACATTTGAACCAAATGATAAAAATATTTCAAATCAAAAGTGGAATGCAGTAACTTCATAGCCTCAAGTGTGAATATTGAAGGGAAGAATCTAGAAACAAGGCTTGATTATCCATCTTCAGAAACCAGATGGAGAAAAGCAAATCAAAGTGGATGAGAGCAGAAGCGAATCTACCACAGAGACAGGACAGGGGCTCACGCAGAAAAGCCGCACGAGGAGCATAGTTTGGAAAGGTCGGCTCTTCGTGGGGACCACGGCACTGATGCAGCAGACGAAACGCGACGCTTACAAACGTTCTGTTTGATGGAAAGTAAACACAGACGCGTTCCCGGATGCTCCAGGGACTCTGAGAAGTACAGCAATGAGATTATTCTGAGTTGGATTTGAAAACACAGAGGAAATGGACGCCTTCCTGGATACGCATGATTTTCCAAAGCTGACACGAGAGAAAAAGGAGAAACCGGAGTCCCCTGAAGAAACGGGATCCGTCATTTAAAATCTCCCCACAGAAAACCCTAGGCGTCAGTGGTTTTCCTAGCGAATTCCTCCAAACACTGAGGAAAGACTTAACACCGAACTTGCACAAACTGGTCCGTGGGGTGGAAAGAGGACCTGCCCCGGAAGGCGTCCGTCCCCCTCAACCTCTGCCCGTGCAGAGACAGAGGACACACCACGGCCGGTCAGGCTCGCGGGCTCGAGCGCAGCAACCCCCACGGAATAGCAAACCAAACCAGATAATACGTTTCCTTTTCCGCGTAAAAAGAATAATAGGCAACAAGCAAGCTGTATCCTCCAGAAATTCAAGGTTGGTGATTCCATCTATTAACAGAAGAAGAAAAGGCATATACTCGCTTCAGCGGATGTTTACAGGAAGCGTTCAGTAGAGGTCGGCACTGCGGGGACAGACCTGTGAGGCCGGCGGGACAGAGCTCGGGCCCAGCCGGGGCCCAAGGAGGGAAAGGCAGAACTGGCGCTCTCGGGAGACCATGAGAGAGAATCTGAATGAGCCTAGGTTACCGGAACCAGCAGGTCCACTGGGCAAGGTTATC
>NC_138375.1:573848-611679 GCF_054177405.1 Leptonychotes weddellii
ACACGCGGGGCGTCTGGGTCAGCTCTGGGCCGGGGCACTGACACTCAGCAGCTCACATCCGCATGGACGTTTATGTGACGCGTGGGAAAGGGGCCGTGGGCCTCCGGGCAGAGCCGCTGACCACCCCTGTGGTTCTGCTCAAGGCGCGTGGCAGCTCCTGGTGCAGGGGCTGACGCCCATCTCCCACACACATGATTCAGTTAACACTCATTCTGTTTTTGGTTTCCGAGGGCATTTGGGAGAAACTTTGTCCACAGCAAAGCCTTAAACCAAGGTTTTCTAGAAAATCCCAAATGCAGAAGCTGATGGCTCTGAAGAGTGACGCTCAGTTAAAGCAAAAGTTTAAACATCATTTGCTAAATTTGGGGACGCTTTCAGTGTGGACCCCTAAATTACTGTCTAATCTTGTCTGCTGACCCTGCAAAGCCTTCCCTTGGGAGAGCAGGTCGGTCCCCTGCACACAGGAGTCTCCGTCGGTGAGGCGGGAGGGCCCTTTCCCTCGAGATTAAACACTGGGCCACTGGTGGGGTTTCAAATCTGAGCTGGAAACATGTTTATTTTTTCTCTTTGATGAAGTTCTGCTGTTCCTTGGGCTTTGAAGCTTATTTACTGTCATTAAATTGCATTAATTATTTCTGAAGTTTATACTTTTGCCCATGACTTTAAGGCTTTGTGGAGAGCGTGACATGCACGTAGACTCAAATAATTCAAAGAAACGGATCCAACAGTTACTTTTAACTGGCAGCAGAATGCGGCACCCAATTTGTTACCAACTTACATGCTATGGTCTAGAACTAATTTTAACTTCCCTTTGAAGTTGGAATTCAAAACTTCACTCGTGGCCCCGCATGGTATTACCCGAGGAGAATGTTCATTTCATAATTTGAAACAAGAACCTGGATCTTTTACGAGGCCCAATATTATTTCCATATGAGGGAGCCGGGCTGGAAGGAGCGGCCGGATCAGACTGCCGAGCGCCATGCCGCCTGGGGCTGCAGCTTCGGGGCTGTTTCCAGAGCCCAGTGACAGCTCTCCAGGGGCACACACCCTCCTCCCTGAGATCCAGCCTGGGGCACGTGCAAGGCAGACCTTGCTCCCTGGGTCCCCGGAAACCTGCCCCCGAGCGCTGACGTGCACATCATCATCTGGCTGGGGCTGGGGGTGCTCGGTGTTCCCTCTGCACTCCGTCTGAGCGGATGCCCCGGGGCCGCACAGAACAGACACTTTCCAGAACACCTGCTGGGGGGGAGGGGCTCCTCCAGGCCCTGGGGCTCCCGCAGTAAGATGAAGCCCCCTCAGGAGGACCTGTCCTCCGAGGGCCTCGTGGGCCAGCGAAGGGAAGCGGGAGCTGCTGTGTCTCGTCGGCCCACGGGGTTGCCCCCCATGCAGACCCCAGGACAGGATTTCAGGCACAGGCACAGGCTGGGAGCTGGTCCAGGAGGCAGGAGTGGTCTGCATCGTCCCAACAATAGGCAGGAGGGCTGGGGTGTTGTCCACTGCCCTGCCCCGAGGCCCGGGATAGAGCTGTCGCTGACCGGTGGGAAGCCAGCGTGTCCAGTGTCCACACGGCGGCAGTAAGGCAGGGCCGGGACAAGATGCGGCATCCACAGAGTAATTTCAGCATTTTTTGTGGGAGGAGGAGGGTGGAGGCCACGGTGTGAAGTCAGAGGCCACGCCCTTTCTCCAGCTCTGTGCGCGCTGGAACCACGTGGCTGCTTTTAAAACCTGCAATGTCCCGGCTCTACCTCAGATCGATAAAATCACCGTCTCCAGGGCTGGGGCCGGACATCTGTCTGTTTTGAAGCCCCCAGAGCATTCCAAGGGCAGCTTGAGGACCAGCCAAGTGGGCGTGTGGACGACAGCACACATCTGGGCCACAGCCGTGAATGCAGTGTTAGGGAGCTGCCAGGAATGAGGTCCACGGCAGATGTCAACCGTGCCCATTACAGGCTCATTCAGGAAACAGCCGTGTGTGCGCGTGTTCACGCACGCCCCTGGAAACAGCCATCACGTGTGCACGTTTGTACACGCCCAGGGGCATCTCCATCAGAGCAGGCAGGGGGACGGGAGTGCACATAAAGCAAGTCACTGAACCAGCAAGGATCAGACGAGAGGAGAACAGCCGCGTGCCCTGAGAAGTCTGAGACGCTCTGCACCTGAGCTCTGAACAGTAAAACAAACATACAGCAGTGAAGCTATGGAGCATTAGAATAATGACGGATGGATACTTTTATTCCATGGTCATGCACATGGCTTGTGTCTTGGTGTTTGAGATGAAGTGGGGATCAGTGTCAGTTTTCCCCAAACCACATAGAAAACGACCCTTCTGGAATGCTGTCCTACCAACGGTGGGTCCCTGGACCCCAGCATCCACTGCAGACTTGCCCGTGATGTTGCCCGTGGTCCCCATGCTCCCAGAGCTCATGGGGAAAGCTACTCTTTCTTCTCAGAACGTTCCTGGTTGATTGAATTCTTCTTTCCAAATGAACTTAAGGATTATTTTTTTACAAGTTTCCAAAAGCTGCCGTGGGGATTTAATTTATGGACTGATTTGAAGAATGTACAGCTGAACAAGAACTCCTGGAATGATGATGCGTGCCTACCTTCCTGCACGGGGCTCAGTGGTGCTTTCTCTTCTATGGTTTGCCTCACTGAATAGTTTAGGAAGCTGGCTGTGTGCTTTCAGAAGCACCATGAACAGGGCCTTTCCTCTACTGCATTTCTGACAAGTCGCGTTCCCGGGGAGCCCCCCTGTAGGCTCTCTGAGAGCGGCGGGCTCTGCTGGGCTGGGTTGGCTGGGGAGGGGATGCCACCTCCACAGGACCTGCCCTCCTTCCAGAAACACCACCTGCTCTGAGGGGCGGGAGGCCGCGTGCTCACCTCCAGCAGCAGCTGTTCCTCACACCGTGGGGTCATCTGGGGACAGCACATCTGATCGGGACCCTGTCCTTCTGCAGCACTCCCAGGACCAAAGGCAAGAAGGGACCCCCGTGCTGTCCCAAAGGTCATGCCGGGGGCCTGGGTCAGGATGGGAGACCATCAGATTCAGGAATGAGGAGCCACATCCCCACCCTCAGGAAACATGTCTCCTCCCAAAGATCCAGCCATGTTTGGGGAGAACTGCAGGGGCCGAGCTTAGCCATGGAAGGAGGGCCCACAGAGGCGGGAGTTCCACCGGGATCAGGACCGGAGCCCCCTCCCCACACGCCAGTTTCAGGCCATGCACAAGCTGGATCCAGCTGTCCACGCTCCTGGCACAGATTCCGTCGGCCCCACCTGCCACGTCTGGCCTGCCCGCGGGGACCCACAGTGGACGGCTGCTCACAGGGTCCCATGGCTGCTCCGTGGGCCTGATCCCCTTTGTGCCTTTGCTTTCGATTTCCTATTCTCACGCGTTTATCCACGGGCCGCTGAGGCTTTTCTCACCTACGCAGAGTCCGACCAGACCACCCTCCACCCCCTCGCCCGCCGGCAGCTTGGAAACCGCGATGCCACGGCCCGAGCATCAAACGCCAGCTTTGTTTCCGCGAGCGGCCAGTTGGCAGAAATTCCTCGCACTGCCTTTTAAGACGGGAGCCCGTCGAAGAAGTTCTGGTTTACTCGGTCTGTTTTCCTCTCCTCTGCCTTCAGTAGAAACCGTTTCTTACGCCTGCAGTCGATATTTAATAACACTGCAGTCAAAGGGAAATGCCCGCGGCTCGCTGAGGAGCATGAAACAAACGGAGAGCCAGGGGGAGGACCATGCCAGAGCGCAGTCTGAAAACACCGGACTCGGGAATGCTCGAAAATAAAGATCCGATTGTGCCTTATTTATTTCCCTTGTTCCATCTTGGCTGGTGGGTCTCATTAAATGCTTTCCTGGAAAACAATTCATTCGTCTTTCCGAGAGCACTTTGGACGTACCAGCGACTCATAAAGGGCCCTCTGGGGGGCCTGGAGCCCAGGGCTGCGGGCGGCAGGGCTGGGGCAACACCCGCTCGGCCCGGGGCTCCTCTGCCGTGTCCTCACGCCGCCGACTCCTCATCCTGGAGCCCAGTGGCCGGGGCCCCACGCCAGGGTGAGGTGGGCCTGCGGGGCAGCCTCTCCGAGACCCCACTCCTCGGCTCACCCCCGCACTGGGGCGGCAAGCGCATCCGGGGAGTAGGTGCCGTCACGCCCACAGCCCGGGCTCGCTGCAAACATGACGACAGGGTCGTCTTCGCAGGTGGTGACGGGTCAGCTGCGTACCTGCGCAGGAGGGAAAATGAACCTTGACCCATACTTCACATCAAACACAAAAATAAAATGGAGCACGGAGCTCATGAATGGGAGTGGTAAGGCTTCTGCAAGATGCCGGAACCACACTCACGAGCAGGAGCAGGTTCTGCAGGCGGGCGGAGAAAGCACTAATGGGACTCCATTAAAGTTAAGAACCCCGTCCATCCCAAGACCCCACTGGGGCGCGTCGGGGGCTCCAACCCCAAGGAGATAGATAGCGACCCGAAAACAGGCCAAAGGCTCAACCAGCACTCCCCAGGCAAGGACGCCCCGGTGACCAGCAAGGGCAGGAGAAGGGGCTCCGCGTGGCAAACAGCCAGGGAAACACCAACGAACCCCCAAGCGGACCCCCCAGGTGCAGGTGGCGGGCGTGGGGAAGGTCGGCCCCGGAAGGCACAAGAGCGTGGGAGGCTGGGGACAGTGCCTGCCGGCTGGACACAGGCCTGCCCCTGGGACCAGCTGCACATGTGGTGCGGTCAGAGGCCAGCACCCCGCGTCCGCTCTGCTCTGGGAGGCTGAACGGGGAGGCGAGCCCGTGGCCACGGGACTTGGAGCCGCGGGGCGTCCAGGCAGCCATCCTGATTGGGGGATGGATACGCGTGCGGTGTGGTGTGATCACACTCCCCCGTCTCTCTCGGGATGAACAGACCCGGGCTGTGAGCCTCCCCTTCCCTGGAGGGCCAGACCACAGGTGTTCCTGGGCAAGGCTGGCGTCCGTGGAGGGTCAGGGTCTGGCGTCTCCAAGGCCCCTGCTCATTCGGTTCCCTCGGGTGAAGAGTCCCTGAGAAAAAAACCACAAAGCGAGAACGTTCCCAGGGACACAGTCAGTCTCAGTTTTCCAATCTGACCACAGCCGTGGCCCCCGGGCTCCCAGGCCCTTGTTCCCTGGGGAGGGGCGGGGCTCAGATGCCCATCCTCACCTGTGCTCCCACCTGACAGCTCCCGAGAAGCTGGGGAAGGCACCAAACGTCCCTGGCAGCCCCCAGGAGGTCCAGTCCTGTGCACACCCAGGCCGAGCCCAGTCAGACGCCACGGACACGTGGCCTCCAGAGCTGGGAGGCACAACAACCGTGGGAAGCTCCCCCTCAGGGTACAAAGGGCCCACAGTTTCCGGGGGATTCCTTCAGCACAGAGGGCCTGGAGAGGCAGGGGGACAGAATGTGGCTGCTATTCTTCAATCAGGACCAGGGCTCGTCCCCAGATGTGGCATTTTCCCTAGAAGGCTGGGGTCTTGGTCTGCAGAGACAGCCTAGCCTACCCCCCGAGGAGCCGGAGGCAAGTGGTTCTCACCGATGACCCTCTGCGGTCAACCCGTTTACACCTCTCCTTGTGGCCCTGAATCTCACACACGTCCACTCTGCTGGCCTGCATATTTTGCTGTCAGCATGGGCGAAGGGCTGTGCTGGCCATTGTGAGAAGCTGTCCCTCGGGCCTGCCCCCTTCAGACCAGAGACCCTACACCTCCCCAGCTCGGCCTGCTCACCATGTGACTCTGCTAGCGGGCATGTGTGCATATGTGGGTTAGTGTGTGTGCGTGTGTGCACGTATGTGAGTGTGTTGTGTATGTGAATGTGTGCATGTATGTGAGTGCGTGTGTGTGCATGTGTACACATGTGTGAGTGCATGTGCGTGCATGTGCGCACTTAGGTGGGTGCGCTGTGGGGGGTATATATGCACACGGGCTGAACCACGCCTGGCATCTGCTCCTGGCCATGCTGCTCTAGGACCCGAGGTCGGCCTGCTCCTCCTGGTCTCCTGGAGTCTGTGGGAGGAGCCTGACAACAGACCATTGACATTTCCCCCACGAGAAGGGTGGGGAGCTGGAAAAGCAGGGTGGGCCCATGCCCGGTGACTGTGGGCCATGTTACCGCAGGGAGGGAAGAGCCAGTGCGAGAGGCCCTGGGACAGCTGGTCCACAGGGTTGGGGACAGCACAGCTCAGCAGGGGCTCAGGGACAGTCCTGAGAGGCAGGCTGAACTCTATAGGCCGAAGGCACAGAAGCCAATGGTTCTGGAGGCCTGGTGAGGGTGGGAGATGCTGACGGGAGCAAAGGGGAAGGGGTGGGGTGGGCTGCAAGGAGGGCGGGGTCCTGGGGGCAGCAGAGGAGCAAGTGAGCCTGAGCTCAAACATGTGGCCCGGCTCCCAGAGGTCGTACCAACTGCGGTGACCCAGGAGGCCTGCAGGGAGGTGGCGTCACAGGCTGGGTGTTCTTCCTCAGCTGCGTAGAGTCTTCCTGGAGATCACCCTGCTCTTCACAAGGGACAGCTCCCTCCTGGTGAAATGCAGCATCTGCGGGGTCAACACGAAAGCATGCAATCCTCCCAGCATCGGTGCCGAGTGCCGTCCCACCGTGTGGCAAAGCTCCTGTCCCGTGGCATCTGCAGGACACGCCAGCCCACCGCAGGCCCCGAGCTGTCCTATTAAACGTGGGGTCCCTGCACTCTGCAGGGGCCATCCTGCTGTGCACCCCACGATGACTATGTCCTCTTCTTTCTCAGTCTTTCGGGGTTTTCAGATCTTCGTGCAGTTTCCGAACGACGCCTGCCTCCCACCCTCCCCTCTGCAGACCGGCTCCTGGAAACCACCAGCCAACACCGCCTGGTGCTTCCTCCTTTCCTCACATTCACATCCGTCCCCTCTCGTCCCAGACGCGAGGCTCCACCACATGCCCCTGCTCTGCCTCAACTCCCAGCGCGTCTGCAGAAGCAGCTCCCCGCGACTGCTTGGGGAGGTGGGACATTGAAAGAGAAGCTGCCCTTCCATGATGGCCAAATTGGATGCTTGTCTTTTCTCAACTCCAAGTAGGTAACCCTACAGCACCCAGCAGTTCTTCCCACAGGAAGCAGGACCCAGAACAAAAAAAAAGACACCCTTCCAGGCACCCTCCTGGACAGATGGGGCCACCCACCTGCCCGGGGTTCCCTGGGTCCCCCAAGGCCAAAGGGAGCCATTTGCAGTTCCTCCAAAGCCAGAGCCTCCCCAGGGACGGGAATGATGTGTAGCTGGCCTTCCTTCCTCCTGCAACTTTCCCGTAGAACCCGCCTTTTCTCTAGAGGCTGGCAAGACTGCTCACACGATCCCCCAGTCTCTGCCTTCAGTGTCCTTCCAAGCCACGCAGGACCTTTCCGTGCAAGGGCCTTGTCCTTTAGGTTAGGCTCCTGGGGTGGGGGACCTTGTCCTCGGGGTCAGGTTCAGGGGGGGTGCTTGTCCTCGGGATCAGGCTCGGGGGGGGGGTGGTGCTTGTCCTCTGGGTCAGGCTCTGGGGGAGGTGCTTGTCCTCTGGGTCAGGCTCCTGGGGAGGTGCTTGTCCTTGGGGTCAGGCTCAGGAGGGTGTGGTGCTTGTCCTCGGGGTCAGACTCCAGGGGGGCCTTATTCTCTAGGTCAGGCTCCTGGTGGGGTGCTTGTCCTCTGGGTCAGGTTCCTGGGGTGGGAGTCTTGTCCTCTGGATCAGGCTCCTGGTGGGGAGCTTGTGCTCTGGGTCAGGCTCCCAGTGTCCCCTCCCCATTTACCTGCTGTCCTTAAGCTCATCAGGCCTGAGGGAGGGTGAGGGTAAAAGGGAGAAAGGGAAAATCCTTCTTTTCCCTCAGCTTCTCTGTAGCGTGAGCCCTCATGTTCTCAGAGCCAGAGGGAGGTTCTGTGTTTCCTTTTCTTTCCTGAAAGAAGAAAACACAGGTTTTCTCGCACGGCTTTCCCGGAGAAGTGACAGGTCCTGTGCCAGGTGATTTGTAAAACCTCCTTCAAAAGCGAACGAGCTGCTGTCGCCAGTGTCCCAGCCAAGACCCTGTCCTGGTCCGCGGCGGCCCCCGTGTGCGCCCCCACGTGCGCTGCCTGACTGCTGGGGTCGAACCCACGGTCTCTCATGCCAGGACACCATTAGTCAGCGTTCAGCGTGGACTTCGGATTCCTGCTCCTTTAAAGCAGGACGAGTGATAAAACAACCTAAACCACGGAAACTCGGTTCCCAAGAACCAGCTCCTCCCTCTCGAATTTCCATTTCCTCCACCTCCAGGCGGAGACGCCTGCCTGGAGCTAGTCGGTCCCTTAGAGCCAGAGTGAACAGCTTCAGGACTAGTTAACCAGTTGACCAGTCCTCTGAGAGGACTGAGAAGGACCCTGGCCCCAGATCAAGTCGGAGCGTGTCCCTCCGTGTGAGCGCGCACGCGCTCGGCCATCTGCCTCTCCTCAAACTTGTGCTTGTTGCAAGCTTTCCCCATCTTTACAACAAGCATGTGTTTCCTGTAAAAAGTTAACGTTTGGAGCTGAAACAAGAAAAGTCCCCCATCCTCCTTCTAATAAAAGTAACTTCTGCTAACAACTTACTGTGCGTCTGTCCAGACATTTGCCCGGCATGTACAGAGAGAACCACAGCAGAGAGTGTGGCCTCGGGCGTCCTCCGGTGGGAGACTGCGTGGACCTGGACCACGTTTCCAAGCTGTGTAAGCTGTCCGTCAGGTGGGCGTGACACACACGAGTTCCCTTTGGTGACAGTTACGGAGCTTCCCGTGATTTCATCTCTTTGCACGCAGGGCACACCCCACACACTCTCACGTGCACACACGTGCAGACACGTGGCGACACGAGGCTGTCCGTGGGAAAGTTCCCGCGAGTGGTGCCCCGGCCAGAAGGACCTGCATCGGTCTCAGTGCTGAGCTGAGCCTCGGAGGTGCCGTGCTCCCGGCTCAAGCGCTCCCCGGGAACAGCCTCGCCTCCCGAGAACGGGTCACTGGCCAGAGGCCCCTTCCTTCCTCACTACTGTGTCCAGCACCAGCCCACGATCCAAGCCATCACTACACATGTTAGCTCATGCTGGCCCTGGGCTCGACACAGCTCCCCCCCGAGCCACTGGCAGTCAACAGAGCCGGGCTGCGGGTGAGGGGCTTCTGGAAGGCCATCCACCTCCCCGTCTCAGCCCTGGCACCAAACGAGTCTCCGTGAATGTGGCGTCACGATTCCGGCCATCGGACAGCAGCGTTACAAACAGAACCAGACTCGGTCCAGCCTCGGTCCTGAGTGGCGGGCTCCCGTGTCACCCCCACACCACGTCATCGGTCCCAAGAACCCCCAGGGCAGACTCAGTGGGTCTTTCCCAGCTCTGGCTGCACAGCCGGCTCAGGGCCCTGTGAGCGGGGCGTCCGTGGTGGCCCATGCCACAGCATCGGGGACCCAGCCTGGACCCGCTGGGGCAGCAACTCGAGCGGACTTGGCCCTGAGTGTCACCTTGGCTTCCCTGCCGCCCGCAGGAAAGAGAGGACGGGCGCCACAGCGCCGCGGCGGCCCGGCCAGGCGGAGTGGTCCACGGAGGACTCTCCCGGCCATGCCAGCCCTGCGGTCAGCCTTCCTCTCTGTTCTGCCTTTATTTGCAAATTCTTCTCGGAGGCGCTTGACCAGCACTTCCCAGAAACTGGTCCCCAGGCCAGCAGGAGCCCATAATGAAGTTCTCCTCGGTCCGTGGTCAACATGAGATAAGTCGTGCCGGGGCAGTTTCTCGGCCAGGCCACAGGGAGTTCACGGAAATGCTGTCCTTTTTCTGAGAAGCTTCTTCCCACTTTCCCTACGAGGAAGGACGAGGGGTGACAGGGCCTCTCACCCACGAGGGCCACCCCTGACAGCGTCCCCGCACATCCAGATGCTCGGACTGTCCCCTGCCTTGTCCAGGCTGTTCTGACAGCCACAAAGAGCAGTGTGGCACGAGGGCCCTGCCCGGCCTTCCTCCCAGGACCACGGCTCCGTCAGGGCCTCCTGGTGTCTGGACCAGGGGATGTGGTGCTTGGAGCCACATGCCCCTGGGGAACCCCGTCCATCACCCCAAACAGCAGAGGTGAGCACAGGAGAACGCAGTGCTGTCCACAATCAGCAGACCCCAACCGCACCCGTAAGGCTCCTGACACGGGGATGGCTGCCTCAGGCACATAAATCTGACTGAGCCACGTTTCCACCGTGACATGACGTGGATGCTCATCCATGAAGTAGTACAACCTTATCTTCCAACCCGGGTGTGGAAGGCCTGGGGGGGTCCCCTGAGACCAAAGCACCCCCCAGGCATCCAGACTGCTCAATTCATAACATTTCCCTTGAGCAGGTGTTACGGACTGAAGGCTTGTATCTCCAGGTTCATACACGAACCCTCCCCCCACCCCGGGTCGTGACACCTGGAGGCTGGGCCTCTGGGCATTGAGGCCGCAGGAGGTCACAGGTGGAGCCCAGGAGGAGGGAGCTTGTCTCCACAGCTCCCCCTCTGCCCGCGAGGACACCCAGAAGGGGCGCCCTGGCCCCCAGACCGAGAGAAACAAATGTCTGCTGTTGACGAGCCGCCCAGCTTGCCGTCCTCAGTGGCGGCTGCCCTGGCGGGCGAAGGCATCACAGCCCCTCCAGGATCTGTCAGTTCTGCAGGGAGAGCCGATTCTCTAGATGTCATCCGTGGATGCAGGTTTAGACAAGTCACTCTGAAAGCTTCCCCACGCTTTTCATTCATTCATTCAACAGGTAAGTACTGAGCGCCTGCCCTGGGCTGGGCAGCAGCCCAGACACTCAAATGCCCAGGCTTTATGGAACCTACAGTGGCCAGAGGGTGTGGACAGGCAATAAACAAACACACAAGGAGAGGGAGGCTTTGCAGACCAGTGGCATGGCCCCTGAGCAGGAGGGGAAGGAGCCTTCATGCAGAGGGGCTGCAAATGCAAAGGCCCTGAGACAGGACCGTGCTTGGCACACTGCCACATGGCCATGAGGCTGGCGCCACCGGGGCAGAAGAGACACGGGGGCAGCAAGGTGGGGGTAGAGTCAGAGGGGTAGATGGAGAAGGCCGTGCAAGGGCCCTGAGGCCAGTGTGGACATTCAGCAGTTACTGCTAGGGAGACAGGAGATCTCCTGGGGCTTTGAGCAGAGAAGCCCCGGGGGCAGCAGGGAAAGCCAGAGAAGGCTGCGGCTGTAGCCCTGGTGGACCAGGCTGGGGGGAGCATTGGGCCCAGCCGGGCACGGCGAGGAGTGGCCGGAGGGCTCCGTGCTCTGGAGGTGGAGCCAAGCGGTTCACGGGGGCTGAGCTGGGCGTGGGGTGCGGGAGGCAGGAGCGGCTGGGGACGGGTGAGGGACAGCAGACTGTGGGGCATGGGGGTTGGGCTGGGACGTTCTGAGCATGCTGTGCCCAGTGCACATACATGTCACTCCGGCTCGCTCCCCTCCTTGCTGTGGGCACGTGGGCACCAGGGTGGCCTGAGGATGCTCCTCCTTGGTATGCGCTGGATCCCACGGAGGACACCACCCGAAAGAGGCCGGCCCAGTCTGGGAGGGTCCTGTCTGAGCTGTCCCTTCAAAGCCAGACCCCTATCTGCAGTGCTGTCCCTGGCAAATTCAGCCTGTGCTTGGAAAGGATGGAGGCCGTGGCCCCAGGTCCGCGGGGAAGGTGTGGCCTAGGGCCCCGTGTCCTCCCAGCCCCGGTGGTGCCCAGCTGGAGGACGTGAGGCATGGAGGTGGGGCTGGAGGAGGGAAAGGGTGCTGGCCCTCGGCAGGCGGGCCTGACTCACACCCACACGTGTACTCCTGGGCCTTGGGCGTCCTCAGGCGGGTGGCTCGGTGTCAGCAGCGTCTACATGGGTGCAGGGAGCTCCTCTTCCCGAGGCCTCCTGATGGGGCCCAAGGATGGGCGTGCCCCAGTGGCCAGGATTCCTGACCCCAGAGCCGTTTCGGAGGGGCCGTCACTCTGACGTCTCCACGTGGGGAGCTCAGCTCACCCTGTGAGCCCCGAGGCAAAGGGGGGACTCACCTCATGGTGATGCCCAGGGCCCCCTGCACGGGCGGGACAAGGCCGGTCGGGCCGGGTTTGTGCGAGCCCATGTCGTGAGCTCCAGCCCCTGTGGCCTCCTCAGCCCCGGCCACCTCCCTGGGTGCCAGCTCCCTGCCCAATGTGGGCAAGGCGCAGCGATGGGCACAAGCTCTCTGATGCCGGGCTTGCTGGCCGGTCACCTTTCCTTGTCTTTACGGTCCATCTTCTGGCTGGAAAAGGCCACAACGGCACCCATCTCGAGGGACCCAGCATCGCACATCTGAACAGGCCCCAACCCAGGACCCCTCGTGCCGGCCCAGGGGCTCCAGCGTGGCGGTACACAGGGGCGCCTCCAGTAGGAGGGACCCAGCTGCTCTGTGGACCAGGAAGCAGGCTTGGCAGTGGAATGGGTGGTGCTCGGCAATGGGGGGAGGGGTGCAGACAGTGACCCTTGCTCACAAGTCCTTAAGAATTTCAGGGCGGCGAGAGCTGAGCGCGAACAAGCGTGGGGCCCAGGAAGTTGTGGGGAGGGTGTGAGTGCAGAGGGCCAAGGACCCTGGGGAACACCAAGGGTGTCTGTCCCCATGTGCATGCATGTGTGCACGTGTTTGTGACTGCATTCATGCACGCGTGTGCCCTGAACATGTGTGTGAACACACGCGTGCACGTGTGCCTCGGACATGCGTGTATATGAATGCACGTGTGCATGGACATGGTGTGTGCACGTTTGTGCTTGTTTAGATAAGTGTGTGCATACACACATGTGTACACACATGTTTAGGGGGCATGGATGGAGGAGGACACTTGATGGCCTCTGAACTCCCCCGGACCTTCAGGCGGACATAGCGAGAGCTATGCACACGGGCTTTCGGGACGAAGAGCCCACCCTGCCGTTTGTTGAACACACGCGGGGCACTGGCCATCGGGTGGGCCTGGGGCGCCAGGAACGGACTTGGAGGCCCAGGGCCAGGGGCCGTCCAGGCAGAAGCACAGGGAGGAGGCCGCAGGAGCCACTGTTTCCAGAGACTGGGATGTAGCCACTCCCCCGCCTCCGGCCGCCAGCCGGGCCTGACAGAGAAACGGCCTCCTGTCAGGGGCTCCAGGGGCACCTGTGTGGACAGGACCCCACCACAGCCTGTCCCAGAGGGCCTCTGCCAGCTGAGCTGTGGCCACCGGCCCAGGGTGTGTCCTGCCCTGCTGCTCCCCACAGCCCCCCGGAGGGAAGTCAGAACTGGCCTCAGGGACCTTCAGCCTGGAATCACAGAGAGGCTGCGTGCCCCAAGGAGTCTTAGGGGGACTTGGGCCCACCCCGGGAGAGGGGCCTCAGGAAAAGCACAGAACACCCCTCCCACCACGCCTCCTCTGGGTGAGGCTCTCTGGGAGCAGGGGCTCGGGGCTGCCTCTGCCCACCCCGGTGTCCCCCCTCTGGCTGCACATCCTGGTCCCCTCCACGTCAGCTCTGTCACCGGAACAAAGGGCCCGGCATGGCGCACAGGAGAAGGTCTTTCTCCAGCCCTGGGGCCCCCAGCACACACTCACCCACCCCTGTAGGCACACATGCTCTGCGGGCTACAGACTGGTTCCTGGCCTGAGGTTCAGGCCCCCCTCCCCTCCTGCTGAGGCTTGCGTTTCAGGGCAGCCCTGCTGGACTCCCCGGTGGCCCTGGGGACACGGTGGGGCTGTCCACACCCAAACTGTAAAGCAGCCCCCTCCAGTGGGCAGAGACGCTGCAAGAACCAACACTGTTCAATTAAAGAAGAAACGTTAAATTTCTGTAAATCAGGAAAAGCTTAAACAAACCTAAGAGGAATTGGAGAGAACATCCTTCATATGCAAAAAGCTCTTACCCGTCAACAAGAACAACACCTCAATAGAAGCAGAAATGTCACTGCAGACACTCAGCACCGATGTCAGCCTTGACCAGAGCCGAAGAAACAAACACGGAAACAAACCAGGATTTCCGTTCTTAGTCCATCCTGGTCTTGGAATGGGATGGCCTGGCCTATGTGCTGCTGCTGGACTGCGAACTGGCAAGAACAAGGCTCATCACTGGCTCGGCCCCACTCGGCCCCCTCACTGCTGTCTCGTCGGCTCTTAGGACACCTGGCCCCCTGTGTGCTGGCTGGCGGCAGCATCCGGAGCCAGGTGGCAAGGACGTTCTGGGCAGAGGGCCACACTGACTGGCCCAGCCTGACTTTCCTGCATCGGTGTGCGGGGGTCCCCGGGGCCACCCAGCTTAGGAAGGAGGAGGCTGCGGGCCACGTCCCTGGCCCGAGGCGGTGGAGCTGCGGATGCTCCGGCCGAGCGGTGTGAGCTCCCGCACCACAAAGGGCTCGGCTCTGGAAACGCTGCTCGCAGATCCCGTGGGCGCCCACCGGCTCCGGAACCAACACTTCCTCAGCACGAAGGTGCTGGGGCCTCCGGCGTGGGAGCACGGCGGCCGGGCACGGAGGCTCGAACAGGGTCGGCAGCACTGCACAACAGAGACCCAGCTCCAGCCCAGTATGGCAAGACACAGAAGAGATCGTCATCTCACCAAGAGGACCCCACCCAGAGGCCCAGGCCCAGGAACGGCTCCCCTGTCTGGTTGAGAGCCGAGTCCACCTGGGTCCCCTAAAGCCCTGTGTGCCGCTTCCTGCGGGCCAGGGGGCCCCGTGTGGGGCACACCCCCTGGCTCCTTAGTTAGGGAGTGTGCATGTACCTCCACCATGAGCAGCACAGGTGTAGGCCTGTGGGTCCCAGGCGGAAGCTGAGAGGCCCGTGGAGCAGGCCAGCACACGAGAGCGCCGACGGCACATCATTGCTACTTTAGCCCCCGTGGGCGGCGTGCGTCGCCCCGGGGGCCCGACTGACACAGTGCCTTTGAACCCAGGTAGGCCCACGCCCTGTTCTCGCCACCCCGCCTACTTCATTTTCTTCACAAATCCTGCATAGGGTTCATCTATGCATTTACGGTCTGACGCTCCGCTTGGCGGGTGGCGGCCTGGTCTCGCTCCTTCACGGACGGGTGCTCTGTGTTATGCTTGCAACAGCGGCCGGCGCAAAGTGGACACTCAGTCAACGCTAGTGGGCAGCTGTACACACGAATCTTCCTGGACACGGACACCCCCCCCCAACCACCGCCCCGGGGACGTGGCTCCTTCCCCGCTAGCGAGCCCGGGAGGTGCTCTGGTTCTGGGCCTGGTGAGTGATGCAGTGGTGAATATGCAGGGCACATGGCGTCCCCCGGACAGAACCACTGGGCCCCAGTCCAGCCTCACCGTCGCTCTGACGAGCACCCCACACAGCTCCCCAGGGCACAGAGGTGCGGGGAGGGTTTGGAGCAGCTAATTCAGAGACAGAAGGGAGACCGGCAGGCACAGTGGACCCCAAAAGACAGAAGGGCGCTCGGGTTGCACAAGGAGGGCGATGGGCTCAGAGGCTGCATCTCCAAAACGGGCATCTGTGACAGTGCGGTCCAAGAGACCGTGCTGGGGGCCTGCCGTCCCTCGGGGCAGCCTGGCTGTCTGTATGGCCTTGGGCCCAGCAGCTGGAGTAAGCGGAGACTCCAAGACGCAGCCCTCCGGCAGTGGGGCGGAGCCGGGGCAGGCCCAAGCTCACACTCAATGTGTCCTTGGGCCCCAGGGTCACAGACACCCAGGCAGGGGCTCTCATGCTCGGGGCCACCCAGGACCCCAGTAGCCTCGTGGTCTGAGCTCCTCAGCAGCAGGGTCATGAGAAGGCCGGGGCTGGGGGCACAGGGAGATCTGTGACCCACGCGGCTGATGCATCTGGGAATAATTCACTGAAATCTGGAGCCAATGTCCCCTGGTGAGAGTCAGCGGTCACGTGTGAGCGTGCTTGCTGTTTACATTTTATGTCTTTCAGAGACAAACTCAAGAGCAGAATTTGACACCAGTGACCCAGTGTGCAAAGTTTTCCTCTGCCGCTGGTCACAAACTTTTCTGAGTATCCCACATTCATTTTTGCGGGATCTCCTAGCAGCTATACCAGCAACACAGACAGGCCCACCGGCTCCAGGCCGAGGGAAAGCCTGTCCCCATGGTGACGGAGCTCAATTCCAAAGGATTCTTCCTGTAAACACAGTGAGCACCCAAGCTGACACTGGACAGACAAGTTGCATGGGCACACAGCGTCGATGGGCCGTGCCATCTCCCTGCATCTGGACAGGCCTAGCAACACTGTCCCCCTCGACGGCATGTCCACTCAGGGTCTTGGCACCCAGTTGCTGGACCACAGATCCCCTGATAGACACACAGACTTGAGCTCAGTCCCAAGGGACTCTGAGACCTGACCCCTTCCTCCCAGATCCCAGCTCTGGTGGCAAGCGCTCCGCAGCCCAGCCTTGGCTCCAGGCAGGCCCTGTTCCTCTGAATCCTGGAGTGTCACTGCAGCCTTTCCCCACGCGGAAAACCTCGGGCTGCTGGCTGTAGGCCTGAGTCGCAGGTGTGCTCCGCCTGGGCCTGGTTCCCACGGTGGGAAAATGCGGTGTCTGCAGTGGGGAAGCCAAGAGAGGGTGGGAGGAGCAGTACTGAGTGCTCTATGGCCGGTGACACACTGTTCTGATGCTTGCAGGATGACCACTCTGGCGGCACCGAGCACTGTGGACCCACGGCTAAGGGTCCCAAGCCTCAGCTGGGACAGTGTGTGTGGCCCCAAAGTGCCCAGCCAGGGTGAGGTGGGGGGAGCGCTGTGGGGGGCAGCCAGGGGCACCTTGCTGCAATCCACCCGCCCGGAAGGGCATTTCCTGCCGGCCCCCTCGCTGGGCACAGGTGTGGGAAGGACCCTGTGCAGGGTCTCCCTGGACACCCAGGAGGGGGAGCTGCTCCGTGGGCATCACCAACCTCAGCACCAGGTCACAGCTCACCCAAGCTGGACGAGGGACCTTGGGTGACAGTGCCCACCTCGACCAAAGTAACTCCCGGAAACTGTACAACTTGACCTTGCATGGTTCCTGCTGAGGACCGCAGCACACAGCGACTACTAATGGGGCAGGTGGGCCCAGGGCAAGGAGGGGCTGACCCTCTGCTCCTCCCTGCCAGAGCAGCCCCCAAGAAACAGCGAGCAGACACTTCTCCCCGGGGAGGTCGGAGGTTGGAGCAGGGCCCGGGGACTCCCCTCGGAGACCTGGGGGCGCACGGACCTTCCTGGCCACCAGGCTGGGTCACCGCTGAGGATACTGGAAGCCCAGCGCACCTCTCCGTCTAGGAAGTTGTGCGAGAGCAGGACGGATGCCTGACGCGCCCCTCGCCCTGCCCTCCCGCGCCACGCCCCCCGCATGCGACGCCCCGACGCCACGCTCGCCCCCGCGCCTCGCCCCCGCGCCTCGCCCCCGCGCCTCGCCCCCGCGCCTCGCCCCCGCGCCTCGCCCCCGCGCCTCGCCCCCGCGCGCCTCGCCCCCGCGCGTCACGCCCCCGCGCGTCACGCCCCCGCGTCTCGCATCCCCTCGGTGCCCGCCTCTCCCAGCATCTCGCTCCTCCCCTGCTCATCTCCCTGTGTCATCCTCGGTCACCTGGCGCTGCTAGCCGCTAATTTCCTGGGGGACTCGTCGGCCGGCTGTCCAGAGCAATGGGGCTCAGCCACTGACCTGGTCTGTGGTGTCAGGAAGGGAGTACAAATGGGCTTCCCTGCATTCCAGCTCCCTGGGGCGCTTTCCCACTGGAATGTGGAAATTGCCCTATTTTCCTCCTGCTCATCAAGGTTCCCTGGAAAACCTACCAAATGCCTGCTGTCAACACCCCTTCTCCAGGGCGAGGCTGGGTGTTCCCAGTTACCCTGGATATTACTCCACAGATCAGCAGTTTTCATGAATAACAAAGTATTTCCAGGTGTCTCACACACTGGATGTTTATCACACGTCTAGCGTTCAGTGATTAAGACACCCTCCTCCCCACGGAGACCCCAAGTCCTGGGGAGAGAATGGGGGATGGTGCTGGTGCTCCAGAGCCCCAAAGGACAAAGGTGCCAGGATTCAGCTTAAATGCTGGAGGCAAACAGGCTCCCCTTCTGTGGGTCCCAGGTGTGTCAAGATTCACATTCTCCTCTCTCCCAGCTACTAACCCTAAAAGAACACCTGGTCTCATCCTGGCTCCTCCCACATCTGGGAGGCAGACAAGACTGGCCAAAGGGTTGGGGTGAAGAGGGGGAGGGAGAAGGGAAGAGGGAGGGGGAGAGAGGGGAGGGGACGGGAAGGAATGGGCCAGAAGGGAAGGGGAGAGGTCCTGCCAGCTTCCATTCCTCCAGCGCCACCTCTGAGTGGCTGCATTTTGCCTCTGGGCTCCTGCTGGGAGACAGATGGGGGGGTCTTGAAGCCAACACCCCTCCCAGGCTGAGCCAGATGTAATTGCCCTGCTCCTTTGCAAGAACCCCTTGTGGGATCAAAAAGCTGGCAGCCTCAGTTCCCTCCTGGAGGGCTGGGAGGGCTTCAGGAAGAATCCATCTCCTGCTCTCTGCCCTTTCCCAGACCATGGGTGAGGGTGAGGGTCTTCTGTCCTTGCTGTGGGGCAGCAGGTAGTAAGTCCTGTCTCCTTGACTCAGGTTCAGTGGCCATGCATTAGTCTTGGTTCTGTTTCCGTGTGTTTGGGGAAAGGTTCAGTGTTGGCACTGACTCTTAAAGCCCTCAGATCTGGAGCTTTCTTAATTGGGGGTTGCCATCGAGGCCAGAGGCCACGTGGATGCATTCTGGAGGCCGTGGGTGGGAGGTACGGGTTGGGGTGTCGGTGTTGAGGGCAACGGGGGTGATAGTAGGGCTGCACGTTGGCTTCTCAACCTCAGCCATGGCTTTGGTGCCCTTGGGCCCCCCGCCCTGTCAGACATCCTCTGCCAGGCGGAGAATCTGGGTAGGGGCTTGGAGGGGCAAGCAATAGAGGAAGGAGCCGTCTGCACAGGAGGGATGAGCGGACACGGCGTGGATGTGTCCACATGCTTCCCTCGGGATTGGGGCTCGGTCAGCCTCCCAGGGCCGGGACCTGCAGTCTCTCCACGTAGGCTGGCCGCATGCGCGTGGCTCATCACCCTTGGTGCCCCCACGCCCCCTCAGGGCATCCGGGCCCCGGCTCCCACCCTCGTGGGCTGCACGCTGTGGCCCGAGCTCCAGCTGGTCCCCACACCTTGGCACGAAGGGGTATGACACAGTGTCTGTCACAGTCCCGTGAGTCTCTCCCTACGGTGCAGCTGGACGGACGTCAGATCAAGCCCTGACACACACCATGGGGCTTATCCTTCTCGGGGCCTGGCCCACGGCCAGAGACCCTGCCACCACCTCACCACCTTCATCACCATCACCCATTCCGGGCATCACCTGCGCTTCTGTCCCTCCCACCCACGGCCAGGCCCTTGCGCTGCTCCCTTGTCTAGAACCTGCCGTGCCTCCACATTACCCACCTGTCATGAGCCCAGACCCTCCAACCTCACAACAGCCTCGCGTGCCTTTTGTCTCAACTCTGTGCGGGCCATCGCCCCCTGCCCACCCTCGGCCTGAGTAACGTCCTGGACCGCAGGTCTTTTCCCAGACTGGGACTCTACGGCTGCCTCCAGCCCGGGCCCTGCCCCTTCCCCGAGGTCTTCTCTCGGCACCAGCCAGACACCGCTTTCCTCCCCGAGCTCCCCTCCTGGACAAGTGTTTGCGGGGCCCCCACTACACAGGTCGGTGCTCAGCCCTCCGTGGGTCACCTCACTTAGTGCTTTTCCAGATGTTCTGGGCAGATGCTGCCCCCACCCCACCCCCTCCTGGCACATCCTGGGAGCTCCTTGTCCCTGCACAGATCCTGGCTCTTCCCAGCTGACCCACCCAGTAACTGGGTGCTGTTGGCCGGCTGGAACCCCACCGCAGCAAGGCTGTGCCCTCGTCTCCCACCGGGATGCCGGGACCTAGGGCCGTTTCTCTGCAGGACTCCAGGGAGCTTCTGGGGATTTAGCCTGGGACCCACCGTGGGGTGTGAGCCAACAGCTGTGGCCCCTTGCCCTCTTGGGTTTCCAGCTGCTGAATCTCCCTATTTCTGCAGGAACCCCGGTGATCTGTGAGGGGGCCTTGAAGGAAAGGTGTTAGCCGGGGGGTTCAGAGCCATCCTGAGGGTGGGACCCCATTTGTGGCAGGCAGTGGGAAGGAGGGGTTGAGCACTGATGTGCCCATGTGCGGTGCCACCCCCTCCACGTCTCTGATCCACCCCCGGGTCTCCCGGGACTGACTCGTGCCACACCGTGTGGGCCCCCTGCGATGGGCCGGCAGCCGTGGAAGCAGACCCACACCGGCAGCACGGCTCATTAACCGGGCGCCGGAGGGGACACGGGGCTGCATGTGCACCAGAGGGGCAGGCGGAGGCTTGTCCGACAAGCCCCCGGGATTCTGAGGCGGGGGAGCCGCTGTGTCTCAGGTCACCCTGGCAGCCCCATGGGGAGGAGTGGACACAGCGGCTCAGAGGTCTGTTCTCACGGCTGATGGGGAAGCAGGCACAGAGGACCTTCTGTATGCGCTCTGGCCCAGGGACAGGGTGGGAGAGAGGAGCTCTCAGCCGTGGCGGGGCCGCCGGCAGGATGGAGGAAGGCGTCCGTGGCAAGAACCATCACAGCAACAGGCACGGGCAGACGTGGCCATCCGTGGGCTGTCATCCAACGGCAGAACATTCTAGAAGGACCAGCCACTGCCTGGCCTTTCCAGATTTGAACCTACGTCCATGACCTGGAGCTGACCCTTCTCCTGCTCCTGGCGACCTGATTAAGGCCAGGTTGAGAAAGGGCCCACTGTGCACCAGCTGTCCCAGCAGTGCTGTGGGCAGGAGATCCGGAAGAGGCGTGCACAGTGTGCATGGCAGGCCAGGGATTCTGAGTGCAGAGGTGACGGGCTGCGTCTGTGCCCTGAGGTCTCTGGGGCACAGCTGCAGGGCGACCCCATCGCGCTGCCCCACTCCCCGTGAGGCCCAGCAGGGCATAGGGGTCCTGCGGACAGAGGACCGCACCCACATGCGCGAGGCCGGACGGAGTGCGCTAAGCTCTGCCCTGCAGGAGGTGAGGAGGGAGATGCCCAAAGTGGCCTCCTCCACCCAGAAAGGGAACGTAGAAATTCCATTTCCTGACGTGGGGGGTGGCTGATGGGTCCTCCCAAGCCTTCCCAGTGCTTCTGCAGCTTTGAGACCAGCATCTTCTTCCACCTGGCTGAGTGGCCACCCACGCGGCCGCACACGAGGATGGGGAGGCCCACCAGGAGGCAGTGTGCCAAGCCCAGGTGTGTGGGAACCTCCCTGCCAAGAGCACTTCTCTCCCCTGCCCACCAGTGGACAGCCCCAAGGATCCTTCTGGAAGCAGCGACAGCCTGCATGGGGAAACACTGAGAGATATGGAAGAGAAGACACCAGGCACCCAGGGACGGTGCAAGCTGCCTCAAGGAGCTGCCTCAGCTGCAGGACAACGCGCCACCCAGGCTGTTGGCCACGCTGGTCCCGTGGACAGCCGCACTCCTGGTCCCCGGCGCCCTGGCGAATTCCAGCACAAGCCCGGTCCATGGGCCGACACTGGCCTCAGTAGCCACCTGAGCTGTCCACGGCAGCTCGGTCACCTCGGGGCCTGGGCGCCGCGCAGCCAACCACACTCAGAGCTGGGGGAGGGGAGCCGGACCGGCAACTCGCGCATCTGATCCACCCTCGCGGCAAACCGGGGAGGCGTCCCTCCGCATTAGAGCCCACGGCAATGCGAAGAATGAGGGCTCCTAACCCCCAGATGGACACCAGGGACACACGACCTGGTCACCGGAGCACATCCATGGCGCCTCAGCCTCCACTGCCTCCCGGAGACCCTCACGCTTCCTTCACCGCTGCTCAGAGTCGGGCCTTGTTCTCAAAATTAAGCAGGCAGGTTCCAGGAAGGTGCTTCTCAGGGCCATTGCCATCTGTCCTGCGTCAAAGACCACTCCAGCCGAAGTGCTTACAACGGCCTGTGGGTGCACGTTCTGGCCTCAGGGACTCCCGGGCTCACTCACGACTTCCACCCGCTCTCTGACTCCGAGCTCACAAAGCCCTTGCTCACACCTTGGTCTGTTTTGATTGCGATTAAAACAAAACAAACAGGGAAGCCCATAAAACAATGCACATAAAATTATGCAGAGAACATCTTTGAAAAAGCGTTTTGTGAATTGGGTGCGTCTGTCTGTTTGGTGGGGTGGATCCCAGCAGTAAGTCTGCAGGAAAGATATGCACAGGTATTTCTCTGAAGCTGAGAGTGGCGTCTCCTCCCCCACCCAAAGCAAAGCCGGCTTGGGTCTCTTGGGGGTGATTTCCCTGGAGAGGCTCATAGTTACACCCCCAAAACGGCCGGGGTGAGTGAGAGTTGGCGTAAATGTAGGCGCACCAGGACGCAGGTGTGAGAGCCTCGGACCCACTTCCCTTGGTGGTTTTAATGGGGACGCACCAGAAAGTCTGTCCCAGTGTGTTTGTGATTCACAATAAGCTTGCACGTGGGAACCCTGAAAAGAGAGAGGGGAGCATGTCTGAAATGCTCGACCCTGTGTTGCGTTGGCTGTGTGAGCCGGTGCCCGGGAAGGAACCCAAATGCCGAAGAGTGCTGGTCTGCAGGGAGAACGGGGAGCGTGTGGGCCGTCCTAAGTCAGTGTCCCACAAGCACACGCCTCTGGGCCATCCATCAAGGGCGGGCACCGGAGAACTCGGGGCTGGGGGTTTGCGGGCCATTCTGGGGTTATTCTATGCCCCTGACAACGTAGCAGCCCGCTTACGAACCGTGGAGCGCACCCCACAGGAGTGGCAGTTTCAGACTCTGTCTTCAGACACTGTCCTCGGGCGTGTGACAGATGCGTCCAGGCTGTCGTCCGCTGGAGGGAAACTGGCCCGGGGGCTCCCTAGTGCTCTCTGTCTGTCCTAGCAAGCCCCATCGACAGGGGTGTGAATTCGGGTCTTGCTTTCGGCCTCGGGGCCCTTTTCCTGTACCGGTGGACGGAGCACCCGGACGAGAAGGGCACGCCGGCTAAGCGTGCGCGTTCTTTGAACTGAAGCTTTGTGCAAAGAGACGTTTCTTCAAACAAGGCCCATCTGCGCAGCATTGTGACAACAACTGGCCGTGTCTTCCGGAAACTTCCTGTGGCCAGGAGGTGAGGGGGAGCTGAGATGCAGCTCACAGGGGGACAGGAGGCGGCTCCCGGCCGCACACACCCCTCCAGCCTCGGCTGCTGCCTGTTTCCCACCTTCTGTCTCTTTTCTGCCAGGAGGCAGAGACGCTGGAGGTGTCGCCCGTCGGTGCCAGGGCTCGAGGCCGGCTCTGCACACACAGAATGAGGCAGCCCGCTCGAGGGGAGGGTCCCTGGCCGCAGCCGGCAACCGGTTTTCTGTAAAAAGTTTCTAGTGTGTGGTTACGGTCTGAGGCGGACGCCCCATCACGCCGTGGACCCTCATTTGGCCTCTCCTCAAAGGGGGTGGTGGACGGTGGCAGTGACCACCCAGTAATGACAACCACAGGGGCCGACACGCCCACCGCTCTGGACGGCTGTGCGCTCCAGTGGGACGTTTGTACTTTGCTTCCAAAGGCTCGCGGTGCAAAGCCGGCCCCCTGGACACTCGCCTCCCAACGCCCCAGCCCGGGGCTTCCGCTCCCTGGCGCAGGCGGGAGGGCCAAGGGGAGGAGCGGTGGGCACGCAAGCCGCCGGTGGGCAGAGGTGCAGTGTCCCCGTTTGGATGAAGGGGCCGCCAGCCCACCCCATCCCAAGGCTGCCCCGGGGAGACTGGCACGCATGGGGCGGACAGTCCAGCTACCCTCCCACGCCCCCCCGCCGGGTCCCGGGGACGCCGATGTGATCATGCGTGAGAAGCCCTTGGAAACCCGCATGGGTGCCGGTTAACGACTAAAACACAGCCCTTCCCGCTGAAAGTACCGAGAACTGGTTTCATCAACAGGCAAGACTGTCCCGAAGGCTCCGAGACCCGGGGGACGTGTGCCGGAGGCAGGCGCGGCCCCCACGCGGCCCCCACGCGGCCCCCACGCGGCCCAGCCTGCTGTGGGCTCAGCCTCCCGCGCCCTCGGGCCCCCGGGGGCCCGGACGATGCAGGGCAGTCAGGGGCCAGGCCGGGCTCGGCCGGGGCAGCCGTGAGCCGAAGCTGGTGCTGCTGTCCAGTACATGCAGGCTCCTGCGGTCCCTTTGCTCGCGGCGGTGGTGGGTGGGGCGCTGCCCGTGTCCCTGGGGGACAAGGACGCTCAGAACTCCCCAGAGGCCCATGCAGACTCTCCACCCGCAGGCCAAGGGGGGATGGCTGACCCACGCACAGGCCTCGGAGAGGACGTGGTGGTCAGTGTCACGGACGCGGCACCAGCACAAACACGATGCTGGCGGACCAGGAGGGCGACGAGGAGAGGCCACCCCGGAGCGGGAATGTCAGGGACCTGGCCCAGCCCCAGCATACCCCTGCTGACGGGACGGACAAAGGGGATGAGGCGACGCTGTGCTGCGAAGGGTCACAGCGGGCTCGAGCTCTGAGCCTTAGAATGCTCGAATCAGCAGCTCTGCAAGGCCCTGGAGCTGGTGACCCAGGTTCTAGAAGGATCCCAGGCAGGCTCTGTCTCACCAGGACAGACGGTCAGAGAACGGAAGAGTCTGGCGGGCACCAGGGTATCGGGGGCCACTGCGTCTCAGGGTCACCCTTTGAGCTGGGCCTGCAGAGGGGTGGAGGCGAGGTGGCGGCCTAGGGTGTCCGGGGTAGGGGCAGGGGCCTGGATTCCGCTCTGGGGTGCCCCACCCCCTGCTGCACCAGAGAGCGACATCCTTCTGGGCACAGCCACGGTGAGGCTGGGGCAGTGGCACACGTGACCCCCGGGGCTTCTGGGGGGGCTAGGGAGGCGTCCATGCCCGGCCACCCGGGTTTTGAGTCAGAGGACCTCCCCTCCACCCGGTAGTGAGAGTTGCTTGTTTCTACCAAGGTCCCCCTTTCGACGGAAGGCAACTTCCCGCCCTGATGTTGTCTGGGGCGTGGGATGTGCCCCGTGGAAGCTGTGTCCAGTGACACTGACTGGGCACGTGGTCAGATTTCTGGCACCGCTGCCCCCGGCGGCCAGTCCGTGAGGAGCCCGAGAGATTCCTCACTTGGAAGGCTCCTCCTTTGAACCAAAGCAACTGATCAGTATTTGGAGCAGATAAAGCACTTGTCTGTGCCGTCTCTCAGGAGCCCCCGCCTGGCCAGGCGGCTGGCGGCCACCCCGCAGCAGCCCGTGGGGCTGGGAGGTGGGCCGCACAGCACCCCGCTCAGAGCCCCGTGGGTGCACACAACGCACGGGACTCGGCTTGAACCAGCTTCCCCTGAAGGACGGATGGCCTGTGGGGCCCAGCAGCTGGGTCCGCGCAGGGGGCCTTGGCCTCGCCGGGACCTGTGGCCACCGTCGCCTGACCCCGCTGTGTCAGCCGGGACCCAGTGCTTTGGCCGGGAGGCCCGTGAAGGCTCGACATCAGGACCAGGACTGGCCCAGTTATGAGATATGAGTTTTAGTATTTTTAATGAAGGAGGGGCCTCCGAAAGCCAAAGTGCCTGCCGCCCACAGGGCCCCTGAGACCCTGCAGACCTGGTCTATGCCAGTAGGAAGGAGTTCGAGATGGATGCCCCCCAGGGAGAGGCCTTGGGCGAAGGACAAGTGGACACATCCTTTCCAAGCCGGCATTCCGCACCTGCCTCCTGAGCTCAAGCAGCAAGTACGTCCCCAAATCTGAGGCTGGTGGGGGCATGGTGATGCCTCTCTCCTGGGTGAATTTGGATTCTACGATGATGATGGCCATTGTCCCAGTCAGGCCAGATGACTCTCTTCTGCTAGCACAAGGGTGGACGTTGACCAGGCCGCCCACACTGCCCTGTCTTCCTGCCCCGCACCCAGGCCGGTCCCCAGGAGCCTCCCAGTGAGAGCTGCTGGTCTTGCTTCTTCCCCGTTGCTGGGTGTGGGTGGGGCTGCCGGGAGTGGCCGTGGCCATGTCTACACCCGCAGAGGCCATCCAGAGGTATCTGGCTGAAAAGGCCCTAAATGTCCTGGTGGGTGAGTGGCCTGCCCGGCCGCCTGCCGTCAGCCCACCTCTGCCCACGCTTGGCTCCAGCCTGTTTGGGCCCCAGTGAGTCAGAGTCTAGTTTCTTGGGGCTTTCTCCAATGGCTGGCTGTGCTGTGCCCCACCCGCGGCCGCACGGGCAGAAAATCAAACATTAAGAGCCAAAGAGTTCCCAGGTGTGCCATCGAAGGAAAGCAGAAGCAGCAGAAGGTAAAGTAAGCAAGCTGGATTATGTTAAAATAAAACCTGTGCTTCAACGGACACCATCAGAAAGTGAAAAGACAAGCCACAGAATGGGGAAGAATGTCTGCAAATCACGTATTTGAGAAGCGACTTGCATCCACAATATGTAAGAACTTTTACAACTCCACAAGAAGAAGGGTGAAGGATCTGAACAGACATCTCTCCAGGGAAGGTGAGCGAAAGCAGGCCTGATGTCATTAGCCACCACAGAAATGCAGACCACATGGGGTAGATGCCACGTCACGCCCACCGGGACAGCTGGAATCAAAAAGTCAGAAACGAGGGAGGCCCGGGGGCGGATGCCGTGGGAGCCCCTGTGTGGCTGGTGGCACAGTGAAGTGGCGCGTCCTCTGTGGAAAACCCACCGTCAGGTGGCTCCTCATGCGGTTAAACAAAGGGCTGCCACGTGACCCCCCAATTACTCCAGGTGCTACCCAGGAGAACCGAGAACACACTCCCTACAAGGACTGTGCATGAATGCTCACAGCAGCCAAAAAGTGGAAAGAACCCACTGTCCATCAGCAGAAGAATGGGTAGGCAGAATGTGGTCTGTCCACACAACAGAACATGATTCAGGCATAAGAAGGAACGAAGTGCTGGGCGCCTGGGTGGCTCAGTTGGTTGAGCGACTGCCTTGGGCTCAGGTCATGATCCTGGAGTCCCTGGATCGAGTCCCGCATCGGGCTCCCTGCTCGGCGGGGGGTCTGCTTCTCCCTCTGCCCTCTTCCCTTTCGTGCTCTCTGTCCCTCATTCTCTCTCTCTCAAATAAATAAATAAAATCTTTAAAAAAAAAAAAAAAAGAAGGAACGAAGTGCTGACCCTCAACACCATGCAGGGAATCTGGACATATTAGGCTGAGTGAAAGAAGCGGACGAACAGCCACATGTCACATGGTTCTGTTCACACAAAATGTCCAAAACGCAGAGGTCCACGGAGACAGGAAGCAGGGAGTGAGTGGGAGATTGGAGGTGAGCGCTAAGGGTATGGAGTTTCTTTATGAGGTGACAAGAATCTTCTAGAATTGACTGGTGATGGTGGTGTGCATCTACGAAGAGCCTAAAAATCTGTGAATTGTACACTTTAAGTGGGCGAGTTGTAGGGTACGTAAATTACATCTCAGTAAAGCTGCTAAAGAAGAAATGCGAAGCCTTGGCCGGGGAATCCAGGTCAATGTGGACCATGTGTGAAATTTCTGCTTTACGATCCGGCTCTCTCTGTGTGACAAAGCAGATGTGATGACAGATGCTGGCCAGAGCAGGACCCGGCCTCAGCTGTGGCCCTAGCAGCCCAGGGCCACCTTGGGGAGGAGGAGGAGGGCAGTGGAGCGCAGCAGAGTGTGGGACTGGTTCAGGGGCACCCTCATTCCACCTGTCTTCCCAGGACACATACTCACCGTCCCGGCCCTTAACAAAGACCAGAGCCTCAGCCAGAAGGAACGAGACTCTGCAGTCCCCACCAGCACACCTGGGCGGGCATCCCAGCCATCGTCCCCCGGTGGGAGGGCAGGGTGGCGGGCTTCCCAGCGTCTGCGAGGCTGAGCCATAGGGGCACCCGGCGTCTGTGGGGCTGAGCTGTGAGTGAGCACAAAGGAATCACCCTCACACGGCTCCACACACGAGCGTATCTGCAGAGGGGTCGCACGCCTGTCCTTGAGCTGGTGTCTGCTGATGGATATAAACGTGTGCATTTGGAAGGGTGTTGACACAAACACAGTAACAGGACACGTGGAGCACGGAAGATGACAAATTGGCCGACTCTAAGTTGGGCGTTAAAAGCTGTATGGGTTGATGGGAGGCTGAGGAGGGGCTGGGAGAGCCTGGGAGGGCTGCCCAGAGGTGGAGGGGCCTGAGCCCTGGGGCCGGGGGGCCATACGAAAGGCACTCCTCTGCCGGCCCAGCGCTGGGGGTGTCTGCAGCCGGCCTTCAGCTGGGCTCCTTTGGCACGGATCGCCGTGGTGGCCGGGAGCCAGGGTTACCCATGACACGCTTCACGTGGCCTGTGCTTGCGCCCTGTGTGCAGCCTGGGTCCTGGCTGACAGTTGGTGCAGGGGTCTGCCGGGGTCAGGAGCGGGACTCTGATTCGATCGCAGTCTGTGGTTGACCAGCTATACCCTTCAGGCTGCTGTAATGGGGGGTCAGCGCCCGCCCCTCGCCCCTCGCCCCTCGATGGCTGAGAAGTAGATGATGATGCTTGGAAAGCACCCCTGGGGCTTGGCTGGATGTCAGCTCATCAGTGTGTGTTGCCCCAGGGCGGGGGGCGGGTAGGGAGGGTCCAGGCAGAGGTGGGGGCTGCAGAGGTAAGCTGGGGAGGCCCAGCCCCGTTGAGGAGGTGGGCCAGGCCTGGGCAGGTGAGGGACCTTGGGCACAGCAACCCATCTCCAAGGCTTGGAGCTGGCACTGGGGCATGGTGAGGATATTCACAGAGATCAGAAATGTGTGAGTGACCATGGGGTGACAGGCACCTGCTGAGCTGAAACTGCTCTGGGAGACACAGGAACTTGGTGGGCAGGGATCGCTGAGGCCGAGTGAAGGGAAAAGTCGTGTGGGCTCAGCAAGCTGGGGTCCAGGGCAGAGGTGAGGAAGGATGGTTTTTCTGGAGGCAAGTGGAGAAGAGGAGGAGGAGAGGAGTCCTCCCAGGGCGAGGGCTTCAGGGAAGGGCACAGATGGGGTGCTGAGGGGCTGGGTGTGAGAGAGGGGTTAACGGAGCACCTGGACGATTCTGGGAAGGAGGCAGAGCAGAGGAAAGGGGTGCAGGTGGCCCTGTCCTTCACGGGGAGGAGGCGGAGTACAGGCCTGTGGCACTCCAGGGCCAGCTGACGCCCTCCACCATTGCCCAGAAGTCCAGCCAAGGCCAAAGGAGAGGGAACGCAGGGTGTGTCCAGCCTGCGCCAGGCGCTGGTCCTTTCTTGTCCTTGATTAATGGGAGGTAGAGTGTGGGGCTGGACCTTTGGGGAAGAAGCCAGGACAGGACTGTGAGTTGGTGCTGTCTGGAGACCCCCTCCCTGGCCGCCCTCTCCAAGTCTCTCCCCGCAGACCTCCTGTCCTCTGGCTCGCTCATGCAGCTCAGCCCCACCCCCCGCCCCCCGCCCAGTTCCGGTGCAGGTTGTGTTTCTGAAGTCCTGGGCGGTGCTCCAGTGTCCTCTCCTGCAAAAGGAGGTGCTCTAGGCTCCTCTAGAATGCGGGATCCCGACCAGAGATGGCCTGATGAGGAGGGGGCTCGGGAGCTGCCCGCAAAAGAATCGCACGGAACCGCGGGCCACGGCAGCCCCTGCCCACCTTCATGGCGGCTTGTCCCAGGGCCTCGCGCTGCCGGGCGCCGTTCTGCCACGTCCCCATTTGGCAGGCGCTCCATTTGGCAGACCGCCCCGCCGCCCCCGGGGGCTCCCGGGCAGTGTCGGCCCCGGAGCTGGTGGGGGGCGGGCGGGCGGGTGCAAGGGCGCCGTGCGCTGCGGGCGGCGGCCGCGGGGGGCGCTGCGGGGGCCGCAGTTAAAGCCCGGGAGCGTGCGCGCGCGCTCAGAGGGAGTCGGACCGCCGCTGTCGCCGCCGTGGCCGAGCTCGCCCGCGTCCCCGCCGCTGCGCCGGCGCTCCCAGCCTGCCGGTTCCTCCGGCCGGCGCCCGGTGCATGCGACCCCCGCGGACGCCCGGCCCCGGCGCCGGAGCCCCGACCCGGCTGTGAGCGCGGCGCCGGGCGCGCGGGCGGCGGGGCCCCGGGGCGGCATGGGGAAGTGTCAGTCCAAGCACCGTGAGACGCGGGCGCGGCGGGCGGCGGGCGGGCGCGGCCACTCACTGTCCCCTCCCTCCCCCCCGCGCCCCGGCCGCACCGCGGCCGCTGCAGCCCCCCAGCGGAGAGAGAGCCCCGAAGGTGAGTGTGCCGGGCGGCGGCCGAGGCGCGGGACTGCCATCGGCCGGGACCCCGAGCCCGGAGCCTAGCGCGTCCCGCCCTCGAGCCCGCGGGGTGTGGGGACGATGCCGCGGGGTCTCCGGGGCGCGCGGGTCCCCCCCTGCCCGGGACCCCAGCCCGGCCCTGGGCCTGAGCCCTGAGCGCGGGGCGCGCGGAGTTGGGACGGGCGCGCCGGGCGGGCGGGACAGGGCTCATGCTCAGCGTCTGGGGCTCACGGCGCGTCTCCTTCTTCCTCGGTGCCTCGTTTCCCGCGCGTCGGCTCGCGGGGCCGCAGGGGACAGCTTCGTGGTGTCCGCGTTCGCGAGTGGCTGCGAAGGCACGGAGGACGCAGAGCGCAACACTGGCAGCAAGCAGGTAGGCCTGTGGGCCAGGGAGGCGGGGGTCAGAGTCGTGACCCCGCTGGGACCCCTGAGTGAGCATGCCAGAGCGTTGCCAGCCGGACCCAGAGCCTGTCCCTCCCCAGCCTCTGAGTCTCAGGCTAGGGTCTCGTGGTAGCAAGCCTCAGTCTCCCAGGCTGGAGGCATTGTGGGGAGGGGTTGGCCATTCATGTGTGAGGGTCACTGGCTGGGATTGGAGACCACCATGCCTCCCACGTGCGGCTGGGTGACCACTGGCCTGCAGAGGGGCCCAGGCTGTGGGTGCTGCGGTGTCTGGCTCAGGACCCAGTTGACCCTGAGAGTGGGTTTGAAAGGTGATCGGTCTAGAAGCAGAGAACTGCCCAGCCTGGGGTACCAGAGGGACGTTGAGAAAACTAGACCCACGCATATGTGCCAAGCAGGACCAGGGGGTCCTTACACGGTTATCGGCGTCCATGGGAACTGGATCCGTCGGGATGGCTGAGACCCCTGCTCGCGCCAGCTTGCCCGCCTCGGAAGCCCTCAGCAGCAGAGTGCACCAGCTCACCGGGATGTCCGCTCCCTTTTTAGAAGGACGTCCTTCTGGCGGGTCGCTAAAGAGAAACGCTAAGTGTGTCTGCAGACACTTGTGCAGTGTTCTGAGAAGGGCTCCAACATGCCCTGAAATGAACACTTGCTAGAGTTAGAAGATTCATGCCTTCTGGGAGTGGCGTTTCTGTGCACACCCGGGAAGGTAGGAAATACTTTTTAAAGCATTTTCTGGGTACACTGTAGTAACGTTGGCTGGACGTGTGCTCCCCTGTGTGGGGGACCAGGGCAGGATGGCCCCGGGGAGCAGCCCAGGTCCGTCTGCTTTGCCAGAGGGAAGGGGCATGTCGATAAGGGGATGGGGTTAAAGATTCGGTTTCGCATGTGATCAGATCATCTGCGTGTGCATTCACATTGTGCTCAGGCCTGGGGGCCTTCTCCTGGGCACGTGGGCACAGGGCCTGACGCTGTGCACTGGGTCCTGGGCGGTGTCTGGGCGAGTGAACTCACTTGTTCAGAACATGGCTGTGACATTCCAGGCGTCTGCAGCTGGGGCCAGAACAGTGCTTCAGGCTGATGGACGCCTGAACACTCTCCGGACATTTTTAAGAATGGGTGGGGTATGGCTTGGGTTGTCCCTTTCTATTTTTTCCTCTGCTACAGTCTGAATGTTTGTGGTCCTCTAAAACTCGTATGTTGAAACCTCACCCCTTAGGTGACAGTGTCGGGGAGCTGGGGGCTTTGGGAGGGGATCCGGGCATGAGGGTGGGGCGCCGATGGCAGGGTTAGTGCCCTTACGAGAGGCCTCAGAGAGGTGGGTCCCTGTTCCGTCTGCCACGTGAGGACGCTCGGGAACACGCCATCTAAGAATCAGAAAGGGGCCTCACCAGACACGGAATCTGCCCTCACCCTGATCTTGGGCTTCCAGTCTCCAAAACTGTGAGAAGTAAATAGCTGTGTTCCTAAGCCCCCCAGACTGTGCCATCCGAGCAGCCCAAGCTGATGTGGAAACAAGGCGCTTTTAACACCAAGCTACAGAAAGAGCACAATCTCAGAATACAGGGTGCCCCTTCCGTTAAGTACGTTCTAGCTGAAGCACGTACGGCAGCAGGACTACGGTATCTCTCGCATTCGGCTGTGGGGGTGTGAGCCTCTAGCCGGGCACCGGCCTGGCGTTGACCTCCGGGCCCGGCTCGCCACACACTGGCAGGATGCACGTGTCCTTGCTGCTGTCACTGAGAGACCTGGGGTGGTTCCTGCCCAGCTCGAGCTCTGTCCAACACCCCTGCTCCCGGTTCTGCCCCGGGAAATTGCTCCATCAGGGACATTGGGGGGTTGGGTCGTATGTCCCTTCTGCCCAGCATCCTGCAGCCTTCTCCGTGTGTGGCGTCCCGAGCTGTGTCCTCCCTGGCAGTGCCTGGCGGAGGCCAGCCTGGAAGGCGCAGCACCCTCGGGAGGGACACGGTCCACTCTGTGTCTCCATGCAGACTGCGGTGCCCTGTGCTGAGTAAGAACGGTGCCAGATGACCTTGTGGAAATTAAATGTGTGTCCACCTGCTGTCACCTGTCCTCTCCCCCCCACAAAAACAAAGGCAATGAGGTTGGTTTTGCCAGCAATGCTGGCTCCTGGTGCCTGCTTGGTGCACGTCGGAAACACTCATCGATATTAGCATTTTCTAGGCAGGCGGACTGCCTGCTTCGAGGTCTAGAATACTTGTCCTTGCTGATTCTGGGAAATGCTGCAGTTTGATCTTGGCAGGACCTGCATCACTTCCTTGCCAAGTGCCCCCTGAAGGGCCAGGGCTGTGCCAGGGTGATGTGGGATGCTGGCAGGTGCGGCATGGAGGATCTCGGAAGGGGAGTGATAGGTCGTGCATGCGTGAAAATTATGAGGAATGAGGGCAGCAGGGTCTGGTAACAGGTGGGGACAGCCTTGGGGCAGCAGGGTCCTGGTTGCAGGTGGGGACAGCCAGCAGTCAGCAGGGTCCTGGTTAGAGGTGGGGACAGCCAGCGGTCAGCAGGGTCCGGGTTAGAGGTGGGGACAGCTAGCGGTCAGCAGGGCTGTGGTTGCAGGTGGGGACAGCCCTGTCCTAGAAGCACGCCCTTCCCTCTGCACAGTTGCTCACCATCTGCCTGCAGATCTGTCATTTCTGTAATGCTCCCAGAGGCTGGCAGGAAAAGTTCAGAGGGCAAGAATCACTAACAATTGAAATTTTGTTGCAAGTGAACACATTTCCATTAAGTGAGCTAAAAGGGATGTTCCACCTAACTCCGAGCTCCGGAACTCTAGAGGCGGCATTTTAACTGACACTCGATGGGGTTGTGGCCAAGGCTGCTGCGTGGGACCCTTGAGCTGGCCTCATGGGATGCGGCCGTCGAGCCCCCAGGGCTCTGCCCATCTTGAGCAGACCTTAGCTCCAAGGACGCATATGCCAGTCCCACACGCGTGTGGCCCCCCCGGACAGGCCATCTGGCTCACGGCACACTGCATCTTAACCACAGGCAAGCGTTCATCTGAAATCTGGGGGCTCAGCCCCGTGGCACCGTGTGATGTCTTCCTGGTGAGCGCTCCGCGGAGCCAGGCGCCAGGGCCTGGGACCCCGCAGGTCATGCCACAGGCTTCACCCTTCCCCCACCTGGCGGCCAACGGGCCGCCACTCACCTGGCCAGAGGACATGGCTGCAGTGGGACCTGCACATCTCAGTTAGGGGAGTGGCTGTGGCTCCTTCTAGAGATTCTTGGGAAATTCTTCCCACACCGGCCGCGGTGAACGCAGAGAGCTTGGTGTGGGGAGTACACCGCACACTTGCGGGACAGCGTGTGTCCTGAGACTAGCGTGCAGATGCCACTGGGCTGTTGTGTGGGCCACGGGCCTCGTGGAAGGAGCAGAGTTGCCTGTATGACCCTCAGTGGGACAGGTGGCTGGGGCTCCACAGGCTGACCTTGGGTCTTCCGTGACCCGTGCCCTGGGGATGCCGTGACCTCCTGGAGTCCTGGCCTGTGTGGGGTGTCTGCTATCAGGGCCAGGAGCCCTCTGCTCTCCTTCGGGTGCCCACTGTGTGCCTGGCCCTTGGGTGCCAGCACTGTGGCTGTGTCCTCAGACATGGCCCTGCCACGTGGCAAGGCAGCCCAGAGATGTGCGAGGTCCAGAGGAGACAACGGTAGTCATCCCGGGGACCCAGGCTTTGCTGAGCACCAGGGGACCCCTCCCCAAGGTCGGGTGGCATCAGCCCCTCACCCCTACCCATGCTTCTGAAATTGCAAATGCCCCCCCAACCAGGGCCCCATTCTACCTAAGGATGAGCCTAGTGACCCCAGCTAGTCCGCGTCTGAGGAGCCACCGGCATGGACCCAAGGACCCTGTGCAGCGGCTGGCTGCTCTGAGTGGTTTCCAGAGGTGAAGGGGTTAAAGTTTGCCCCATGTCCTAGCTTGGAAGTGTGGCTGGATATAGTCTGCAGGCAGGACTCCTGAGGAGAGGGAGATCCACCATGCCCACGTGGCCATCCCCTGGGTGGTGGGATGGTCTGTGGCCTGCAGCCAGCAGCATCAGACACTCCGGAGGGGCCGAGGGACACCTGGAAGGGCCCGATGCCGTGAATGCAGTGTCCACCCCAGCCAGGTCCCTGTGGAGGGCGGTGGGGCCGCTGTGGGGGCCACTTGGCCGCCAGGGGGCAGTGTGTGTGCCCGCTTCTTGTGTGTGCGGGCACCCTTGTGTTGTGTGGCCAGGACTCTGGGGTTGACCAGGCGAGGCTGCAGCCGGCACGCCAGCCTTGGGGCTAGGGCACAGTGTGCTGGCCGTGGCGGGGGCGTGGCGGGCCGTGGCGGGCCGTGGCGGGGCCAGAGGCTGCCCCGCAGAGCCTCTCCCCCGTGCCAGGACAGTGGTCATGACTGAGATGCTGGTCTCTGGGGAAGTTCCCAGGAAGCTGTTGGAGACACAGTGCGTGCAGCCGCCCGCCCTGGGGACACTCAGGCGTGGGACGGCCTGTGCCCTCTCGGGCAGCGGCTTTAGGGAGCGTGGAGCCTCCACGTCCACAGGCACACCTGGGGCGGCTTCAGAGAAGCCCTGAAGCAAGCGGGACGGGTGTGTCAATGGGGGATTCGGGAAGCACCAGGAGCGCCCACACTCGGGAACACGGTGCTGCGGTCTCCTGCCTGCAGAGCGGAGGACCCGCCGTGTGCAGGGTCTGCTCACACAGCCAGGCTTGCTGTGCGTGAGCCCGCGGCTTCTGGAAGCGGAGTAGGCCTGACGTCCACGGCCCTCGTCGTGGGCGCGATTAGCCGCGTGCGCACATGGGTGCTACCCCAAGCAGCCCGTCACCTGTCTCTCCTCCATTCTGCCGGAGGGGGGCTCCCGCGGTTGGAATAGCCCTGGGGGGTTGCTGGTTAGGACCCACCAGACCTTGTTGACTTTCACGGGGGCATAAGCCCAACGCCAGAGCCGCAGAAACTCCGGGTGTCGGGGTCGGCGGGGACCTGCTGCCCCACTGGCGAGCGCGGCCGTGCGGGGGGGCCATGGGGCTAGCGTCCCTGAGCCGATGTGAGCCGGGGACAGGGTCTCGTAGGGAGAGCGGGGCCCAGAGAGGGGCTTGCCACCAGCACACCGGTTTGCTTCCCCTGCGCCGTGGGGTGCAGAGCCCCCCGGGCCACCGAGCAGCTGGGGCTTCCCACGCATGTGTCCGGAGGGTCTGGCCGCCCTGCTCTTCTCAGGGAAGACGGCTCGGCTCCTCCTGCTGCTCCACTCCCTCTCCGGTTCCTTTTTTCTAGGGTTTGTGAGAGGTTGGCCAGCTGACCCTGACCCTCTTGGGGTGCGGCATCTTCTGGGTCTGTGGGGATGTCCACGTGTGCATGCCGAACCCAAGAGGGGCCGGCCACAACCGTAGGGTCCCCGGGTCCCCGGATGAAGTTTGGGGCAGATCCTTCCCTGACCCCACCTGGAGGGTTTGGGTGATTCTTCAGTGAAGGAAGCTGGACCCTTCTGTGCACCCCAGCCCCAGTACAGTTGAGTCGATGGTTGACGGTGCATCTTTCTGGAATCGGTCAACAGCTAATCAGTGTAAGCACATGCCGGGAATGCCTTAGAATCAAGTACTTGAAGATAATCATGTGAAAAAGCAGCCTGTGTTGCCACAATCGCATGGCCTAAAACCACAGACATTTATTCTGTGAAGTTTCTAGAGGCCAGAAGTCCGAAATCAAGGTGTCCGCAGGGCTGTGCTCTCCCTGATGGCTCCAGAGGAGGGTGCTTCCTTGTCTCTTCCAGCCCCTGGACTTGCAGCCGCACCTGCCCCATCTCAGCCTGGGTCTGCACGTGGCCTCTTCCCGTGTGTGTGTGTGTCCTCTCCTCTTCTTACAAGGACATCAGCCACTGGTTAGGGTCTGCCCAAATCCAGCACCACCCCCATCCTAACCAATCACACGTGCAAAGAGCCCATTTCCAAATAAGGTCTCATTCCGAGCTTCTGGGGAGGCGTGGGTTGTGGGAGGCACTGTTCAGCCGGGTGCGTCACCCGTGGACATGCAGAGGCCCTGTTTTCTGCGTCGTGTGGCCTCCGAGGGACTAACAGCCACGGGCAGCAAAGCCCACTATGGAGGATGGGCGGCCTGCACAGCAAGGCGTCAGCAGAGGTCCTCATTCTGAGGCTGCCCCAAGGACGTCCCCAAGTCCCCACCGAGCGGCAGCTGGAGTAGCTCGATCCCGGTGTTTGCTGATCCCAGAAGGCATCTCCATGTTCCCATTCTCCGCTCGGGAAAGCAGAGCGTTGCTAAGCTGGGCACGCAAACAAGCGTCCGGTGTCAATGTGTGGGACACGAGGACCGTGCTCCCCAAATCCCCACCTGGCTCCCAGTCGTGGCTGGCCCCCAGCCGGGTCAGCTTTAGTGTTCTTCCGTGGCCAGCCTGGGAGGGAGGGCGGCTAGCAGGGGCTCCTCCCACCGAGCCTGTTGGAAGCAGGATCATGACACGGTCGCCTTGTATCTGGAACCACTGTGATGAGCTCAGGACCAATTTCAGGGCATTGAGTTGCCTGGCTCGACAGGAGAAGCCTTAGGAGGCCTCTGCAGACCAGGGCAGGCCCTGCGCTGGGCTGATTCTGAAGGGTGCTACGCATCAGCCACGTTAGCGTCGGGTCCTCTGTCCCCTGCCTGTCCTTCCCACATCCCCCTCCTCGGGAAACCCCTCAACTTGGGCTCTTGATGCCGAACTGGCCATTTCCACCCCCTTCCACTGTGACCCACTCCCCACTCCCTCCCCTCCTGCCAGACCTCCTCCACCTTCCTCTTCCACCTCAGAGCTGGGGGGGGCCTTGGGGACACAGGGCTGATGCCAGTGCCTCCTCAGTGGAGGTCTGGGAGGCTGACACCCCTCACCTGCATCTCACCTCTGAACCTGCTCAGTGGCACCCACTCTTCTCCTGCTTCCTTCCTGGTCCTGCCCCAGGGCCTTTGCGTGTGCTGCCCTCTGCCTAGAACCCTGTCCCCACAGCTCGGCTCACTACCTCCCCTCCTTCAGGTGTCTACTCACACGTCACCTCTCTGGAGGCCTTTTAAGGCCCCAGCCTGGACCTTCGGGCCCTCCCCGCTCATTTCCCTCCCGGTGCTGGGCGGGTGCTCCCCAGAGAGACCGTGGGCCTTCGCAGACTCTGTTCTGCCTAATTTGTGCAATTGACCCCAGGTGCACCTGCGCGGTGCCTGGCGTGTGGGGTTACTCTGAGTCTGCCTTGTCGAATTTCCACTCGAGGTGGGAGCCATCCTCCCTCGCTCTGGACGCTCCGCCA
>NC_138375.1:612179-650438 GCF_054177405.1 Leptonychotes weddellii
GTCAGGTCCCAGCCCTGCCCTAGCAGAGCGGAGCAAGAGACCCTGTCCCACATCGTTGACCAGCATCCTGCTTCGCTGGGAGGACCCAGGCTGTCCTCATCTCAGCTCAGACCAGACAAGGAGCTCCAGCCAATGTGGTATTTCCTGTTGCCTGGGAATGTCTAGAAAATTCCAAGACAAGACCAAAAAGGGGGAGAGAAAGCAGAGGAGGCACAGTGAGGAAGGACAAGTCTGCACTGATTTATAGGTAGGAAAGTTCCTTGTGAACTGGAGACCCAGCCGTATGACAGAACCCAGAATTCTGCCAAGCAGCGGGCTCCTAAGCAAATACACCTGCGCCAGTCACCGTGCGTCTTGGTTTTGTGTTTACATATCAACATAGTTGCAAGATCCGTTACAACAGTAACAAGAAATGGGGACATATACAAACAAACTTCATGAACAATCCCTCTGTAACCTGGATGAAAAGGCGACACCATAAAGATGCCAGTTCTCAGCAAAATTATTTATAGATCTGGTGTCTTTTCTTTTTTTTTTTTAAGATTTTATTTATTCGAGAGAGAGACAGAAATAGCAAGAGAGAGCACAGGCAGGGAGAAGAGGGAGAAGCAGGCTCTCTGCTGAGCAGGGAGCCCAATGCGGGGCTCGATCCCAGGACCCAGAGATCATGACCTGAGCCGAAGGCAGACACTTAACCGAATGAGCCACCCAGGTGCCTGATCCGGTGCCTTTTCCACAAAAGCATAAATGTATTAGGGGAAAGTTCCCCAAATAGTTCACATGTTCATCTTGAGCAAACATGCAAGGGGCAGAAGGGGCCCAGAAAATACTGAATGGGACTGGGTGGGGGAGGGGCAGGGCTGCCATCTCCATCTGTCCTGGAGAGCATCCCCTGCCTGGACAGCCTCCAGAGCACCCAGAAGAACCCCAGGAGGTTGTCCAGGAATGAGATAGGTGTGGCCAGGTGTGCCTGCAGGTGTGAGAACTTGGTCCCCGCTGTTCCCTCTGCGCTATGGGAGTGGAGGTGGGGAAGCAAGGGGAGGGGGGTGCAGAAAGGAGTCCTCAACATCCAACACCCTGGATCTTTCTTTCCTCCTGTGCTCGCTTTGCCCTAATATCTAACCTCTCAGTCCTCCTCATTAACAGAGCCCCCAAACGTCAGCAGGCACATTTCCCAGCCTTCTTCATGGGTGGGTGTGGCCATATGACTAAATTCTGCCTAATGGGTCAAACAAAGGTATTGCGTGTGGCTTCTGGGTTGTGCTCTTGGGAGTGGGGGCTAATTGCCCTTCTCTGGACTCCTCTTTCTACTGCTGGAATATAACTGTGATGGCTGGACCAGGAACAGCTATCATGGACCATGAGGTAAGTGAGTCGAAATTACACAGAGCTGATCACTGATCTTCTTTAAGTCGTTGCTGAGATATCATCTTTTCCTGGGGGCATCCTGGACACCCCACTTACAGTTTCACCTCACTAGACCCCTTCTTTGTTTGCTTCTTCATTACAGCTCTTGTCTCTGCCTCACTTCTAGAATGCATGCTTCAGAGAGGTGGGGATTTCTGTCTCCTCTGTTATCTGCATGGCCTGGCATAGCTAGGCACTAGTAAATATTTGTTGAACAAATGAATGTGCAAAAGATGTTGAATATTGTAAAGTGCTATACCAAAAACATGAAGTGGTAGCAATATTAACACAAAATGAACATGTGGCTGGCACATGTGGCTGCCGGTGCCCATAAACAGAGTAGGCTAGTTCTTGCCCACATTTTCTATCCGGTGCATTGCTCCCGAACCTCCTGGTCTCACCCCCCTCCTTCCTGACTTATGCTCCATCCAGGTAGAAGTCTGAGGCTGGATGGACACCTAATGGTCAAGAGGCCAGGGTTGGGGGATGGGAGGATGCCAGACCAGGGTGTCCCTCCCCCAGACCCCACGGTCCAGGAGGCCTCCACCCTCACTCACTCCAGGAAAGTCTAGCACCGACCTCCTTGTGACTGGTCCCTGGCTGCCATTCTGCCGCTGGGGGTGGTCGCTGTCCCAGACCAGAGAGGTCTCCAGCATCCGCTGGCAGGCTTGTCCCAGGCCCTGGCACTGACCCCTGCTGCCTGGGTTGGGGGAGGGGTGTCTCCAAGGTCTTGCAGCGAGGTCCCCCAAGGCTCTGCTGTTCTGAAGGGACACTCTGGCTGGGAAATGGAGGCTTCCGCGCCTCACGGAGGGAATGTGCCCCTTTCCCGAGTGACTGCGTCCCCAGCCGCGCTCCTACTTGTCCTGGCCGCCCCCTCCGCGCTCTCCGTCGGGTCCCCTCTTCCCACGCCATGGCCCCCTCCCGGGTCCTTGCAGCGCCGGGTCCCTGAGACGGGCTCTGCCCCCGTGCCAGCCCCGCCCCCGCCGCCACCCCGCCCCCGCCCTCCCGGCGCAGACCTGGGCCCCGCCCTCGGCCGCACCGGCCCGGCTCAGCCCCGCAGCTTCGGCGGCGGCCGGGGACCTGGAGGCTGGGGCTGCGCTCCGGCCATCATGTCCCAGCGCTTCGTGGTGACCCCCGCGGCGAGCGGGGCGGGGGACGCGGGGCCCAGGCCCGAGGGCAGCGGCAGCCAGTTCCCCAGCCCCAGCCGGGCCCCGGATCGCGACCCCGCGGCCGCCCCCGAGACGCCGAGGGTGGACGCGCTGCCCATCCTGCGCTACTGCCGCGAGCCGAGCCGCTACGGTAGGTGCGGGCCACGCGGGGACGCTAATCGAGGGCGCGCGGGCACCCCGTCTGCGCGGCGGAGCCGGGCGGGCGCGCACCGGGAGGGTCGCAGACGGGGCCGGCGAGAGCGCTGCCCGGGCGCTGGCCTCGGGGACGGCCGCGGTGGCTGCGTCGTCAGCGTCGGGGTGAGCTGGTGTGGCGCATGCCCTGCGGGCTCCTCTGGGAACGGTGGGCTCGGCCCCGACGCCCCCGCTTTCTGCTCTGTCCTGCGCCCTGGAGGGGGATGCGAGTCCCCGGGTCCTTGTGAAAGCTCCCTGGCACCCTCTGACCTCACCGCCCCTGGAGCGCCGGGCATGCAGTGCAAGTCAGGGTGCAAGTGCGGGGAGTGGTGGGCGCTCAGAGCCCACGGCGGCAAGGCTGCCATTCCTCCTGTCTGGGTGAAGACACCCAGCGGTCAGCGAGGCCCGCCGGGCCTGGACAGCGCTCTGGTCAGTCACTTGGTTCCAGCCGCCAGCGGACTCCCCACCCCCTCACCTTTAATCATCCAACTTCTACTAGCGACTTTCCTTTGGTTTTGAGGATTGTGGTCGGAAGGCCCTGAGAAGTGCAGGCGGGCACCTCGGTGATCCCTGCCCTGACCGGGTGTGCTGGGGGGCTGCTGCATGGACCACGGCCCCTAGCACAGGACGGCGCCCCACAGCCCTGGGTGGGGGAGGGTGCAAACAGGAGGACAGGCAAAGGCCGGTTCCCAGCAGCTCCGGGTCTGACTGGATTCTGAGAGGCCCTTGCCCTCTAGCCTTAGGCCGCTCCTGGGAGCAGATGGTCCTGTGGCTGCCCTTGGTCTGTGATTTGCCGGCCCCTTTGGGAGCCAGAGCCTCCACCTCTGGGCTGATGTCTGAATAACCTGCAGCTTTTCAGGAGCCCAGGCGTTTCCTGCAGGTCAGCGGGGGGAGGTGGGTCTCTGGACAGAGGGGCCTCAGTCTGCCCCCCCCCCCGCAATGTAGGGGGCGCAGTGCATGCGGTGAGAGCTGAGAGTGCCAGGGGTTTTGGATTCTTTCCGACAAGGCCTTTGTTGACTTACTCGGGAAATTCTTTAACACGGAGATGAACTCTCAGCTGTGCCTCCCTCACAAGCCCGGGCGTTCTGTGGCTCATGAGCACACGCACACACGTGCACGTGCCCTCTCTCAAGGACGGCATTGGTCCAGACATGTGGTGGGCACTGGGGTGTGTGTCCATGGGTTTCGCTCTGAGCCTAGGTCAGGTGTGGCCATGACACCTGTCACCTGGGGGCAGCCAGTTCTCGGGTCCTGCTCCCTGCCCATCGCCCTCTTAACCTTGGGGGCCTTGGTTTGCACTCCAGGAGGGGTAGTGGCCGCGGGCAAGGCAGAGGGGCACCCTCCCGCCGCTGCCCCTGCTTACCCGGGAGCACCCTCCTCTTGTTTGCTCTGCGAGCAATGATTCTGCTGTTAATCGATTTGTATGAGTCAGAACAACTAATTATTTCTGGGACTGCCGGCTCCTGTGTTCTGAGGGAAATTGCTTTTTTTTTTTTTTTTAATATGTAATCCCTGAGGGAAATCGCTTTGACAAAAGGGGTCAACAGAGACTTCTGGGAGACCGTGGGTGAGAAAAGAGCCCCCAGCTGAAGCAGGTGGTCCTCCTCATGTGTGGCCGGCAGCAGGGAGAGAGCGGCCTCTCCACTCCCTGTCCCGGGGGGCCCCAAGGCCCCAGCCTGGGCTTGCTGGCCCTGCCATGGTCTTCCCCCCAGGAACTGGGGCCTCAGAGGCCGTGGCCTTGCCTCTTGGCAGGAACATGGACTCTCAGTGGGCCCTGTCCTGGCATGGAGCTGTTCGCCCAGCAGTGTGCAGGTCCCGGCTCCCCGGGACTGACCCTCCAGGTCCTCCTCGAACCTCGTCCCCCCTCCTGGCCCCCTCTGCCCCGCTTGTCCTGGGCCCCCAGCATGCTGGCCTGTGCCCCTGGGGAAAGGGTCTGGTGCCGGGAGACACGCTTCGGTCTCAGCTTGTCCTCTGCCCTCCGAGCTCCTGATATGTTCGTCCTCATGCTGACGAGGGAGAAGGGCATGGCCCCAGAGTCCTCGAGTGGTAGATGGGAGACAGGGGGCTGTTTGGGGCCAGGGAAGCCCTACAGTCCCCCCACTCCCACCTTCACCTCTTCTCTTGGGCCTGCGGTCCAGGAGGTCAGACCTCCCTCCCTCCCCTCCCCCCATCCGGCTGCCCCAGCCCTCGGGTGTGGGACGGTTCTGAGCCGGGGCCACGCTGTGCTCTTGCCCCTGGCTGACATGGTTGCCGATGCACAACGGGGCTCCAGTGGGGCGGCAGTTACAGGGGCACGGCTCCAGCCAGGGATCAATCAGCTGATTGTGTGCCCTGCCCGCTGCAGGAGAACAAAAGACCGATTATTTGACGAGACGCTGCCGGTAAGACAACGTGCACCAAGTTTAAAAAGCAACTCGGGTTCTGTGGCGTGCCTTTGCGCGGGGCGGCACCTGCCCTGCATTGCCCTCCCGCTTCTGTGTACGAATGAGGGGGCTTTCGAACCCGGGACGACGCGCAGCCTCCTGGCACAGAGGCGCCTCATGCTGTGTCAGGACCCCGCCAGCTCCGAATCGGCCAGGCTGAGCATCGACTTTGCCCTTTGACCAGCTCCCCTCCAGTGAGTCTGCTTGCTGTGCGTTTGTGCATACGGGCACTTTGAGCGGGGTGTCCCTTCTCTCTGCCGAGGGACCGGACGTAATCCCAGCTCCCGGCGCCCCGTCCTTGTGTCCCTGGGAGCCGCGTTTCCTTGGCACACACCGGTCTGCTGCGCACTCTGTGCCGAGTCCCATTCCTTCGTCGAGGGTGGCAGGGTTTGTGCTGGGAGGGAGGGGAGGCTTCTTCCCCCCAGGAGGTGGGGGTGCTGTCCCCAGGCCACCTGCCTGCCCTGCCTGGCTGCACCGCGGGTCTGCGTGCTCCGGCAGGAGGGAGACGAGCTCGGCAGCGAGCAACTGGGCCGGGATGGGCTGCTGTAGCCCCACCACTTTGGAACCCGCCCGGGAGGAAGGGCAGGGACAGAGGGAGCCTTGGCCTGAAAGGACGCCGCCCTGCGGCCACAGCCACCCACCTGCCCCTGCGACGCAGGGCCACACTCCTCGGAGCTTGGCTCCCCAGAGGCCCAACTCCCCTCAGCCCCCTCCCAGTCTCAGGTCCGGGCGGGTCCGCAGGTTGGGGGGTATCAGACAGAGGCCTGACCCTGAGACAGGGCCTCCGGCCCCCGCTGTCTCCGCAGGCGCTCTGAGCCGTGCTCCTGGGGAGGCCGGGGCAGCCCCTCGCTGAGTCAGGTGGACCCTCACGCGGCTCCTGGTTTCCGCTCTGCCCTGGGGTGGAGGCCCGTTTCCAGCCCCTGTTGCAAGGTCGACTTTCTGTTTCTCTGAAGGCACCGTGGGTGGGGGTCCTCAGAGTCCCACAGAGGCTCAGATGACAGCTGGGGGGCTGGTCACGCAGGCCTGTTGTTCAGAACATTCAAGTGTGTCTGTGTCCACATACATGTGCCTGTGAGTGTCTTGTCCATGTCGGGGTGTGACCCCATGTTTGGCTCTTCGCTGCGGGAGGGGGAGGTGAGGGTCGGCCACCGAGCCTGAGAACCTGCTCCGGCCAGAGGGGCATCGTGTGTCTGAAGGGGGACGCTCCCTCAAGAGCCGGGACCTGGGAACCCAGGAACGGGACGAGGCAGGGAGCCGTCATCCGGCATGCGGCTGGCCCCCCACACTGCTGTCCCCGGGGAACGGGCTCCCCGCTCACCGTCTGGGCCGGGCCCTCCGCACAGTCTGTGAACCCCGGGAGAGCCCCCCTCCCCACCCGGACCGTGCGTCTGCACTTTGTGCGACTTCACAAGTGGGTCATAGGTTTCTGCTCCAGGTGTGTGTCAGGGGCAAGTCCCGGTTCCCTGGCCGATGTTGGTGCTTTCTCGTCGGGTAGGAGGCTCAGCACCGCTCCTGGCTGCCCAGGAAGGCATGAGCCCGAGTCCAGGGTGTGGGCTGCCCAGCTCTGGTGTCAGAGAACCCGCCACCCTGCTGGGCAGGCTCTGTTCTCTTTTTACTTAAATATTTCATGGGGTGCAGCGCTCGTGTCGGTTCTTACGGAGCAGCTCTGTCCAGAGCACCCTCTCGGGGAGCTCTCCCCTTCGTGGTTTCTAGCTCGCTGACGAGAACTCTTGAGGGTGTGCCCCTCACTCCCTGCTTGCTACTTCTGCTCCGTTTGGCGTCCTTTCCATGGGGCGGTGTCGCGGTTTTGGAGGCACCAACTCCCATTAAACATCAAAATGACACGGTAAGTCTGTGTTCAACTGGCCACACCGCCATCCTTAACCCATGGGGGCTGCGCGTGGGCAGGCCCAGGACCCCGGCAGGAGCCCTGTGCGCAGTGCCTACCCGGGGCCCCCAGCGGCCCTGCACGCGCCTCCTCCCACCTGGGCCTCTGGCCCCGTGAGCAAGGGCTGCACTGTGTGAACGTGGGCTCGGGCTGGGGGTCCCAGACATGTGTCCACGGATGTTGGCTACCGTACAAACGTGGGGGTGTGTGTGGCAGAAAGGTGGACAGAAGACGTGGTCCTGCCACACGCTGGAGTATTGTCCCACCTTGCAAAGGAGGGACGGACGTCCTGACACCTGTTACAGCAGAGACGGGCTTGAGGACACTGCTCAGTGAGACGGAGCCGTCACGGGGGACACAGCGTCCCTCACCGGAGGCCCGTGGAGGAGTCCCGTCCACAGAGACACAGGGGAGGGCGCAGGGGCTCCAGGCAGGCTGGGACAGAGGGTTTCATGAGGACAGACGTTCAAAGAGGGGAGGCGGGGATGGCCGCACAACACTGTGCACGTGCTGAGTGCCACTGTATACAGAATGGCTGAAAGCTTCAAGTTTTAGGTCAGATCTGTTTTGCCACAATCAAAAAAGCAAACAGGAGAGGGGGTGAGAGGAAACCGAATTCGTCCCCTCCCCGACCCTCTGCTTCCAGCAGGTAGGCTAGCTGCTGTCTGGTTTTCCGGAGGAGGAGGAGGAGGTCACTTTGATTAAATCCGTGCTCCCCAGCAGGGCTCTCGCCGGGGTCCTTTTCATCTAAATTACTCTCTGCAAGGTGCGAGTTCAGGCCATTTGCAGAAGATGTTTTTGTCCAGGGACCTTCCTGCTTCAAGCAGCCCCCAGTGTGGCCTTTCCGGGCTGGTCCTGGAGCAGGAGAGGGGTGGCGGGCTCGCAGTGGTGGGGTCGGGGAGGGGCTTGGGCACGGCTGCAGGCCTGGGAGACCCCTTCTCACCTTGTCCCCGAGCCTACTTCTCCAGGGACCAAGAAGGAGCCCTAGGCCTCAGTCACCCAGCCAGGAAGGCCCCTTCTCCCTGGACACCCCGGGGACAGCCTGTCCTGGCCGCTGGGCCCGTGGGCCCCCTCACCCCAGAGCAGGAGGCCGAGTTCTCCAGTCGGAAGGAAGGGCCTGCCCCCCCCACCCGTGGAGACTGCTCCTGCATGATGTCATCAAGAGTCAGGCGGGGCACCTGGGAGGCTCTGTCGGTCAAGTGTCCGATTCTTGATTTCGGCTCAGGTCATGACCTCAGGGTTGTGGGGTCGAGCCCCGTGTAGGGTTCCGCGCTGGGTGTGAAGCCTGCTTGGGATTCTCCCTCTCCCTCTTGCGCCCCGTGCCCCTGCTTGCCCTCTCTCTCTCTCCCTCCCTCTCTCTCTCTCAGGCCCACGTGGTCCCCAGTCCTCGCTGGGCACAGGGAGCCTGAGCCCTTCCTTCTGCTGCAGCCCTGGGCCTGGTGCCACCCCCAGTGGGCAGAGTGGGTGCCTCAGGGCATCGGGTGCTGGGAGAAGTTCCCTGGAGGCCGTGATGGAGCCATGATGCTCACCTGAGAAAATGTGGACAGTGTTGTATTCGGGGGCCCCAGAGAAGCGGAGCCAGCAGGATGTGTGCGTGGAGAGAGAGAGATTCCAAGGATTGGAGTAGTTCATGCAGCCGTGGCTTAGTGTGTCCAAAGTCTGCAGGGTGGGCTGGCAGGCAGGAGACACGGGGAAGGCTGCAGTGCCCAGGGGCCGCCTGCCGGCAGGATTCCTTCCTGCCTGGGGAGGTCAGCCCCTGTTCTGCCAGGCCGTCAACTGATTGGACGAGGCCCACCTGTGTCAGGGAGGACTCAGAGCTTCTCACTTTCAATGTTAATCTCATCCAAAAGCATCTTCACAGAAACATCCGGAATAATGTGTGACCTCATACCTGGGCAGCGAGGCCCAGGCAAGCTGACAGGCACAGTGAACCGTCACAATAATGGAAAGAAAATGTGCTCAGAAGTAGTCCCTGTGAAAAAGCCTCTTCCGGGCTGTCTCTGCGTGTCCACAGTCATGTGGCTGCGTCCTCGTGGTGTACCTGCTCTTTCCAACTTTACCTCTTAATGTATTGGAAATGCTTTTTCTGAATAAAAATGCCTTTATTCTTTTTATTCTTTGGCTCTGGCTTTTAGAGGATGGCGTTAGAAAACCAACAGAACATGGGCGCCTGGATGGCTCAGTCGGTTAAGCGACTGCCTTCGGCTCAGGTCATGATCCTGGAGTCCCGGGATCGAGTCCCGCATCGGGCTCCCTGCTCAGTGGGGAGTCTGCTTCTCCCTCTGACCCTCCCCCCCTCATGCTCTCTTTCTCTATCTCATTCTCTCTCTCAAATAAATAAATAAAATCTTAAAAAAAAAAAAAAAAGAAAACCAACAGAACACAAAGCTCGAGGCAGTAAGACTTCTCGCTTTCGGTGAGTCCACGGCAAAGCTGGCTGTTTGGTTGCCAGTCCTTCTGGGTGTTTTAGGTTTTCTCCAAAGCCTGTGCAGCCGGCTACTCCTTTCAGGGCTGTTCCCGTGGAGAAACACACCCGTGTTCGCATCTCAGCGGCCGCTGTTCGGGAGGGACCGGCTTCCCACACCATGACCCTGCAGAGGGGTGCTCCCACGTGTCCCCAGCCGCTGGCTGAGACCTGTGGCCGCCAGGGACGCAGCAGAGCAGGGCTGTGTGGGAGCGGAGCTTGCCCGTGGCCGTGGCAGGTGCGCCCCGGCGGTGGTGGGGCTGGGCGTCCCTGGCCGGTCATGTATGTGGCTGATGCTAGTCTCGTGGACTCTGTGTCAGGGCTGAACGGATGCTTTAGTATTCGTTCACGAGCTTGGAAAGTCTGTTACCTTCAGAGGCTCAGAGACGAGACACGGCCCGGGGGTGGCTGCCAGGTTGCCTGAGATCGCAGGGAAGGGCGGCAGGTGGGAGGCTGGGACCCAGGGCCTGTTTTTCCTGTTTACTCAGATGGTCACTTCTGAAACACCATTGCAGCAACTTGCCGCGTGTCTCCATCGGGAGTTATTTGCCCCACCCCCCACCCCATGACCCGTCACACACTGGGTGGTGAGCTTTTGCACTTAATCGACGGTGCGGGGCTGTGGCGTCTGCTCCCTGGGTGACGTTTGGCGGGTGCCCACGGGCAGCTGGCCTACCCTCCACCCCTGCGCAGTCGGGGCTGGACACACCTCTCTCTTCCGTTCAATCCCTGGGACGCTGATGCTCCAACCCAGGCAGGCTGGCCCAGGGAGGGTCTGGCTGGGAGGCCATTTAAAGTCGGGTTGGAATGGGTGACGCCAGTGAGTCGCAGGGTCCAGGTGGCTGAAGACGCCCCTGCGCCGGCCTGGGGGCCAAGGAGACATGGAGCGGGGGGGACCGGGCACCTCCCTCTGCCGCTGCCCGCACCCCTCGACTGCCCTCGGTGGAGGCTGGCGGGCCTCTTAGGACGCCCTCCGTGAGGCCAGTGGTGTGCGGACTGCCTGAGCTCAGGGAGCAGGTTCAGGGCACCGTCCGTGGAAAAGCAGGCCTGGATGTTAGGGAGAACCCCAGAAAATCGGCGGAGTTCACATAGGCTACTTAACTCAAAGCGTCTCCTTTCATTTGAGAGGAATGCCATGGGATGTTCTGGAGCTCCAAAGGCTCACCTTCCCGGCTGTGGGAGACTCTGCCTTCCAGAAATCGCTTCTGGGGCACACGCGGCTGTCTCCTGACCGCACCCCCCACCCCGCATCAGTGCCTTCCTCCGCCCCGTCCCTGGCCTCGCCGAGCTCGCGTACGGAAGTGGAGAATGGGCCGGGTGAGGTCCGTTTCAGGCTTCCGTTGTCCGTGTGCTTTTATGTGTTCTGAACTCTGCACACGTGGCCCAACGAGCAGGAGCCGCCGGAAGAGTTGGGGGTGTGGGGGGGCCGTGGTAACCCTCTGGGTCGGTGGTCCGTGTGGGGCGGGCGGTGCTGTGGGCTGTGAGCTCAGTGGGGCGGGGGGAGATGGAGCTGGAGACGAGGAGGAGACGGCGGTGACTTCCGTCTCCCCGTGGGGTCGTCCCTGCAGGGGGAGGGTGTGGAGGTCACTCAGGCCGGCGGCGTGGGGTGGCCAGCAGGGCCCGGGGGCTGGCAGGCTGGGCCGGGTGCGGCTCGGGAGGGACACGGCGGGCACGCTCGCGCGCCTGGGCAGTGCCTCCTTTCGGGCGCGGGGAGCGGCGGTCTTTCCAGGGTGACGCAGTCCACGACTCTTTCATGCTCCAGCAGGACTCGCGTGGTCGCGCCACGGCACCCAAAGAACAGACTCAGAACAAAGCTCCTTCCCCCCCCCACCACGTGGCACCAGAGCCCCGTTCCTTCCTTCAGTCATTCCCTGGCTCACTCATTCCTCCGTCCTTGGGGCCTGAGCGGTCCCACACACTCATGCTATCCCCTATGGCAGCTGCCAGCCACGGGTGGCCGTGGAGCTCGTGGAATGTGGCTGGTGCAACTAAAAACTGGATTTAAATATTTTGAATTTTTAACTAATTCGAATTTAAACTCAACCAACTGCCTGTGCTTGGTGGCTGCTGAATTGCACAGCATGGGCCCGGTGCTGGGGCAGAGGGGAGCACGTGCCCAAGCCCGCAGCTCCGGGAGCTTGCACTCCAGGCCACGGCCCGTGAGCAGGGGCGCAGGAAGGTGGGGCTGCCCAGACGGCTGACGGCGCTGGGGGTCCTGGCCCCAGCATCTCAGAGTGTGACTGCACTTGGAGATGGTCTTTAAAGAGGTGATGAACAGAGCCACGGAGGGGCGACCACGTGAGGACACAGGCCACGGACAGAGGCCTTGGGAGTAATAGCCTCCAGGACGTGAGGCCACGCAGGAGGGTTGTGTGTGCCCCCAGCTGGGGCTGCCCGTTCTGCCACCGCAGCTAAGATAAGCCGTGGGCTCTGGTAGCCAGTGCACGCCCCCTCCCCCGTCCCCCCAGGGGGGGCTGAGCCTCCTCCACCACGGAGCTCCCGCGAGCAGCCTCCCGTTGTGGTCCACCACGAGGTCACTGAGCCCATCAGAGCCCGCGCAGGGACCCTGCCTCACCTGGGCCAAGCTCCCGCCCCTGCTCCACCTGCATCGGGCTCCCCTCCCCCTCCCCCCAATGGCCACCTGAGCCCTCCCCAGGGCCCCAGCGCCTCCTTGCTGCCTCGTGTTGCCTGGAGACCTGAGAGCTCTTGTCCCGCTAGACTACAAAGCCGAGTGGCGTGGGCCAGCTCCGCCGGTGGTGTCAGGCACACTGGTCAGCCCCCGCCCGCCTCTCTGGGGGGCTGCTGCAAGGGGCTTGAGGGGAGCAGGTGATGCCAGCAGCCCACCTCCATCCTATGCACCTGTGCCCACCAGGCCTGGGGACGCTGATGACCTGAGGGATGACCAGACACAGAGCTGCCTGGGGATGCAGATCAGTGGTTAGCATCACCCTTTGGAGACTCCAGGGCCCCCCACGCTGCCCCATGCCACCACCTGGGGAGAACTGGCCAAGATCAGGGGCTGCCTCCTCTGGACAGCAGCCTGCCTGAACTCACACAGGCCTGTGGCTCCCTACCCCGGGGTGGGGGCTGTAGGGTCCTGTGGGTCTGGGTGTCCCCCTAGAGCCATCACATGGTCACGTCCCAGCCTCCCGTGGACAAGACTCCCCACGTTGGCCCGTAGGAAGTATGGACCTGCTCCCACGCACACACCTCTCTGCAGGGTTCTGAGCCACCCATGAATCTGGCCTGGGCCGAGGGACCCCTGGGAGCTCGCCAGTCAGCTACAGACATGGGCCCCTGGTCCACACGGCCAGACCCTGGTCGAGAGCTATGTTTCCCGAGGGTCTGCTGAGGATGGCTCCTTCGGGGGTGCTGACCGGTGCAGAGAAGCAGGGAGCCCCTTGGCCACCACCCTCCCCCGCCGGAGCACCCTGGCCTGAAACTGCTCCTCTGGCGTTAAGCCTGTCCCATGCCTTGGACGTGCGGGGACTCAGCGACGTCCTGGGAGGCGGAGGGCATATTCTGCCACACCCAGCACCTGCGGCCAGAGGTCTTCTCCGCTGAGCCCTTCCTGGGACTGGTGACCCGAGTCATATGCGTCAGAAACTGCTTTAGGGACATGGAGAATTCCCTCTGGATGCTTCAGAGCCCAACCAGGTGTTCCAGAGGGTAGGAATGAGATGCGCCCTAGGACAGAGCAGGAAGGGGGCTCACAGGACCCCACCCCCCAAAGGCAAGCAGGCCTGCTGGTGGGAGGGGGCAGGGTTGCAGAAACAGCTGCCCGAGGGGCCAAGCAAGGCCATGCTGTCTGCCATGGGCAGGGGGCTGAGTGGATGCCTGCTGAGGACTGTTAGGGTTTGCTGAGCCCCCCTCTCATCTGTGCCCACCCTCCAGGGACCACCTCTTTCAGGCTGGGCCGGGCCTCGCTGTCGCCTGCTCTCGGCTGGGGGCTGGAACCTCTTGAGAATGAGGTTGCCTTCCTGCCCTGCCCCCTCCTGCCTCCCCGTGTGCTGCCTTCAGCCCCCGCTCTGTGTGTGGGCCCATGGGTCACCGTCCCGGCTCCCCTCCGTGGGAAGCCTTGCCAGCCTCCTGCTGAGGCCCAGGAAGGCCCCCCCTTCCCCTCCTGCCTGTGGACTGTGAGTGGGAGACAGGACTGGCCCAGAGGGAGAGGATGGAGCCTGGCTTGCGGGACCATTGGGGGTCCCAGAATGCACCTGCTGTGGCCTGAGCCCCTCCACCCCAGCAGCCCTTCCAAACTGGGGACCTCAGCTGTCCCCCTTTGAAAGGCCAGACGGTGGGTGGGGGCCCACTAGGGACAGGGCACAGTGGATCTCCTGCCTGGGAGCTGCTCCCTTGAGGACACATGTTTTATGACCACAACTGTGAGGATGTGGCAGAAAGCCCAGCATTCTGGGTGAGATAGTGGCAACCGGGGTTTGCCAGCCCGTCCCACAGTCCGAGATGGTCCCACTGTGTGCACAAGGCTGCAGAGGAGCTTTGGGGAATGACCCTCCTCGAGCCCCCTCCCTGCGAACCAAGTACTTCTAGGTTTGGGCCTTATCTTGCATTAGTTTTGAGGCTGGTGGTGGGCTGAATGGTGGCCCCCAAAAGATATGTCCACATCCTAACTCCTGACTCCTGTAAATGGGACCTGATTTGGGAAAAGTATCCTTGCAAATGGGATTAGGTTAGGGACATGGGGGTGAGAGGTCATCCCGGGTTATCCGGTGGTCCTGAGTCCAACAACCAACATCCTTAAAAGAGACCCAGAGGAAGACACAGACGCACCAGGGAGAGGCCACCTGAGGAGGAGACGGAGGTCGGAGTGCCGGGCCACCAGGCAGAGGCAGGCGGGACCGTCCCCTGCGGCCTCCCGAGGGAGTGGGGCCCTGCGACACCTGGCTGTCGGACGTGTGGCCCCAGGGCCCTGAGAGCCGGCCTCGCGGTCTGTGGCTCTGGGTTACAGCCACCCCAGGGTACTGGTCCAGGCTCTCAGTGGTGCTGGAGGGGCTGCCTGGGTTCACCTGGGAGCTGTTTCTGGAATGCTCCTGGGCGCTGGGGATGCGGGTGCAGAAGGAGAGCAGAAGAAAATCCCGGCCCTCCCTTCCCGGACCCTCAGCATGCCCCAGTCCGTGGCATCTTCGTGGCCGGCACAGGGGCTCCTGCAGGTGCTACTTCTCTGGGGACTGGGCTCGGGCCCCACTGTCTGCATCTGCAGGGATGGAGGGGAGCCGAGGGCGAGCAGCCCCCAGCCCGTCCCTGGAGCACCCACCCTCAGCCCGGGAGCCGGGCAATCCTCCCGAGTGCCGAGCCCCACGGAGGCACCTTCTCTCGGGCTTCGCGGGGCCTCAGCCGGCAGTCCCTGGAGGGCGAGGCTGGACCCCAGCAGGGAGGTGACGGCTGTGTCCTGGAGCAAGTGGCCGATGAAGAGAGCGGGACTGAGGGGTGCTGGAGGGGCCTGTGGAGGCTGGGACCTGACCCCGAAGTGCAGGCCGCTCTCCAGCCTCCTGGGAAGGCCCGGAGCAAGTACCTCTGCCGCCGTGGCCACGGGGACCCCCGTGCCCCGCCCCACCAGAGCCCCTCCCTGCGCAGACCCCCCAGGACCCCGCAGGGGGGTCCCCTGCAGAGCCAACATGGCCGGCCCTGCCTGCCCCTCATGCGCATCTGCACGGACGTGCCGCAGAACACGGGCCTGCACGGGCCTCGGCCAGCGCCCCAGGGAAGCCGGGCAGGCTCCTAAGTCTGTGACCGCCTTTACAGACAGAGACTGCTTCTCTCCCCGTGCTCCCCGCGCCCCCCCAGGGCGGCCCGGCTGTGCTTTATCAAAAAGAGTCATTTGACCTTCGCTCACACGGGTGACCCGCGTTGCTTGGAAGCCGGGCTGTGACTGTGGCATCGAGCCCCCGGTGAGCTCCCTGTGGTGACGCTGGTGCGGAGCCCGCGGCAGAACCCAAGCGGGACAGAGGACTCGGGGTGCTGGCGGGCAAGGAGGGGCTGTGCTGCGGGCCACCTGTCCTTTTGTACCTGTGTGCACACGGCCCCGTTCCGTGTGCAGGCGCCTGGGGGTGAGACCGCCGCACAGGGCAGGTGTGGGGGTTTCGGGCAGGAAGGGCCTGGCTCGCTGGGCAGGTGTGGGGGTTTCGGGCAGGAAGGGCCTGGCTCGCTGGGCAGGTGTGGGGGTTTCGGGCAGGAAGGGCCTGGCTCGCTGGGCAGGTGTGGGGGTTTCGGGCTCGCTGTGTACGTCTCTCTCACTTCATGCGCAGGCAGGGTGTTTGTGGGCTCAGGGCACCGGCCTACATTTTAGCTGCCGTGTGCTGGCTCAGTGCTTTCCCCTTCCTGCCGGGCTGACCGTGGGCAGAGCGCCGAGGGCAACTCATCGAGGTGTGGACGCGCCCGGTTCCGGGGACACATCCGGTTGTGCACTGCACGCAGTCGTCTTGGGAGGGGACGCACACCCGCGAGCGGCTCCCAGTCCACTTTGCAGAGGGTGGCACCTGGACGGGCCCCCCAGGCCGGCGGGGTGGGGTGCGGGAGAGGCCACCACAGGTGCAGGATGGCCAGGGGCAGCGTGGCAGGTGGTCTGAGGAGTCCGGGCAGGGCTGGGGGACGAGGGCACGGCGGCAGGGCCCTGGGGCTGGCTGAGGCCCTGTCGGGCGCCCACCACCCTGGGGCTGGCGGGTCCGCGTCGCAGAGTCAGGTGTGGGGCGCGGCCTGGAGAACGGGGCTGTGGCTTCTCCCCGCGAACGGCGTTCCGCACAGGTTTTCTCAGCCCCTACGTGGTGATCGTCACCCAACCCAAGTGAAGGACGTGTGGCTTTAGTGGTCATGGGAAATGACGGAGGTCGGAGCGCCGGGCCACCAGGCAGAGGCAGGAGGGACCGTCCCCTGCGGCCTCCCGAGGGAGTGGGGCCCTGCGACACCTGGCTGTCGGACGTGTGGCCCCAGGGCCCTGTGGACTGTGAGTGGGAGACAGGACTGGCCCAGAGGAGAGGATCCGCATCTTGCTTATGCCAAGAATTCCTTGTGTCTACTGAATGCACTCCGTGGTCTCAGAAATGTGTGTGTCCCCTACCGAGGGTCAGGCCCTGAACCAGGTGCGAGGGGGGCAGGCCTGGCTCAGATCCGGGCGTGAGGAGCCGCCTCCCTCGCAGCCCTGACTGTGAGTTCAGATGATGCGCTGGACTGAGCAGGAAGGGCCTTGAGTGCAAAGGCCGCTTCCGGGAAGAGGTGCCCTAAGCTGCCCAGATGTCCAGCCCAAGGGCAGCAGTGCAAAGGCCCTAGGGCAGTGCCAATGTCAGGATGGGGCCTTGCATGTGAAGGACACCTGGGGTGGGCACTGGCAGAGCATGCTGTGGGGAGGGGTGGTCCATCACACAGGCCCAGGCAGGCCGTGGGAGTGGGAGAGCGTCACGGCAGAGAGGGGGTCTGGGCCTGCTCGGGATGCGGGGGGAATGCAGCTTAGCCGGGGACAAGGAGCCAGCCTCCTGTGTGGTTGGTTAGGCGATTGAGTGGTCGGTCCTGAGCTGGATGTGGGGCAGTCACTGACCAAGTCTTGACCGTCTGGACTGATCGCTGCCAAGGTCGTGGGCAGGGTCCTGTTGTCCGTTTCTGTGTGGTGAGGGGAGTAGGCTCTGGGTCATTCCTGGATTCGGACTTCTGTTTGCTTGTTTGTTTTCAGGTTTCTGAGACGGGGGTGGACAGCCCCTGCAGTGGAGGGGACATAGTGGCCTCGAGGTGACTGGTGGAAAGTGGCTGGCCGTGAACCATGGGGCACATCCATGACAGTCCCAGAGAAGTACTTTCTCCGAGAACAAAGGCCCTGTGGCCACCAGTGTGGGGCATGGTTTGCAGGTGGAGGCTGACTCCTGAGAACGGGGGCCTCTGCGCTCGGCAGGAGACACCGGAAGGAAGTGCAGAGGGCTCGCTCTCGAGGTCTGGGGGGCTTCTTCCTCCCCACCCCATGCGCTGGCTGAATGAGAAAACACGCAGACAGACAAGGGCCTGCTGGTTTCTTTCCCTCTCTGGGCCCCGATGGCCTCCCTCTCGGCTCCCTGGTGGTGGGGGTGGATTCTGTTCTGAGGAAAGGTCCCTTGGATGCTGAGACATGGGCGAGGCGACGGGCCAGCAGCTCCGCGGCCATCACTGTGGCCTGTCCTTCGCACCCGGAGCCTGCCCGGGAAGCATTTTGCTGGGGGCATCCTTGCCTGTCTTGCAGGAGGAGATCCTGTTGACTCTAAAACATGAGGAAAACATGCGCGTAATTGCTAGTCCGGGCCGCACCGGGCTCTTGCCTAATTCCCTCCCTGGGGTACCTGCGGGGCAGGGTGTCCAGGGAGTACTTGAAAATCTTCCACTCCCTGGGAAGAGGGAGGCTGGCGGGGACCCCGAGGCCGCCACACCTCAGAAGGCCGAGCCTGTCCACCTGCGCGCCCACCTCGTGCCCTGAGCACAGGGTGGCCAGACCCAGCAACCAGCCGTGGGCGGGACGCGTGACATTCCCGTTTCAGTAGACACAAGTAATTCTTGGCATAAGCAAGATGAGGGACCAACCTCACCCAAGCAAAGTTCAGTATTTATCTGAAATTCCAGTTTGACCGAGTGCCCGGTGTCGGTCTCACAACCCCCGTCGGGAGCCCTCCAGCCACGAGGTTCTTGTAGAGCTGGCTGGTTTTAGGACTGGTGATGGCCCTGGGTCCTGGAGGGGAGGAGGCTGGGAGCCCGCGTGGTGAAAGCGACCTGGACAAGCTGAGGGGACGTGTGGGGATGTTGGGTCAGCCTCAGCCAGCGAGCGTGGGCTCCAGGGCCGGGCCCGAGAGCCAGCGAGGGTTCCTCATGCGGGGGGCCACCGCAGAAGGGCAAGATAGGGACAGGAGCTGCTGCTGTTGACGCAGGGGGCTGGGGGCCCTGAGTCCAGTGTCGCTGTTGGGGGTCGGCTCCTGGGGTCACACTGCCCATCTCCCCGGAGACCGGGGCTGTGCGGCGAGGAGACCATGGGCCTGGCCCCCTCTGCTGCCCCTGGGGCCTGTGTGGCCCACAGGGGGCTGTGCGGGGCCCTGCGGGACTGTGTGTATCCCAGGCTGGCGAGATGCGGAGTTTCTGGAAACTTCTGCGCGCGGTGGGGACACTTGGCTCTCTAGGGGAGGCGGGCGGTTTCCGAAGCTGGAGGGCAGTGCCGAGCCCAGCAGGCAAGTAGCAGGGCGACCAGTAGGGGGCAGGCGAGCACTGCGGGAGGGGTGGGGTCAAAGTCAGCCCTGTGTCCTGTGGCCGGCCGTCTTGTCCTTGGGTCACCTCTGAGAACTTGTCTGCACACCAGACCCCGCTTGTCCCCTTGTTCATCTGAGATTCTGCCGGGAGGCCAGGGGTCCGGGGAGGAGTTCCAGAAAGTTCCAGGCCAGCCTCCCACCCCTCCCCCAGCTGTGCTCAGGCGTCTCCCCACCCCTGCGAGTCTAGCCCCCACACCACCCTCCCTGGTCAGGGTCCTGCCAGGGTCTGTGACGCTGCCCCTGAGGCCGCGGAGGCGCTGGCCCAGGACACTCACCTGGGGACCCCGCCCCAGGCTGGGGCAAGTGCTGTGGCCTGCGGAAGGTTCTGGAGGGTCCTGGAGCTGCCCACGTGGCTGCCTCGAGGGGACAGCTGGACGGTCACCACGGCAGCCTCGTGTACACCAAACAAATGGAGTTTCAGGTGATTTTCTGCGTATTTTCTCAACTAGATCCAGAGATAAAGTCATGGAGGGGGGTTTGCTAACTTCCTTCTTTAGGACAGAGGCGGGGTGTGTGCGGGGTTGCCCCTGAGTGGATGCCCCTCCCTGCACGTCCGACCCGGGCCCGTGGGCTCCGCGGCAGAGCCGGCACGGGAACCTGAGGACCGGGTGACCGCGGGCAGCACAGGACCTCCCGCCTCTGACTTAGTGGCTTTTCCTCTTGCAGCCCCAGGTCTGGGCAGGGCTCCACCCCCCAGAACCTTCTGTTCCCGTGGAACACCCACCGGGGTCCAGGCTGGGGCCCTGCCCTGGGGCAGCGTCCCTGTCTCTGGCTCCTGGGGGCCTGCAGGTTCACCCGTGTGGGGCTTGGAGGCTCTGGCCAGGCCCCTGGTCAAGGCTGGTGGGACCCTGGGGGCCCTGTGGCTTCTCCTGCATACCCCAGGGGGGCTGGAGGGCAGAGCAGGAAGCCCCAGAAATCCCTGGGTTCTCGGGCTGACCCTGCTTGGTCCCTGGGTGACTCCCCTGGTGGCCTGGGGCGGGTGCGGAGGCTTCACGGGACCACCTCCCCCCCGGGGAGGAGAGGTGTCGGGTGCCCCTTTGTGCTCCAGCTTTCACTGCAGGGGCCCGAGGCCCTGCCCAGCCTGGCAACTCTCCCCATGCTCAGACTTGCTTAGTTGGAACTACTCGGACTTCCAACATTTAGTCTTCAATTGTGGCAAAATATACAAAACACACTCACGCTCGGCCCTGCATGTCCGTGGTCCCCTCCCCCCCTCACCATCCCCCGGGTGCCCCTCCTCCACACAAAGGCTGGGGCTGCTCCTTGGACCGGGGTCCAGCGTCCCTGCCCGGCCGCTGGTGTGGTACATGGCCACAGAGCCCAGCGAGGGTGTATTTGCTCAGACAAACTCTCCCAGCCCCACCTGGTGCCACCTGGGCGTGTCCAAGCTGGGTACAGAGGCAAGAGGCAAGGCTTTCCCTGAAGCCGTGAGGCCCCCAGGTGGATGCCACATCCGGCCTGTGCCCCGTACCCCGCGAATGCACAGGGGGCAGCAGGATGGCCTCGTGGTGGCTGGAGGAGGGCCCTTGGACGGTGCCCTGACGTCCAGAAGACATGGCTGTACACAGAGCCCTGGGTGGACCCGCTCACACATGCTCACCCGCACACGCGGGGATGGATGGAAACCAGGCAGGCTGCCTCCCACCTCCCACCTCTGGCAGCACCAGTCTTGGTTAGGCAAACTCAGTGGTTAGCAAATAATCGTTGAGCACCGTTGGGTGAGACACTCTTCCTGCATCTGAGAGTTAATTCTAGAGGCTTCCATCAACAGGGTGAGGAGGAAAGAAGCTACCGTCCCGGGGCCTCCGCGCGTGGGCGTGGCTCAGGGCATCGGGAGACCTGGCGGCTGGGGACCAGCCTGAGGCGCAGGCCTCCCTGATTGGCTGGTGGTTGGTTGGCGCTTGTTTGCAGTTGACTTCTCGGAGACATGGTGTCGGGTCTCCACGGCCCCTCTCGGACCGAGGGGTTCTGCGTAAGAGCTGCGCTGTCCTGCAGTCTTGTTTCTCGTGCCGCGGGACAACAAGGGCTTTATCTAGGCAGCTGGGACCAGCTGACCTGGATCCCCTGGACTCCGGGTACCGCTGACTCCCTGCCCTGCACGACCAGTTGGCCCCGCAGCAACAGCACCTGCAGCTTCGAGCCCGAGCACACCCCTGCCACCACCGTCCCCGCCCGTCCCTCCCGGGGGACACATCTCTTCTTTTTTTTGAGATTTTATTTATTTGAGAGAGAGAGAGAGTGAGCGTGAGTGGGGGAGCAGAGGGAGAGGGACAAGCAGACCCCTGATGAGCGCAGAGCCTGACGCTGGACTCAAACCCACGACCCTGAGATCACGACCTGAGCCGAAACCGAGAGTCAGAGGCTTAGCTGACTGAGCCGCCCAGGCGTCCCTGGACACATCTGTTTCTAAGTAAACTTGTACCGACAGGTAACACGGGTAGTCAGGAGTACACAAGTCCTGCTTTTACTTCTTGAATGAACAAAAGGTGATCTCTTGAGAAACCGCCCCTCAGGGTAAAAACAGAACGTTGAGCCCCTGCAGTTCATAGCGTTGTAGCTGTTTTCACGGGGTGTAGTTCGTCTCATCGTGGTCTCATCTTTCGGTTCCTTGATGACGAAGGTTGATTTGACAAAACGAGTTAGGCAATATTCCTTCTTTTTTTAACTGTCTGGAGGAGTTTACTCTAATTGGCGTTATTGCTTAAGTGTTTGGAAAATCATAGCAGCGCTGCCGTCTGGGCGGAGCGTGCGTGCGTGCGTGCGTGGGGGGGTGGGTTTGACTCTCCTCATGAGATATCGCACTATTCAGAGCTGTTGTTTCTTCTTGTGAAAATTTGGGTAGGGTGTGTTTCCCAAAGAACTGGTCTATGTCGTGTACAATTTCAAAATGCTTCCGGGGAAGTGGCTCCTAACATCTCCTGACGATCAGCAGCTATGTCCCAAGCCTGCTCCAACAAATCGTCGCAAACCCGCGGCTTCAGACAACAGCAGGTTCGCCTCTGACCTTCCGGAAGCGACAGGGCCTGAGGAAGGGGGGGCGCTCCCTCCAGAGGCTCCAGGGGGTCTCCCTCGATTCTTCCAGCTTCCCGTGGCTCCGGGGTGTCCCGGGCCCTGGCTGTGCGGCCACGAGCCCGCCTCTGTGTCCCCTCCGCATTTTCAAGCGTCTCTGTCTCCTTTCAGCACCGCCAGCCGGACTGGCTCGGGGCCCGCGTACCCCAGCGTGACCTTGCCTTAACTGGCTCACTTCTGCAAGGACCCTGGGCCTAAGTCCACGTTCTCAGCTTGGCGGCGGAGTGAGATTTGCCTGTGGTGCGCGGGGCGTTGGTGCGTGCTTGGCTGTGCGTGCGTCTCCGGCATCTGCCGGTTAGGTCACTCGCGTTCCACATGTGGTGCTGGTTTATCTCCACTGGCTTCTTTTCCCTTGTCCACTTGTTCTATCAGTTCCCGAGAGGCGTGTCTGCAACCCCTGTTGGCGTGGACGCTCCGTCCGCGTCGGAGGCCACGGCGCGGAGCCATGCCCTTAGAAGGGCTGGTCCGTGGCGTGCGCACCCGGCGAGTCGGCGCAGGGCCCTCTCTTGCCTTCTTTGGTATGGAGCGTGTATTTTCGATACTCCGTTTTCTCCCTCCACGGGTTCCCTGTTCTCTCGTCACGGGTGTGTGGCTCGTTGGGGTGCGTGAGTGAGCACGGCAGCCAGGAAGCCCCTTGGGCCCGTATCGCCCAGGAGCTTCATCCAACACCTGAATTGCCTGTTTTGTGCGTGAGAGCGCCACGTCACGTGGCCATTGCTGTGCGCGTCCAGACCCCACGCCAACCTCCTCCCCCTCCCGCTGAGGCTGTGTCTCTGGGCTTCTACCCGGAGCCATTTGCCTTCAGCTGGGGAAGAGGTTCTGTCTCCCGAAAATGCCATCATGTTGCCCCGTGTTTAAGGACTGTGTTTGGTGGCGTGGGCATCGACGTGGGCATTGACGTGGGCATCAACGTGGGCAGCCGTTTTCCTTGCACATTTCACTGAAGTGGCAGATCTTCCTGGTTCTGCCCTTTTAATGTGCGTGTCCTTTCTCCCCAGAAGCAGAGACTGGCAACCAGCTGCTCTCCGTCAGCCTGTGTTTTATCGCCTTTCTCCATGCTCGTCACCCTCGTGCACGTTCTTGGCCTGTGATGTCGGCTCTGGGAGGACCTGGCTCCTGCCAGGGTGGACAGACTCCGGGGTCCTGAGCTGCCAGGCCCAAGTAACCTTGGTATACTTCAGCAGCAGTCAAGCTTATTTTTAAAATGTATTTTTAACTCATTGCCCTGAGAAAATAGAAATTAATGACTTGCGGTATTTACACAAAAAGTCGTGCTCCGAAGACCCCAGCCGGGCTGTCTAGCGCTTTCCTCCATCGGGTCCCACGGATTCGAGCCAGAGTTAACGTTTGAACGAGGTACTCAAGTCCGGAGATGGCTATCTAACTCAAACTGTGGCTCACACACCCTGCCCCTTCCCTCTCTTCCTGGGGGAACAGAAGAAAGCCAAGAAAAAGCTGTGGATTTTGGTTCAGGTTGCCGAGCAGAACTGGCCGTGTCAGCTTGAGGCCCCCCAGCTGGAAACCGTCTGGCAGAACCAAGTGCTGGGCCTCCGCAGGCCCTCGGCCCCGAATCCGCAGGGTCCACCGCCTGCAGGCCCTGTATGGGCCGAGCGGCTCTGTCAGCCGTGGTGGGGGGTGGCCTCTGCTCGGGCCTCGTCTTCGGCCTTGTGGCCTTGCTGTGCGGGGGCAGGGGGCGCGCTGGCCGGGAGGCTTTATTCATTTAGGTGGAGGGTTCTTCTGCCTCGATTCCCGAGGCCAGAGGCCAGGGGTGTGGTGGCTGGTGTGGTCCCCAGGGTGTCGGGGCCCGCCCCCAGTGCAGACCCCTCCTCGGGCTGCGGTCTGAGCAGTCACCCCCCACCCTCCCCCAGACAGAATCCAAAAGCCCTGGGCAGGTCCCCACCTTCCTGGGCTGGGAGGTGTGACCTTGAGAGAGGCCGTTGGTCACCTTATCTCCTGTGGATAATAATAGGATAGAAATCACCGCCCCGGGCGCCTGAGTGTGACCTGCTTATCTCTGGGCAGCAGCTGTTTAATTGAAATGATGGTGAAGTATTTTTGTCTCAGCAACACTGGCTCTGGCCACCAAAGCAGAAGGTACTGGGAGCGTCTCGGTCCAGTCCCGTGTCCTCCCAGAGGGCTTGCGTGGTGTGGGACGCCTTACAGACAGGGCGATGTACTTTCGATGCCTCTCTCTTACTTAGATGTATTCTCTGGGAACTGTTACACCTCACTCCATACAGGGGAATCATTTAGTGAAGCAAACAGCATGATGAGCTGATGGGCCGTGGTGTGGGCGGCTTTCCCCCGGCTTCAGAGCCCAGCCCACCCCGCGGCCTCCTCAGTTGTGCTAGGGGGCGCCCCCAAGCCACTGAGCTACACGGTTAAATATGGTTAAAATGGCCAATTTAATATTCTGTATGTTTTACCACAATTAAACAAAATCAATTTTTTGGAAAGGGAAAGAAAAGTCAAAACGAGTGACATTTTTGTCAAGTCCTTGAGGTTGGGTGGAGGAGGCCCAGCGGCCCCAGGGCGCGAGGACTCAGCATCCTCAACGCAGGGCTGCGCGTCCCGGCGCGCAGTGGATGGCCTTCACCCCCACTGACTACGCTGAGGTCCCAGTGCTTGGCGGGTTTGGAAGCTGCCCCCCTCCCGAAAAGGTTTGACTCCGTTGTCACCACAGCCCTGTGAGTGGGGGTCCTGTCCTCAGAGGGGACGCTGGTCTGGCCACGGGGACTCTAGGATGACCCAGTGACCATCCCCCGTGGGACTTGGGGACTGCGGGGGTCGCCACGGGCTCCCATGGACAACAGCCAAAGGACGGTGCAGCCCCACCCAGGCCCCAGGCCTGGGTGCCCCACCCTTGGCCTTCCCCAAGACCCCTCGGGAGCGACAGGCTTGCAGGAACGGGGTGCCATCACTGTGGACCTGAGGGCGAAGCTGGTGTGGCAAAACAGTCTCCAAGGTGGTGGCCTCCGTCCGGGGCTGCCTGGAGACCCCGGGACAGTTTGGCACTCCCTGAGTACCACGAGCCCAAAGAAGGAACGGGCTGGGGGTGGGGGCAGTTCCCGCTGCGGCTGGCCCAGGGGAGCTCCTGGGGATGGTCCCCTGGGGGTGGCTGTGCAGTGGCTTCCAGGGCCATACTCAGCCTCCCGGGGATGAGAGTCCAGGGAGCAGACCCCCAAGTGACCAGCCGAGACACCTGGAGCAGATCCTGACCCCAGAGAAGGCAGCTGTCCTCTAGGACCTGGCATGCCCTGTCCACCCACCTCCCTGCAATCCCCGGTGGCCTCCTATCTAGCTCCTTAAGCCATGGTCTGATCAGGGGTGACACCTGAAGTCGGCTCCGCTTGGGCCTGGTCCCCAAGGTGGCACCCCTGCAGGCCCGAGGCCAGGGCCTCCTTCCCCCAAGTGCCTGCACCTCGAAGCACTATGCATAGTCCACCTCCCTCCCCAAGGCCGGAGACTTTGTCTCCTACGCAGACAAAGCCTGGGATGTGGGACCCACTTTGCCCCACTTTGTGTGTCCAAGGATGGCCACAGTTCCTGGCACAGTGATGCTTGGGGATGGAGCTTTGAGCCCGTGGAGGAACTGGTCAGTGAAGGAGCTGACCTGCCCTGGGGGCCACATGACCCCTACCCTCGCCCTGCCCGTCGGGACCCCACCGCCCAAGGGCCACAGGACGAGGCCTGCAGCCCTTTCCTGGGAGAGCCTGCACCAACTCCTGAGGGTGGCCTGTAGACGGGCGTCCGGGGCTCCGCACCGCGGGGCCTGGGCTAGGTGCGCGTGGGCAGGGGGCTCGAGTCCCAGGAAAGGCAGAGCTCCATCTGGACACACCCGGCTTTTGCAGCCACCTCCTGTCCCAGCCCCACCGCTGTGCCACGTGGCTTCTCTGGGACTCACAGAATGGAGATCGTTATTGTGCCTACAGATGGCTGTCTTTTCCTTTCTCCGTGACTAGTGGGGGCCACACAGAAAAAGACCCCGAGTAGTGCCTGCTACATAGTGAGTATTGGGGTAGTCCCCACCCCGGGGCTTGGGGTCAGGATGAGGGAAATGGGCAAGAGGGGCCTGGACGTTGGCCTCCCTTCCCCCACGAGGCTCTGGGACACTTGAGGGAGCAGATGCAGGTGCTGGGGCTCACCTGTTGGCCTTGGTGCAGGCCCCCATCAGGGCCAAATATCCATGGGGCTGACAGCCCATCACCCACCCACCAGCGGGAATCCCCCCTGCCATCTCCAAGCCTCGGGACCGTGTGGGGCCCTTGTTGGTAGAGGTTGTGAGAGGCACGGCCCAGGTGACCCCCTGCCCGGGAAACGAGGGATTCAGGCAGGGCGAAGGTGCGTCGGGGCCTGGGGCTCATGCGCGTGCTGCCCCATCCCTGGGCATCAGGCGGAGCTACGCTTTCTTTCTCCCACAAGGTGTAGCCTGCAGTGAGGAGCACTCACGGGGCTACACTGGTGAGTTCTGTGCTCCAGGCCCCAGCAGGCGCCCCTGGAGCTGCCGTCCTGACGTCTGGCCTGGACTGGCCCTGTCCGCCCCGAGCTGCCGGTGACCAGGGTCACACAGCCTCCTCTTACCGACGCGGTGAGGGGCTGGCCAGCCGTGCACATGGTTGGCACCTCTCATGGACACTGCCGTCCCCCCGCCCATTGTGTTGATGGGCTTCTGGGCCATCTGCGGCGTGGCTCACACGAATGTCCCGCTCCCAGTGTCCCGGTGCGTGTCCTTGCTGCCCGTGACTCCTTGGGGGGAGGGGGCTTGGAGCTCCTGGCCAGGGTGAGTGTGGGTCTACCAATGCGGCTGCACGCTTTCCATGCCCGCGCTCGGCCTGGAGTGCGGCCGTGGGCCGGGGTCCTTGCTGGTGGCCGGGCGACCTCGGTCCTGCTGCTGCCTTCTCCTTACTGATCTGCGGGCTGCCCTTACAGAATCCGGACACGCCTGGCCAGCCACGTGGCTCACAGCTGTCTTGGCACCCTGGGGCCCACTTCTCCACTCTGCATGGAGCTCTGTGAGGAGCAGAGACCACTTAGGCACTTTCTCTTTCAGGAAGAGTGCCTTCGAGGCCACGAGGGAATGCCACAGCCACCGTTTTTAGCGTAAATCTCTGTCTCGCGGCCCCTGACTCTAGGCTGTGCTCCTGCAAGCTCGGGGTCTCCCTGATGGCGTCACCTCACATGCAGGCCCACCCCGGAATGGGGGCCCCATGGCGAGTCCAGCGAGCCTGCCAGGGGGCTCCATGGCAGGCTGAGGGGTGAACCTCGGCCAGCCCCATCAGCAGAAAGATGCTGAGTGGACCAGAACCTGGGCGTCACATGTGAGGCCTTCAGAGGGACGGGTGGCCGGGAACGGCCTGCGTGTGGGCCTCGGGGGGGACAACGAGGCGTTTGGGTCTGAAGGGAGGTCAGGGGCACCAAAAGGCCCAAGGCCGGATGCTCCTGTCCCCACCTCGTCCATTCCCAGGAACTCCCTGGGGGAAGTCCAGGAGAACAGGGCGCTCCTGGATCCTTGACAGCCTCTGGAGCAGGGTGGGGCCTGCCCTGCCCACGCCGGAGCCACAGGGCTGGGGCCTGGGCTGGGAGTGTGGGTGTAGGAGCCCGGTGCACAAGGGAGGGCCTGGCACGAAGCCCTGTTGCCTGACGGTTTCTGGGGCTCCTCACCACCACCACCCGCGACCCCAGCTCCTGTGGGACGGGCTGAGTCCGGGGCACTGGACCGTGTGGACCCTGGGACGCTTGTCGTGGTGAGATGGGCGGGAATGGATGCAGAGGTCACGCGGAGGCTACGTGGCTTCAGACATTTCTGGAGGGGGTTGGGGATACCTGCATTGCTGAGCTGACGGCCCTCAGGGGTCTGGGCAGTGCCGTGTGGGGGCGGGGAGGCAGAAGGGTCCCCGCCGGTCCCCGGCGCTGGCCTAGCGGTGAGGGTGCCCTGCGTCCAGGCCCCGGGAGGGGTCTGGCGAGAAGGTGGCGGCAGCCATCGGGGCAAGCATGCTTTCAAACCCCACCTGTGTTGCAAGGGGCTTCTCGAATTTCCACCAAGATTTATTTGAAAAGAAGGGACATGTGAAACCAGAACAGGGTGTGAGGGCAAAGCAGTGTTTTGGAGTCTGAAGCTCTAAAGAAAGTGGAAAGGAAGCCTTTCTTTGTTCTGTAATCAGTGTCCTGACTGCGAGGTGGGAACAGGGGCACAGGGTTCCCACCCGCTCCCTGGAGAGGAGATATGAAAGTCCCCGCCAGCCACCGTGGGCTCCCCGGGGAGGGGGGGGTTGGCTGCAGTGGAATTCCTCCATGTTAAAGGGTTATAAACCCTGGTTAGCACTCAAGTCCTATATGCTTTCTAACTTCTAGGTTCTCTTAACACGACTTGCTTATCTCAAAAAATAAAGCCCAGCAAGGTCTCCAAGGAGCTCTGGAGGTGGGATCCCGCCTTCCCGGCTTCCAATTCCTGGCTGCAGGCCCTCCTTCAGCACCGCCTCGGCGGGACCTGCCCCCCAGAGTGGGTGGCCCCAGAGTCCCCCACAGGACGTCCTGAGCTGGGGACTGGCAGAGGTCATCAGAACAACCCTCCAGGGGGCAGTGGAGGTCACGCAGAGGACAGGGTTTTTACGATATGGCCATCTGTCCCTTCAAAACCAGGAGGTTTTCCTAGAGCTATAAAATTATCTTATTTTGAAAGATTTCCAACCTACAGAAAAGTGCAAGACGACTGTGGGAGCCACACAACCCAGCTGACCCCATAACGTCCTCTGCAGCTTTCCCTGCCAGGCCCGCAGGTTCTCGCTTCTGTGTCCTCAGGTGACAGTGACGTGTTGGAGGAGTCAGGCATTGTTTGCAGAACCCCAGAACCGGTCCAGGGCTCAGGGTGGAGAGCCTGCCCCGCCCTCCTCAGAGCCCGAGTTGTGTCCCCGGGGCAGGCTGCAGGGCTTGTGAGCCGGGAAGCCACCCAGACGCCGGCGGTCACAGGGTGTGCGCCTGGGGCCAGGGGCCGAGGGCTCCAGCTGAGAGCCGGGGCGGGGCAGACACTGGGTCTGGCCTGCGCCTGTCCGCTGCCCGTCACCCCACTGCTGCAGCCCCCTTCCTGAGCCACGGCAGGAGGGCAGGAGACGGTGGGATCTTGGGTGGTCCCCTCAGAGAGAATTCTCCCCGCCCTGCCAGCCAGGAGAGTCCAGTTGCCACAGAGCCATGAAAGGCTCCTGAAGTGACCCCTCCCCTCCCGGACTTCTGTCCCCTGCTGTCCTCACCTTGCCCCCTGCCAGGGACGGCTCACCACACACTGTTTGCTCTGAAGAAGTAACTTTGGTTTTAAGTAAAGGGGCCTCCCTCCCCTCCCCCTGCCTCTGGAGCATCTCGGGTTCCTTCTTTTTTTTTTTTTTTTTTAAAGATTTTATTTATTTATTTGAGAGAGAGAGAATGAGAGACAGAGAGCATGAGAGGGAGGAGGGTCAGAGGGAGACGCAGACTCCCCGCCGAGCAGGGAGCCCGATGTGGGACTCGATCCCGGGACTCCAGGATCTTGACCTGAGCCGAAGGCAGTCGCTTAACCAACTGAGCCACCCAGGCGCCCTGGAGCATCTCGGGTTCCTTCTGCTCGCCGCCCTCTTCCTCCCCTCCTTTCTCCCCGCCCCCCATTTCCTTCCTCTCCCTTCTCCCCGCCCTCCCGCCCTCCCAGCGGGCTTGGCTCTCAGTCCAGTAGCCTTGTGGGGCATCTCCCTTTGTGGCAGGAGCTGACCTTTTCAGGACTGGCCCCAGGCCCACAGAGGTGAGCAGCCGCGTGGGGGCCAGGATCTTCCAGCCTACAGCCGCTGACTTCCTAGGAGAGGTGGTCTTGGCCTCCCGGGGCTGGTCTCTGCCCTGGACCCGGGGCAGTCGGCACCCCATCCCTTGCACATCCTCCCTGGTGGTTCCTGGACAGCAGGCTCCCAGCCCGGAAGGATGAGCTGAACTCTTGGGCCGGGAAGGTTGGAGGATCAGCCATGGCCTCTGAAAAAGGGAGAAGAGAGTCACCCCCCAGCCCCCTGTGAATGACCCTTCACCTCTGGACCTCACTTCCTCATCTGTAAAGGTGTGGGTCCCACTGGTGAGCTCCTGTGGTCACCTGGCCCTGGTCACAGACCATTTAGTCTTGCTCAAGAGCTCCCCGCATCCCGGGGTCAATAGATTTGGTGACGAGTGCTGAGTGCAGAGGCTCGGTCAGGGCCGGGCAAGCCTGTTTCCACACTCCTAACCTTCAGCACCACACTCCGCAGCTTTGCTGAGCACCGCCCAGACTTCTTCAACAAAGCCGGCTCTTCCCTGAGAAGGACCCCTGGAAACCCTTCTATACTCGGGGGGGGGGGGTAGCCTTCTCCCCACCTTTCTTGCGGCTGCCCTAGGGAGGCAGCTGAAGGCACCTCCGCCTTCTGACACTCCTGACCCCTGCCACAGGACTCCGTACCTCTCTGTGGAAGCCGGGGTGTGAGGGTACACAGGGCAGTCCTGGGCAGCCCACGGGCCCAGGCCACCCGGGGAAGCTGGTGCTGGTGCTGGGTGGGGCCGGGAGCCTGGGGCCACCTGACCGACTTCTTTTGATTTTAACTGAGAATGGACTTTCTGAATTTGGTTTTATGTTGTTTGTTGTTAATATGAAAAAATGCAGAGAAAACGCAGACCTTTGTAATGCCAAGGCCCAGAGATAACCGCTGACCTTCCTGCGGACTGTTCCGGGCGCATTTTTCAGCTGTGATGGCCCCTCCTGGTGATCCTGTTGCAGTGCGTGGTGACCTTGCTTTGCCCTCCTGCGTTGCTGCGTCCTGGCCGTGAAACACTATCTGTTCCGCTCCTTGCGCCTAGACGCCATCACCGCTTGGATGCCGAACTTATTTTCACTTTGATGAACATTTTATTGTTCTTTCCACATGTCCTTTGTTCAGGAGCTGGAAGACGCAGGCCAGTGGTGGGCCTGGGGGGTGCCTGGCTGGGGTCCGAGCCGCCCTCGCGGGCCCTTCCTTCCCTTCCCTGGCTGCCCCGGCAGGGCCCAGACAAGGAAAGGGAGGGCTCCCCAGGGTACAGGCTGGGAAGCACTGCCTTGAGCGGAGGGGAGAGGCCTGGGGTCCTTTCCGGGCCGGGGCCTGTCTCAGGCCCTTGGTAACTTGTCTGGGTTATGTCCCTCGAGGACGGAGCCCCCACAGCAGCCCCGACAGCCGCCCACACAGCGGCCTCCGCTCCCCACCCTGTGCCCTTGCTAAGCATGGCTCCCTCCGGTTGGAAACCCCTGCGCTGGGGGCGCCTGAGCCGGGCACGGAGGGAGAGCGGAGACCAGATCCCCGCTTGGTCTGGTGGGTGGGTGGGGGGTACTGCCCTGTCCTCTAGGGATCCAGACTGCGTGTGGGGGACCCTGCGGGCAGGGGCCAGCTGGGGGCACGGTGGCAGCGAGGATAGGGCGGGCAAAGGCCTGCTCCGGGCGGGCCGGGTGACGCTGGGGGAGGGGGCGCCCTGGGCGCGCGGTCGGTCCCGGGGGGCAGGCTGGGGGAGGGGACCTCCGAGGAAGGCGCCCCGCCCCGTCCCGTCCCGCCCCGCCCCGCCCCGCCGAGCGCAAACTTTTCCGGAGGCCGAAGGGACGGCAGGTGAGGTCACGTGGTCAGGGGCGGGGCGAGCCTGACCGGGGGCGGACCGCGCGGACCCCGCCCCTGCGCCCAAGTCCCGCGGCGCGTCGGCAGAGCGCGGGCCGGAGCGGAGACCGGAGCGCCATGCCCACCAACTTCACTGTGGTGCCGGTGGAGGCGAGGGCGGACGGCGGCCAGGACGAGGCAGCCGAGGGGGCCGAGGCGGCCGAGGGGGCCGAGGGGACCGAGGCGCCGGGCCCCCCCGAGGGCGAGCCCGACTGCCAGAGCCCGGGTGAGCGCGGCCGCACCTGCCCGCCGGACAAAGGCGGAGCCGGGCTGCGCGGGGCCCGGGGACGGCCGGGAGGAGGGGCGGCCCCGGAGGGGGCCGAGGGCGACCCGGGAGGAGTCTAGAGGAGGGGGACGCAGCGAGGTCGGCCCGAGGCAGGCTGCTTTCCACCCACTCTCCCCAATCCCTTGCCTCCGGGGTCCCCCCAACCGTTCCTCTCCCTCACCACTACGTCTCGCCTCCCTCGAACCCCCTCTTGAGCCCCCCGCACCCCTCCAGCCTGCAAACTCCCCTCACCAGGCTTATCCCGGGGACGCAGGGCTCCTGCCGCGCCCAGTACTCCCAGGGGCTGTGGGCTCAGCTTGGCTGCTCCGTGCCTGGCCCACCCCCACTGGGACACTGGAAGCACCCTCTCTCCCGCACTCTGGGTGGGACGGGAGTTGGGGTGGGACGCCCGGGGTAGCTATGGAAACGGGGAGGGGCCTCCGCCTGCGTGAGAACATCCAGGGCCCCCAGGTCCCGGGCGGTCCCGGTAGGGCCGCCAGAGTGCCTTCCTGCTTCCTTCCTGTTGCCTTTGCTCTTGCTTGCTGGGGCAAAGGGCCTCTGGTCCGATAAGCGCGGCTGAGAGGCCAGGTCTGTGCGCCGCCTGATTGCCCACGAACCCGCTCTTTTGTGGGGTCATCCGCAGGAAGGTCGGCTGGTCCCCAGCGGGGCTGGGGGAGGCGCCGCCCCATCCCAGCAGAGCTGTGCTCTGCCCCCGGCTCTCCCATACCCTCTTTGTTTCTGGACTCCAGAGGCGTCTAGCGCTTTCACTTTCTCTTGGGGGGATCCCCCAGGCCTGCTCCCTCTGTCCTCCAGGCTCCAAACCCCAGGTTCCCTGGAGTGGATGAATGGGTCGCCCCCCGTAGGTATTCTCTAGAATTGGGGGGGTCCTCCGAGAACAGTCCACAGCCGCGGGTCTCACTCCACTGCGTTTGGGTAGAGGCTCCCTGCCCCTGGTGGCCCAGACCCCTGGGGCCAGGCCAGGCACCTTGTGAGAGCACCCACCATCAGGTGCCCCCTCTCCCTAGGTGTCCCTCCCGTCTGCGGGGTGAGGCCCCTGTCCAGCTTTCCTGTGTGTGTCCTGGGGCCTGGGACAGGTCGTGGCCTCCTCCTGGCTTGAGGGTTGCAGACTAGGTGTCAGGTTAAGGCAGGGTCTGTGCACCCAGCCTCTCCTTGGTTCTGAGCGCACTCTGGCATCATCCCCCTGGGTGAGCCGTGTCCTAGCGGCCACCAGAAGTGCATCGCGTTTCCAGGGGAGCCTCCATGCCTGCATGTCCCGCTCCCCATCCGCTGGCCCCTTCTTGGGCGGACTGTGGTCCTTTCTTTCCAGACTTGGAGTGTGTCTTGTTTTGAAGCCGGGGTAATTTTCTTCCTGCTCGTTTCCTTGTCCCTCCATTTAGGAGCTCCACACAGTGGTCTTGGGCCTGTGGGCTCAAGAGCCAGGTACTGCAGCTGCCAGGAGGGCTGGGCGTCTTGCCCATCAGGGCTGGTGGGGGGCCTGGTCTTGAGACCCCGCCTGCCCTCACTGAGTGCTGCCCATGGTCTCAGCCTTCGTCCCCTTCCCTTCCTGCCAAGGGCTCGCCAGGAATCTCAGCGCCTCGCGTGACCTCACGCGGACGTGGGCTTTGTGCTCACCTTGTAATGAAGCTTGCCATCTGAGCTGAGCCAGCACAGAAGTTACCTGGGTCTTTGACATTTTGTGCTCTACACTCTTGCTTTTCCCGCGAAGAGACAGGGTAGCGTCCCCCGCGTGTTACTGTGTGCTTGTCTTTGGGGATTCTGCTACGGCGGGCTTTGATGTTTCACATGAGGTTCTGGAGTGCAGTTGGTGCTCAGAGGTAACGTGTGACCGGCACTGTATCATCAGCCTGATGAGGGGGCTGTCAGGGAAGGTCCTTAGCGAGCTGGGAAGGCCAGACTGGAGCCCCTCCTGAAGGCCCACTTTGCGGGCCAGGGTGCAGGGTGCACGCCCCGAGGTCCCAGCAGTGGCCACGTCTGGCCCCATCACAGGATTGCTGGCACTCAGGCCAGTCCCCCAGGGAATTTCCCGGCTTTCTGGGTGGACCTCCCGGTGGTGGTAAAGCAAGGCTGGGGAGACCCTCCTGGGGTGTTTCTGGAAGCCCTGGGCTGTCTGGTAAGAGGAGGCCTGAGACCCTGTAGGTTGAGGGCCCAGGGTGTGCTGAGAGTGACTGGCAGGCTGGGAGGAGTGGCCTGGCAGAGCTCAGCGGGACCGTGGGGTCTGCCCTGCCTCGGTGAGGGCCAGTGAACTGTGACCCAGGGCTGGAAGGAACCTGAACGCACCCAGACTGCTGTTCCATGCACCCCAGGCAGATGGCTGGTGTCCAATGCCTCCTGAGGCCGGGTCCTGTCCCCTCCCTGCCCAGGCCTTCAATGCGCAGGCCGGAGGAAGCCAAGCACTGACCTTAACCCCCCTGCCGCGTTGCCCCCGGCCCTGCCCCTCCAGGTGGGCCTGTGGTGGGTGCTTTAGAGCCAGGGGGACGGGGCTCTTGACCCGGGTGGTGCTCCGGGGAGGCCTGGGCCCAGGGAGGGTTGGCACGGGAAGTGGAGGCCAGGATCAGCATCCTGCTTTGGACCCTCCCCACCCTCTGCCAGTGAGGTGGGGGTGTGTTCTGGAATGACAGTTTGTCTTGCCGAGGGTCCTGTGCCTCGTCAGGACATTTATTCTGCGTTTTCTTGTGATTGGAGATTGCAAGTGGGCAGGATGGACTCTGTGTGTCTCTCTGGTGTTTGTTGGTGAAATACCTCTCAGGGGAGGTGGCGAGGAGTGGGGTGCTTTCCTAAGTTCCAAGTGTGGGGTTTTTACCAACTTCAGGGAACCCATGTGGCTGTTGGGCCTGGGTGGAGCCCCTCCTGGGCCTTGGGGGGGCCCCTGGGTCAGGCAGGTGCACATGTGAGGCATGGCCACAGGCTGTGGGCCCCCACGGAGGTCGGGCTCAGCCCGTGGAGGGCGAGGGCTGACTGGACGGCTGCCCTGTGTCCCCGTCCCTGGCTGAGACTGTCCAGCCTCCTTGTCTCGGTGACTTCTGCTCTGCAGCTCAGCTCCTGTTGGGCACCCAGGGGTCTCTTCCCCACCTGCTAAGAGGCGGGGGGGTACTGTGCTTCCCGGAGGCACTCACCCGGATGGTCCCGGGCAGCGTCACCCACGCTCTGCCAGGGCGTGTGGCAGGCTGGCCATCGGCAGTGGGCCGCACTCAGGCCATGACCCCAGACCTCAAGCAACGTTTCTGTTGGCGTGTGGCTGCTGACGGGTTGGGCGGGGGTTCCTGGAACAGCGTGGTCAAGGAGTGAGGACAACAGGGCTTCCAGGTTTGGTTCTGCTGGGCGAGGACGCGGGGTTTCAGGACGGAAGGACAGCGTCATAGCGGCCGTCTGAGCAGAAAGGACAAGCCATGCGGCTGTCCCGTTGACAGCGCCTCCGAGCACCGTCTTGGGGAGTGGCTGTTAGCAGTCCCGTGTTGTTCAGGGAGATGTCACGGTGTTAGACCCCGGGTGGGGGGCAGGGCCACCACACACGGTTCTGTGTACGGGGAGCAAAGAGGGGAAGCTCACCGAGTAGCGTGTGCGGCCGAGTGCTTGCTCACACAGCCTCTGTGCGCCTGTTGGGGTTCCCAGATGGTCTCCAGGGGACAGGCCCTCTTCTTGAATAAGTCCCCCCGCCGAGCCCATGTGTGTGTGCATGTTGTGTCTGCGCACACGTGATGTTTGCGTGTGCACACACGTGAGCCTTGTGTGCATGTTTGTATGTGCACATGTGGGTCTTGCTGTATGTGGGTGTGTGCATGTCTGCACATGTGCACACGGGTCTGGGGGTGTGCGTGTTTGCACGTGTGTACATGTGGTCTCTGGGCACGTGGGCACGTTAGTGTGCGTAAACATGGAGGTGGTCACGTGGTGCTGGCTGTGCCTTCCCTCGGCCCCCAGCGGACCCCGGCTCGTGGAGGGGCTGGAGGTGCGCCTCCGGGGTGCCCGCAGGCTGTGGGGGCAGCGGTGAGACACGCCTGTGCCTCTGCTCTGAGCGCTCTTCCGTGACCGGTACCAGGGGCCTTGCTACCTAGATCTAGGTCTGTGTCCTGGAAAGTTCTCAGACCCTCTCAGTTTGTACCCGCTGAGCTGGAGCAGGTATCTGAGCTGTGGACACAGCGGCGTCACTGCTCGGGAAGGGGGGGTGTGCGCCATGAGTCCGGGCACGAGGGACGCCTCTGAGGGTCTGGCTCCCGTGGCAGCCGCCCAAGGGGTCCGCTGGGTGCCCGTCACCGGCGGCTGCCGTCCGTCCTGTGAGACAGTGTGTGTGCGCCCCCCCGCTCCATCACGGCCTGCGGCGCGTCGGCGAGCAGACCGGGCTGTGCTCCCCTTGTGGGCGCACGGAGGCTGCGGGACCGGCGCGTGATGCACGGTGCCCTGGGGAGGGTGGGGCGCCATGAGCTGCTGGCTGCTGGCGTGGCCTCACGGGAGGGGCGCTTGGGTGCTGGGCATGGTGGTGCCAGTGGCGAGAGTGGCCAGGAGGGCCAGGCCCCTCCGTGCGGAGACCGTGGGCGTCGGGGCCCTTCGGTTCTGATGTCCCTGGCCATGGGGCGTGAGCTGCAGTCTCCCCGTGGGGGTGGGGGCGCCCCAGAGGCTGGAACTGGCCCGTCCTGGTGAACCCGCCACCCACCAGCTGCTGCTCATAAGGTGGGCTGGGCCCGGAGCAGGGAGCAGCTGACCCCGCAGACCGACCCTCTGCCCCTCAGCGCTCTCCGGTGACGGGCACGGGGGCCTGTGGCTGGCTGAGGGTGATGCGGACCAGCAGCCTGCCCCCCGCAGTGCAGCCCCCGGCTGAACGCGAAAAGCAGCGGTCTGGGGGGTGAGCCTGGCCCCAGACAGAGAGGCGCGATGAGTCAGGGTTTGCAGCCACGGGACACTGAGATGGCCCAGGGGAATTCCGTGGAAGGGCCGGCGGGGCGGGGGTGGTGGCTGGAGGAGCGCGTGCGGTGTGGGGTGTGCAGCTCCCGGGCCGCTGGGCCGTGGGCTCAGCTGGGCTCCCGAGCCTGTTCGCAGGGAGGAGTGGGCTCGGGGGGCTTCTGTGCCGTGTGTCCTTGGACACCTTCACCCCCTCTCTGCGCTGGGGCCTGGTGGGCCTGTGGACCCCCCGTCGCTGCCCGTGCCTCAGTGGGGCCGGTGTGTTGTGGGTGTTGTGGACACTGTCGGAAAGCGGGAGCCCCCTCCTCACCCTTGCCGAGGGTCTGGGAGCCACGTGGCATGGCCCACGCCTCCCCCTCTGTGGTTGAGGCTCACGCAGATTTCAGGGTGTTTCAAGTAAATGGCCCCAAATATTTCCTACTTAGAGGTGTGTGGCAGGCTCACTGTGTGTCTCTAGGGATATGGACGGAGTTCTGGGGGGCACTGTAGAGAGGGGTGCGGGCCCCGTGTGAGCACAGACCTGGTCAGGGCTGAGGCCACACAGGAGCCGGGAAGGTGGCTGGCTCCAGGGTCATCTTTGCTGCAGGTCAGTGTCCCACGGGGTGGCCGGAGTGGGTCCGAGCTGCGGGTGACCGTCCCCACCCCCAGCCCGCTGGAGCCCCCTCTGTCAGGGTCACCAGCCTCGTGGCTCCCGGCTTGGCCCAGGCTCCTGCGTCGGGATGGGTGACCTGGGGCCAGGGACACCTTCCCTGGGCTGCTCACCAGGGTACCTGTGGGGCACTGGCCGGCAGGTGGGGAGGCCGTGGACATTGGGCCTGCGGTCTGCTGGTTGCGTGCAGGCTGCCGGCCTGTGTGGGGGCCTCCTGCTGCCCCCCACCTTGGGACGTGAATTCCGTGTCAGCCGCTGCAGATGTGTGCCCAGGGGCGAAGTTTGACGTTAGGTATTAACTCCCGATGGCGGGGCCAGGCCAGGCGCCTCCCATCTGGCGGGCTTAGCCAGCCGAGCGCTCCTCGGGGCCGCGTCCCCTGGTGCCGTGGCCACTGCTGTGCTGGGCAGGGCAGGCGTCTCCCCGCGGCTCTGGGGTGCGAGCCCGCGCGGGAGGCGGGAGGAAGACCCCTCTGCTGTGGGGTGGGGGGCCCAGTGGGGCCGGGTTGGGGCCTGGGGCCTTGTAGGCTGTCAGGCTGCCAGCTGTGGGCCCCTGCAGGGGACCCTGGGCCAGTGGTGGTGAAGAGAGCACAGACGGTTAATACCCTTCCTTCAGGAGAAAGGGAAGGTCCCTCTCCAGAGAGAGGGCTGGTCTGTGCAGAGAAGCTTGGCAGCTCCAGCAGGACCAAGACCAGGGACAGACGAAGTGAGGTCCCCACACGGCTGTCCTGTCTGCACCCCAGCTCGTGTGTCCATGTTACTGTCACGTGGGTCCTTGAGCCTCCTGCCACGAGTCCCGGTGAGAGGCCCCAGCCACGCAGCCCCTGTGTCCTGGGGGGGTGGATGGGGCAGGCGGACGGGCCCCAGCCTTGTGGCCCCTGTGTCCTGGGGGGTGGGCAGGCCCCAACCGCGTGGCCCCTGTGTCCTGGG
>NC_138375.1:650938-679302 GCF_054177405.1 Leptonychotes weddellii
CCTCTCGGTGCTGGGGCCGTGGCTGGCGACCGTGGCCGTGCGGCAGTGACCCCTGTGCCCCTGGCTGCCCTTGGGCTCCGCCGCCAGGGTTCTTGCCAGGTCAACGTCCGCGTGTGTGACGGGCTGCAGACCTGAGCCCGGGGTCAGCCGCGCGGCCGTGGCCTTCAGGGCCTCAGCTGTTGGCGGAGGCAGGGCCGCCCAGGAATTGGTCCGTCCTGTCGTCCCCACTCAGTTTATGTTGCGCGTGCTCACTAGGGCCTCCCCCAGAAACGTTCTCACTCCCGGATGGTCAGGGCGCGGTGGCCCCTGGCCTGCAGGCTGAGCTGGGGGTGCCGTCCACAGGCCGGCTTCCACGACACTGACCCCGGGGCAGTGTCTCTCTGCAGTCTTCCCTCTCTGCTCTCATTTCTTGGCACCCCCGGGGCCCACTGTGAATGCGTTCTGGCGGTGGGGGCCCCCAGCAGGGGAGGGAGCCCAGCACCAGGCCCTGCAGACAAAGCTGCCCCCCTGTGGGGCCACCTTCCAGGCAGGGGTGCTTGACGGCCCTTCCTGACCCCGTCCGTCCCCCGCAGACCTACATCTCCCCCAGTGCGGCCATCATCCAGGCAGAGACGGCAGAAGGCGAGGCCGCGGCCATGTTGCACAACATGCGCGTGTACGGGACGTGCACACTGGTGCTCATGGCCATGGTGGTCTTCGTGGGCGTCAAGTATGTCAACAAGCTGGCCCTGGTGTTCCTGGCCTGTGTGGTGCTGTCCATCCTTGCCATCTATGCCGGTGTCATCAAGACCGCCTTCGACCCACCGGACATCCCGTGAGTCCTCGGCCTGAGAGCCGGCCCGTCCTGCACACTTGTCTGTGCCCGTGACCACGTGGTCGGGCCGGGGTGGTGCTGCCGTGGGACGCAGATGCCTGTGCTCACGCCGGGCTTGGGGATGAGCCATCAGGATGCTCGTGCGGCCGCGCCATCTGCATGAGTGGGATGGGTCCGCTGAAGGTCCGGGGTGGACAGGGTGCTGCTGGCCCCGAGGACCTCCGTGCGCCCCGTGCCCTGGCTCCCCAGCTCCCCTAGTCCTTGCAGGAGCCACCCCCCCGGCCCCGGTGGGTTTCTTTCTTGTCCCTCTTAAGCATGTGGATGCCCAGTCCCAGGGAAGTGGCCCGAGGTCACAGCGAGTGAGCGAGCTGCCCGTGGCCCGTCGGCCTGGTCCAGGAGGGGCCCGGCGGGCTGGGAGGCCACTGGCATGAGCAGCAGCCATCCCTTGCAGCCCGCGGGGCGTTCCCGTCGCCCAGAGTGGGGTGTCCGAAGCAGAGCAGTAGGAGGTGCTTCACAAGGGCCTCACGTGCCCTCACGCCCAACCCCCGCGCTAGGGTCTGTCTGCTGGGAAATCGCACCCTGTCCAGACGTGGCTTCGACGTCTGTGCCAAGTTCCTTGCCGCCGACAACAGCACGATGCCCACCGCGCTCTGGGGCATTTTCTGCAACAGCTCCATGCCCAACGCCACCTGTGACGAGTACTTCGCCCAGAACAACGTGACGGAGATCCAGGGCATCCCCGGCGTGGCCAGCGGTGTCCTCCTGGGTGAGCGCCCCAGGGCCATGTAGGACTGTGCCAGCCCTCCCCCACGGGGACCCGCCAGCGGCCGCCGCCCCTGGAGCTGCAGCCGTGGTCAGCACCGGGTGGCAAAGCATGTGGGTCAGCAGACCCTTCCTTCTGGGGTTTGCTGCTGGGCGCACACAGGGTCGTGGTCGGGGGCGACAGGGCTGGTCCGGCTGGTTCTGGGAGGAGAGGTTGCGCGTCCTTGTGTGAAGTTGGAGCCCATCCACCCCCGCCGCCTCTGCCGGGCCTCCCTGATGGCAGGAGCGTGGCAGAAGGTTCTGGAACCTGTTACTGGCCTGTTGCCCCCGCAGATAACCTGTGGAGCGCGTATGCAGACAAGGGGGCGTTTGTGGAGAGGAAGAGCACGCCGTCGGTCCCCGTGCCAGAGGAGAGCAGGGCCAGCGGCCTGCCCTACGTCCTCACGGACATCATGACCTACTTCACCATGCTGGTCGGGATCTACTTCCCTTCCGTGACCGGTGAGGCCCTGCCCTGTCCCTCAGTGTGCACACCTGCCCCGGCCCCCCAGGAAACGAGCGGCAGGGTCTCTGCTGCCCCCCGCGTGCTGATCGGGGTGTGGGAAGGAGCTTTGTCCCAAGCACTGCCGACTGACCAGCAGCACTCGAGGTCACTGACCGTGGAGGCTGTGCGGGGACCCGAGGGCCGTCCTCCCACGACCTTCATCTGACCTTCTGAGACGACCCTCGGCGCACCAGTGCCTCATCCCCTGCCAGGACACCCCTCAGCGGCCCGGTGCGCAGCGGGAGCCAGCAGCCGTCGGCACGTCCGGCCCTTGCCCGGGCCCTCGGCCGCTGCTCGGGCTTCCCCTCCACCAGCTGGAGCCCCACAGCTTGCAGGCGGGCACGGGTTCCAGGCGCTTCTCTTTAGTCCCACGCCCTCCCCGTGAGTCGTGGCCAAGGGCGTGGCTGGCGGCGTGTTCTGGGTCTGTGGTAACTGGGGGCTCTTCCGGCGGTCCTGTAGGTATCATGGCGGGCTCGAACCGGTCTGGGGACCTCAGGGACGCCCAGAAGTCGATCCCCACAGGGACCATTTTGGCCATCGTGACGACGTCTTTCATCTGTATCCTCAAAGGGGCCGAGGTGAGGGAGGCTCCGATGCTCTGGCCGCCGCCGCCCCATGGGGAGCCGGGCTGGCGTCTGCCTGACGAGGGAGAAGGAGGGACTCCAGGTCGCCGAGCTCACGCCGGCTGCAGTCCGAGCCACTGTCGGTAAACTGCGTGGGGCACCCACGTCGTCACACGTGACAGGCGGGGGTGGCCCGTAACTGCGGGCGCGGGGCCTGGTGCTGTGCGCAGCGTCCTCGTGCTGGTCGCCGAGGTCTGTCCTTGCTGAGCGAGCCAGCGTCCCCTGCCCGGTGCCCGTGGTGGTCAGTGGGCCGTGTGCAGCCTGACTCAACTGGAAGCAGGATGGAGCCACGAGGAAGGTGCCCTGAGGGCCGTGGGGTCACGGCGGGGCGCGGGGTGGCAGGGAGCGGGCAGCCGGGGCGCGGGGCTGGTTCATGCCCACCCGCCACCAGACTCTGCCGATGACGTTTGGCCCGCCGCTTCCTTGACGCAAGACACAGACCTGTCCTGCATCGTGCTCTTCGGGGCCTGCATCGAAGGCGTGATCTTACGAGATAAGTACGTTGGTTTTGTTTGTGGCTTCTAGAAGTTTCCTGGTCAGCATCGGTTTTCTTGTGGATGGTGGTTGACCTGGGGACCTCCCCCAGGGTTTCAGGCTTCGCGTGGGGAGCCGTGGCCCCGTGGCCCCCCTGGGGGGATTCTGCTCGGTCTGGTGTGTGGTCCTGTCCTGCCCCAGCCTGGAGCTGGGGAACCGCCGAGCAGCCTCCCGCCCGAGAGAGCGTGAGGGGTTCTGTGTGGTTCCGGACAGCGCGGCCGTGCCAAGCCACTTCTCAGGAGTGACCGTGGTTTCCCTGCGCCTGAGAAAGGACACTTAGGGTGGGAGTGGCCTCGCTCCGGCTCAGAGCGTGGGAAGACGTTCATGTCTTCAGCTTGTGTTTGAAAGCCCGCCCACCCGACCCACAGGTTTGGGGAGGCCCTGCAGGGGAAGCTGGTCATCGGCATGCTGGCCTGGCCGTCCCCCTGGGTCATCGTCATCGGCTCCTTTTTCTCGACCTGTGGTGCTGGCTTGCAGAGCCTCACGGGGGCACCACGCCTGCTGCAGGCCATCGCCCGAGACGGCATCATCCCCTTCCTACAGGTGAGCGGGGCGGCCGCCCTTCTGAGAGCAGGGGTCCCCGCGGGAAGGGGTGTGTCTGCGAGGGTCCCTGAGGGTCTGCCCCCGGAGCACGGTCTTCACGGTTACTGACTGTGGGACCCAGGTCCCCACCGCCAGCCTGGCAGCCTCGCCCTGGGTGGTCACGGGGCTGAGGGCGCAGTGCATGTCGGGGGCGGGGGGTGGCCCCTCACCGCCCTGGGCTGTGGGAACATTGAGAGGAGCAACCCGGGGAGCCTCCATTTCCTCAGGGCCGGTGTCTCTCCTGCTGGGTGCAGCGTCCTCCCTGCACCACACGCCACAGGCTGGGGGCTCAGACAACACACGGGGATTTGCTCACATCCCTGGGATGTGAGTGGAAAAGTCCCAGACGGGGGGGGGGGGTGGCGCGCTCCAAAGCTAGTTTGTCCTTGGTGTGTCACCACCTTCCCGCCTTCCCCGAGTCCCCACGTGGCTTCCCTGTGCTTTTGTTCGTCTTTCTCACAAGGACACCGGTCACTTAGATTAGGACCGCCTGTAAAGCTCACATCTGCAAACATGGTCGAGTCGCCTTCTGAGGGGCTGGGGCCAGGGCTTCACTGTGGGACTCGGGGGCACATGGGGCCCCTTCGTGTGTGTTCATCATCTGGGTGGGGGCTGGTCCTCCCCCCTTCAGAGCACGGTCCTCACCTTCACTCCCTGGAAGGTTCTGGCAGACTTTACAGCTCCGTCTGTTGGCTCGGTGCAGACTGGGTTCTGCTCTGGGGGCGTTGCTGTGTCCCCGGTGCCCCCTCCCCGAGTCTGTTTCTGGTGTCATTCCGCGTGTCTGTGGCATGCCCTGCGTGTCTGTTCCCAGAGCCCCTGGGCAGCAGGGACTGTGCTAGAAAAGCATTGGAAGCTGGGGTCCCTGGAGGCAGCTGTGGTCTCCATGTGGTCCTTCCCCGTGTGGCTGTGGGCGAAGGGTCCTCACGGTTCTCCATGCGTGTGTGCCGCGGGGACCCTGCGCCTGCCCCCGCGCGGCCGGCCTCAGGATGCCCCCGAGGCCCCCATCCGTCCCGCGCATGGAGGGGTCACCTTCACCCTCGCTGACGCCGCTGTGAGGCCCAGGCCTGATGGTACCTCGGCCACCGTCTGCCTTCTCGGTTCTGGGCGTCAGCTTTTCCTCCCAGAGCCGGGGAGGGTTCAGGACGGGTTGTGAAAGTCCGCTTCTGCCTCTGTCCCGTCCCTGAGCCCTTCTGGGCTGCCCCTGGGAAGCTGGGTTTCTCACTGGGACACGGGCTGTTGTCCTGTGGCCTCTGTCCCCCACGCTCGCAGCCCACCTGCCCTCTCCCTGCAGGTGTTCGGCCATGGGAAGGCCAACGGGGAGCCCACGTGGGCCCTGCTCCTCACGGCCCTCATCTGTGAGACCGGCATCCTGATCGCCTCCCTGGACAGCGTGGCCCCCATCCTGTCCATGTGAGTGGCTGCAGGCCCGGTGGGAGGGGTGTGGGGCAGGCCACGGAGATGGGGCTGCCACTTGTGGACAAGGAGGCGTGTGTGACCCCGCTCTGGGGCTGGCCTTCTGCTCAGGGGTCACCAGCCACGCAGCCACGCGGTCCAGGTGGTCCTTGTGGAACGGTGCCGTGGAAGGGAGGGGAGACGGGAGGGGCAGTGCTGTAGTGGGGGGGTGGGGAGACCACGTGGGACCTGACCCCCGGCTCCTCTGGCCCTGTCCTTACGCCCCCAGGTTTTTCCTCATGTGCTACATGTTCGTGAACCTGGCCTGTGCAGTGCAGACCCTGTTGCGCACGCCCAACTGGCGGCCACGTTTCCAATACTACCACTGGTGAGCACTCCCGCCGCCGGGACGGCCCCGGGTCCCTAGTGCGCCTGCGCCGCAGCCGAGCCGGGCGGGCCCGGCGCCCGTGTGCGTCCCCTGGCCCCCCGGTCCCTGCCGGGGGGATGGCCTCCGTGTGTGACCGCGGGCCACTTGGTTCCTGCTGCTGGTGTGTGTGTCGGACGGGCGAGGCCCGTTGTGCCGTGTGGCCCGCGGGGTGCTTGAGCGCCCTGGCAAGTGGGGTGGGCGTCCCGCGTCCATGGGCGCGGAGCCACGGCGGGCTCAGCCCTTGAGGGTTCAGCGTCCGGGGCGGGGGGGATCTGGCCACAGGCATCATGGCTGCTTCCTTGCTGTAGCTGAGAAGGGTCTTTGTTAGGGGCCGGGAGGGTTTCCGGGGTTCCGGGCGTGGCAGGTGTGTGAGGTGCGTGTTTCTCCAGGGCGCTCTCCTTCCTGGGCATGAGCCTGTGCCTGGCGCTCATGTTCATCTGCTCCTGGTACTATGCTCTCTTCGCCATGCTCATCGCCGGCTGCATCTACAAGTACATCGAGTACCGCGGGTGAGCTGCTCTGCGCGAGTTCGCGGGCCGATGTTCCCTGCAGGGTGTCTCCGTGGGGTCTGCATAGCCCGGTGCAGGGGTGGGGGGTGCTCGCGGTGTGAGTCGGGCCCCCGAGCTGGGTGGGCCCTGCTGTCCAGGCCTGCACACCTGAGGCACGGCGGGTGCAGAGCTGTGTTTGCTACTTTGTATCGATTCCACGCTTGTGTCGCTTTTTTTACTGTGTGCTTTTTGAGAACTTTGAAGTCCATACAGTGAAAGCAGTGATGTGTAAAGTGTGCAGCGTCCCAGAGCGCATCCCAGAGCACCTGGTCCGTCCCTGGGGCCTGGCTCCCTCCGGGGGTGGGGTCTGAGGGGTCCCGGCCGCTGCCTGGAGGCCCCCTCCAGCTCTTCCCAGCTGGTGAACAAGGAGCGTCGGGCGTGTGACCACTCCTGGTGAAGCCAGGCCCACCCAGCCTGCTGTGCTCATCAGTGTCCCCGACTCCAGGGTCCCACCCTGTCCTGTCGCAGAAACCCCAGGCTGGCTTCTCAGGGAGGCTGCCCCTGGAGGCCTGTGGTCCAGGGAAGCTTCAGGGCCCTGGCCCTAGAGTCCCCTCCTGGGTTCCTTACCGCTGCCCCTTTCTTGCAGGGCTGAGAAGGAGTGGGGTGATGGCATCCGGGGTCTGTCGCTAAACGCAGCCCGCTACGCCCTGCTGCGTGTGGAGCATGGCCCCCCCCACACCAAGAACTGGAGGTGAGTGCCCCAGCCCACCCCGACCTGGCCTCATGCACTTTGAATGCAGAGCGCCCTCTCTACCCTCACACTTCAGAGACGGAAACTGTTGGTCCCTCTTTTTGGGGAGCGATTGTCTCGGAAGCTTCTAGCACCTTCTCTCAGTGCACGGTGGTCGGCCGTGGCGTGATCAGCCTGGTGGGTGGGGCATGGGGTGAGTGGACCTCCCTGGGGTCCTGCCGAGGATGGAGGTTAAGCGCATGGACCGCCAGCCTCACGTCTCCCGCTTCTGGGAGGTCAGGGATGTCCTCTGTGCTGAGAGCCCCCGGCCTCCGTCCCTTAGACGCCCAGGGCTGTAGCCCCGGGCAGGCTCGCCTGGTGAGCGCGGTCTGTGCTGCAGGCCCCAGGTGCTGGTGATGCTGAGCCTGGATGAGGAGCAGCGTGTGAGACACCCCCGCCTGCTGTCCCTCACGACTCAGCTCAAGGCCGGCAAGGGCCTGACCATCGTGGGCTCTGTGCTGGAGGGCACCTACCTGGACAAGCACGTGGAGGCCCAGCGGGCCGAGGAGGTGGGTGGGCGCGGGCCGGGTCCACGGGACGGCGGCGGGCGGCGGCGGGACAGAGGTCCAAGCAGGGAGCGCGGGCGGGGTGGGGACGGCTGGCGGCTGAAGCGGTCGAGGGGCAGGCCCGCTGCTGCTGCCTGCCTTGCGCGGGAGGCTCAGACCAGCACGTTTTCCATCGCTGCCATCTGCGAGCATGGTTTTGTATGTTGCGCTGTTGTCTTGTTTCGTAGTAGAGCCTGGTTTCTGGGTTCGTTTGGGTCAGAACTGAGGCTGCTGAAGGGACCCAGGGGCGGGGGGCTGAGACCTCTTGGAGAGCGTGTGGGTTAGAGGCTGGTTCCAAGGGCCGCTCGGTGCTGCCCTTGGAGATGTCCCCCTGGCGCCCTCCATGGCTTGGCCTGGGCTCCGTCCCCTGCACGCTGGCTGTCTCGCATGGCGGCCTCAGGCCCATGTGTCCAGGGGCTCTGGCTGGAGGAGACGCTGACCTCGGCCTGTGCAGGTCGTTTCAGGCACACGTGGAAGCGGCTGGTGTCGTGAACGCCCGGGGGCTTCCAGGCAGACCCGCCGGGTCTTGTGCTTTTGTCTCCGACGGTCTGTGTCCATGTCCGAAGTGGGAGGCACATCAGCGCTGGTTTCTGGGGGCAGCCTCCCTGCTTCCCCGCGTCGGTCTTCCCTTTTTCACCCCTGCAGGTGGTGTGGCTCGGTCCCTTGCTCCAGGGTGGGTCCTTCTCACTCTCAGGCAGTTAGGCAGGTGGAGGAGGGACGGCTGTGTTCACGTGTCTAGGAGCGCTGCGGCTGCGTGTCCAAGCCGGGCCGCGCCCAGAGGCTCATTCGCATTCAGAGCAGGGGTTGCAGGTGCTGGATCCGACCCTCCCACTGCCTCCCTCAGCTGGACAAGCCAGCTCCGTGCCGTCGGCGGTTCGCGGGTTCCTTGCTCAGGGAAGGCAGCAGATGCGCTGGGTGCTGTCCTCCTCCCGGAGGCACCAGCGGTTCTCTTTCGGCAGGACCGTGAGCCCGCGGGCTCCAGCGTGGCGGTTGCTGGCCACAGTATGTGGATTTAGGTGGTGTCGTCCTTGCGCTATGCACACTGTCCCGTCTTTGGGCAGGACTGCCTCCCGCGGGCGCTGACACGCTCGGCCCAGACCCACCGCGTGGCGGGAGAGGCCCTGGCGTTTAGTTCTGGCCTTGCACAAGTGCCACGTGGTCGCCGGCTCCAGCTCTCCCTGCGCGGGGGCTTCTCCAGGGCCGCGGGGGAGGCGGGCGCCCTGCTGCGTGGAAGGCAGCAGTCTGCAGCCACGCCCCGGGACGGTTGTGGCATGGCCGGATCCCCCATCCCTGCCCCCTTGCCGACACCGGGGGCTGTTGTCATCTGATACGCGCAGTCTCGGACTTCCCCAGTTTCGTTAACACCCCAATCCTGCGGAAGGTGTTCCACGCGCTCTTGTTACTGTAAAGAGGCGGTTTTCCATTCTCGGGCAACGTGTGTCTGCGTCAGCTCGGTGGTCCGTGTCGTGTGTGTGTTCAGGTTTCTGTTCCTCGATGCCGCTCTGGTTGTGTTTGGGGGTCTCGGTGTTTCTGTGTCCCGAGCGGTATGGTGAGCGGTCCGTAGAGACGTCTCGGTCCCCGTGGGGTCGTTCGTAGGAGGACATCGTGGAGTCAGTGGTGGTGTGCACTCCCGAGGATCTGGGCCAGGTTCCGGTTTTTGGTCCACCTGCCAGTCTGCGTGGCATGTCTGAGCAATGTGGGGGACGGGGGCCCCTCTGGCCCCGCTCTTCCATCTCTTGGGGACGGAGCCGTGTGCTGGTGGCTCCGCCCCATCGCTGTGCTGGGAGCTGCGAGACCTGGAGTATGGGTGGCACAGCTGGGTTTCACCCCAGACATACAGCCCAGCAGGGGGCTCAGCCGTGGTGTCCCCGAGGGGAGGGGACCACCGTCCGCAGGGCTGGTGGAGCATGTCTCAAGAGGACGAAGACCCAGGGGCGCCATGGTCCTCTTGCACCCGGGCTTGCTGACGTGGCCTGACTCCTGAGCTGGCCAGGAGCGTCTCGGCCAGGTGGGGGCACAGGGCATTCACCCAGCTTCGTAAATGGAAGCAGCCGGTGCACCCCGACCTTGTCCCTCACCGTTCCTGCCTCTGTTCGTGTGTCTGCTCGTGGAGCGGAGGCCTCACTGGGGAAGGGCCGGGCAGGTTCCCACGGGGATGTGGCCTCCACGCAGTTGGCTCGTGGGCCGGCCAGGATGTGGGGAAGGGGGAGGCCCTGCGTCTCCCGGGAGCACAAGCGAGGATACCCCGAGGAGGCACCGACCCAGCTTGTCTCCCCAGAACATCCGGTCTCTGATGGGCGTGGAGAAGACCAAGGGCTTCTGTCAGCTGGTGGTCTCCTCCAGCCTGCGGGACGGCATGTCCCACCTGATCCAGTCGGCCGGCCTGGGGGGCATGAAGCACAACACGGTGCTCATGGCGTGGCCCGAGTCCTGGAAGCAGGAGGACAACACTTTCTCCTGGAAGAACTTTGTCGGTGGGTGCTGTGCTCGGGCCCGTGGGCGGGGCTCCCACTGGCGTCCTGGTGTCCCACGTCCCGTGAGAAAGCACCCCACCGTGTGATACCTCGCTGCCGTTGTGGCCAGCCCTGCGGTGCGGTGATGCCCGAGAGCCCCGCACCCCTTGGGCCGGCGGCCCAGTGGCTGGCCGAGCGAGGCTGCGCTGCCTTCAGCATGGGCCCCAGGTGGGGCTTCCCGGGGACCCGTGGCCTCGCCTGCCTCCCACGCTGGCTGGAGCCCGCGAGTCCCTGGGGCAACCCGCCACTGCCTCTCCACAGAAACCGTCCGAGACACCACGGCGGCCCAGCAGGCCCTGCTGGTGGCCAAAAACGTGGACCTGTTTCCACAAAACCAGGAGCGCTTCAGCGACGGGGACATCGACGTGTGGTGGGTCGTGCATGACGGGGGCCTCCTCATGCTCCTGCCGTTCCTGCTACGGCAGCACAAGGTGGGCCGCGGGGCGGGTCCCTCGGCGGGGGGCAGGGCTCGGCTGCCGCAGCAGGTGCCAGCCCCGAGGCCCCCACCAGGTGTGGAGGAAGTGCCGGATGCGCATCTTCACGGTGGCCCAGGTGGACGACAACAGCATCCAGATGAAGAAGGACCTGCAGATGTTCCTGTACCACCTGAGGATCAGCGCCGAGGTGGAGGTGGTGGAGATGGTGAGGGGTCTGCCGTGGTCCTGGGCTCGGGGTCCCATAGCGCTGGCCTCGTCCTCCCGCCGGGGCCCACGCTGCCCCGGTTCCGTGGGCTGTGGCAGCTTTGCAGAAGTTTACCTTTGCCAGGCCCGGGGCTGGCTGGTGGGTTTAGCGGGTTATGGGGGGGACCCCGATGTGACGTGGCCCCTCAGCACGTCCTGCGGGCGGACGTGGCAGCCGGCCCATCAGAGGCCGTGAGCCCGCAGTCCAGGCTCCTCCGCTGCAGATCCCAGCGTTCCCACCTGCAGACTCTGTCCCGGAGCAGGTCCCCGGGGCAGGGGGAGCGCTCTTCTGCCTGTGGCATCTCTCCTGGGGCTGCTGTTTGTGTCTCCCCTGGCCACGGCCACGGCCACGTGGACTCCGGCGATCTCCCCATGTCGGGGTTTACGCGGGACCACACGGTGGTTCTGTTGCTCGCGCTGTTCCGCCGTGGCCACTCTGGTGTTTTCGAGGCAGCACCTGCGTCGTCTGCCCCCTGCCGTCCGCATCCCGGCTGTCACCCCCGCCAGCCATTCCCGTCCACGTTCAGGAACCTTACGCGACGTCAGGTCCCAGAAGCCGAACAGAACCAGGGTGGAAACGGTCGTGGGGTGCAGCGTGGCAGGATCGCGCCGTGAGGCGTGGACTCCCGTGGTTTGCAGTGACTATATTTGTGTATCAAGGCTGCTAATTTCACTGAGTTTTCCAAGTAGGTGGTTGGTGCATTATGGTTAAAATCCATGTCCCTGCTTGATTTCAGTCATGACTGCAAGTTTTGTTTCATTGGGCGTTAGGGATGCAGTTGCATCTCTTCCGTGAGAGCAGGCCACTGTCCAGCCTCGCGTGGCCATGCACTCCGGTGAGGCCAAGAGCAGACCGTGGTCAGAACCCTCTTAGCCAGGTCCTTCCATTGGGAGGTGGGCAGGGTCCCTGTGGTCCGTGCTCTACTTCTGGGCCATTGGCCAGGCCAGCCTCCACCCTGGGGCCAGCCCGCCAGCATAGCAAGCCCACCTCGTGGACAGCGAGGGCCCAGGGCACCGTCTCCAGGAGCCAGGGAGCCTCACGGCAGAAGGGGAGACCAGAGTCAAAGGCCAACATTGAACAGCAAGAAGTCAGGGTCACTAACAAGGAGGGAGATGCTCCCGGCCGGCAAGGCTTAGAAAACTACTCCAAGTGTTGAACCAGGACATGTGAGCGGGAAGGATTTGGTGGTTATCGTTAAGACGTGACTTTAAAGAGTAGACTTTATAGATTTTATAACAAGTACCAGGGAGTAAGAGTCAATGCATATCTAGCCGGCAGAGTCAAAGACACCCGGTCAACAGCTAGCCCCCCACAGATGTCTCCGGAGGTTAGCAGTAAGCGGGCTGCCCACCAGTCTCCCTTTCCGGAAGCTGATGCTGGAGCTTAAGTGTTGGAAGCAAGGAGACGTTTGTGCAGACATCATTTAAATATCTGGAAAACCCGAGAAAATATTCAGAGTTCAGTAAGGTGGATTGACGCAGAAACTGTGTCAGAACACATCTCCGCACGTTTGTGGGACGGGATCCAGCTTGCAGGAGCAGTGACCAGGGCCTGTGGCCCTGCCAGACGATGGGAGAGCTCTGCAGAGGGTCACAGGGCGCTCCCTGTCTTCGGGCCCAAGAGGCAGAGGACATGGAGCTCGCCTGACACCACCCCCATCCTGGACTGGTGGGGGGACCCAGGGCCACCTGCCAAGGGTCAGGCCAGGGGTTGGAGAAGATCCTGGCCCTGTTGTCACCGGGCAAGCTCCAGACACCTCTGCAGGACGAGGCGTGTGCTTGGTGTGGGGTTCCCCCGGGAACAGGCATGGGAGCAGACACGGATTCAGCTGTGGCCACTGTTCCTACTCACGTGGTCACCCACACACACCGTTCAGGGGCCACTGGGGCTGAGGGCGCTGGGGTGGGCTGGGGACAGCCGGTGTGCAGATGGCGGGTGCAGCCGGGGACGTCGGGGGGGGCTGAGGGGGAGGCGGGGGTGGGGGGCCAGCCGGTGTGCAGACGGCAGGTGCAGCCAGGGACGAGCGCGTGTTGACTTGGCGTGCTTCACGCACTGTCTAGGTTGAAAACGACATCTCAGCATTCACGTACGAGAAGACTCTGATGATGGAGCAGAGGTCCCAGATGCTGAAGCAGATGCAGCTGTCCAAGACGGAGCGGGAGAGGGAGGTGCGCGTACGAGGAGTGGGCGGGCACCTGGCAGCCCCACTTGCACACGCGGCAGGAGCAGCCCCTCCGAGCGGGTGTCCTTGGGGTGTCCAGCCGCAGCTTGCTGGCCTGACCAGCAGGACCAGGTCTTGGCGGTCACGGAGCCATCCGTCCCCAGCCTGGCTTTCTGAATGGCCGGGTGGCACGATTCTGCCCTCATGGCCCCCGGGGTTCCACACCCAGGCTGAGGTTGGGGCCATGTAGACCCCGTCTGCACACATGGGTCAGCTCGGACCAGCATACTCTGGCCTTCCCAGCTCTGCTCCTGTCTGAACCACCATAGTGGCCCCCACATGGCCTCCCTCCTCCTTCCTGTAACTTGTCCGGCCGAGAGCCACAGTGGGTCCCAGAGAGCCAGCGTGCTGACCCCTCCAGGCGCCATCACTGCCCTCCCCTCATGTCACCCTGCGGTTTCTCGGCAGCACCCGGCTCTGCCCTGAGCCCTGTCGCCCCCTCAGGCCAGCTCCCTCTGGGCCTCAGTCGTGGTCTTGCTCGCACATGGCCTGTCCGGCCGGCCTTGGGCAACACTGACTTTCTCAACGTGCACCTGCCCCGCCCCAAGAACATGGGCTCCCTGACTCACTCTGTGCCGTTGACAAGTGTGGGGACGGGGGTGGTGGCGGACATGTGGACAGATAAACGGGGGATAAAGGAGTGAGGGATGGATGGACGGATTGACGAGCGGGTGGGGTGGAGCTACGTCAAGTGCAGACTTCCGGGTGCATACATCCCCTCGTCAACGCGGAGCTGTGGGCTGTTCTCAGTTGCCTTCAGAGCTGGGGCAGGAAGAGGGCCGAGTTGGGTCTGGATGCCCAGGAGGAAGGCCCCGGCTGGGGTTTGGGGTGGCATCAGGTCCCCTGTGAAGGAGGGCTGGTCCCGGGGTCCCGGCTTCTCATCTGCACCCGATTCTTCTCGAGCATTTTGGAGACGTGAGGTCACAGAATGGGTCCTGTTGCCTGTCCCCTGCTCTCCCGCCAGGCTCAGCTAATCCATGACAGGAACACTGCATCCCATTCTGTGGTGGCCACCAGAACCCAGGCCCCGTCCACCCCAGACAAGGTGCAGATGACCTGGACCAAGGAGAAGCTGATCGCAGAGAAGTACAAGAACAAGGAGCCGGGCATGTCCGGATTCAAGGACCTCTTCAGCCTGAAGCCGTGAGTGTTGGCCGGGGGCTGGGGGTGCTTCATGGTCTGGTACTGGTCACAGGCATGCGCCTGCTGACCCGCGGGCCCACGGGCCACCGTTCACCGGGATCCGGGCGTCTTTGTTCTTGCTGGATCCCAGCAGCTAGGGGTCAGGGCTTGTGGGGGGCTGGGGACTCCAGCTGTGACCCCACCGCCCATGCAGGCTGCCCGCGGGGGCCCGGGTTCTGCCTGTGGCGTTGGGCTGAGCATGGGGGGCGCGGTGCGGCTGGGCCCGGAGGGTCTTCAGTGAGGGGAGGGTCCGGGGAGAAGGACCAGGTGGGCCGGGGGAGGGCAGCCAGGTTCCTCGTGGTCACTCTCGAAGTAACTCATTCTTTGTGTTTTCTCTCCCGTGTAGAGAATGGGGAAATCTGTAAGTCGTCTCATTTTATTTAGGACGCTTCTTAGACCTGTTACCACGCATGCTTGGCCCATGCTGCCGTGTGAACCGTGTGTGCATGTGTGCACGTGTGGACAGTCCTGTGTGTGTGTGCGTGCCCGCACGAGCTGCAGCCCCCCTCTGTCCAGACGGCTCAGGGCACACAGCTGAGCTTCCTCCTGGAGCAGCGCAAGGACTGGGCTGCAGGGAGGGCGGGTCCTGAGCCGCTGGAGCAGAGGGGGGCCGGCGCTCGGTAGCTCTTAGCTGCTCCGTCCGCATCCCTGGAGGCTGAGCGTTTGGACAGATCTGCTCCCTGGCCCTGGGTGCTGTTCACCCAGGAAGCTGCAGCCCGGGAGTGCAGAGGGGTGTGGACAGACCCTGTGCGTGCTCCGACACGGGGGGCAGCTGGACGGGCTGCTGTGCGCCCCCTGCCCCCCCAGCGCCTGCGGGTGTGTCCCCCGCGGAGGGGTGGCCGGGTGGCGTCCACAGCAGAGCGCTGAGGCCGGGGGTTGGGCATGGAGGGCGTGGAGCCTGTAGATATGCGGGGATCTGCGGGGAGGTCCCCAGGTAAAGTCAGTCAACAAAAACAACAAAAGCGGGGAGACAGGAATATGGTTTCTCCCCAAAAACGCTGTGAGCCATGGGCCTGCTGACCCTGTCCCCGGGGCTCTGGGGGGGCTCCTGGTCAAGGGTTAGGCTGGGAGGTCAGCTTGTAGGGGGCAGGGGACTGAGCGATGGGTGGCTGGCTGTCCCCGGGGCGTTGGTGCGGGCAGGTGCTCATCTGCTTGTGTTTGGTCCGTTGTCCGTGCTGTGTGGCCCCCAGGAGCCCAGGGACCGGAACCCCAGCTTCCCCCCCATGCCAGCCACGTGCTCATCGCTCACCTGCCCCTCCTCTGCCCCAGGCGGCCCACCACCCCCAGCCTCAGCAGAGGCTCTGCCCCACCAGATTCAGTATACGGATGACCGGCTCCCTTACCCTGTGCATTTACGGCCCGCCGCGGGGAGCAAATGCAGGTTTCTGCTGGCTTCCTGGAAACACGAGGGCCAAGCTGGCCATCTCCGCGCCCCTGTGACCTCCACAAGGCATGTCACCCTGGAGCCCAGGGCCCTTCCAGCCAGACCCAAACCCCTGGTTTTCAGATTATATGTGTTTTCAGGCTTTCAGCCGTAAGGGATCCTTCGATACCACACAGACGCTCATTTCTGGAGTGACTCTTGTCCCCAAACACTGGTAATTGTGGTCTATCCAGGCAGCTAACTCATGGTCTCGTAATGGAAGATCCCTGATTGTGCCGTGGACAGGTGCCCAGTCTGTAATTTTATCAGGCGAAACTGGACAGAAAGAGGCCCGGCTCCCTGTTTTCCTCCTGGGAATTGGTGGTTGTGATCTGGTGTATTTGGCTCAAGGGCTGAGCTGGTGACAGGGCGTGACCCAGACGCGGCCCCAGCGGGCCCTCCCCCCACCCTGTGCCCTGGCCTCTGCCCCCCCCCCAAGTCTGTGGCAGGGTGACCTGCTCTCGGCAGGGCTGCAGCCGACACAGCCGGGCTGCCCGCGTATTCCATCGTGCAGGCCACCCGAGAACTGGCAGAGTTGCCAGGTTTTCCAGCTCAGGGGTACGGACGTCCTGGAGGCGGTTAGCTCACCCAGACGGCGTCTCCTGAATGTGCTTCCTGGGACACACTCAGCCCGTGGGGACCCATGGGGGCCGTGGCCACCGGGCGCACGTGGGGTAGACGAGGATGGGGCCGAGTGCAGGCGGGCGGGCAGGGGTCTGCCTGGGACTCTGGAGGACCATCGGTGCACAATGGAGTGTGCAGAGCCGGGTGGTTGCTGAGGACGAGGGGCAGGGCCTGGGTTGCTGAGCGTTGGAAGCGCTTGTCCATCGGCCATTCGCCAAGGGCAGCAGGCACGCTGCCAAGCCCGGGATGGACCTTGTAGCCTCATTCTCGACCAGAATCTCCAGCCTGGGCACCAGGCGCCTGGGCGTCTCCCTGCACAGCATGTCTGGGCTCCCCTGCGCCCCCAGCCCGTCAGGACGAGTGAGATGCCATTGTGTGCTCACTTGAGCAGGCTTAGCTCAAGGCCGGAGTGAAGCAGGGCTGGGCCGTGACCCCGAGGCTCCCAGGTGGGGTGGGGTTAGAGCCTTTCATGCTCAACAGTGCGCTGTTTGCAGCAGGGGACACTGCTCCTACTTGGAGAAGCTCGGTTTTTAGAACGTTCGGAGACCAAAGCCTTCTTGTTGGTGGGTAATGTCCCCGGTCGGTGCTCACCAGCCTCAATGGAGTCTCCTCCCCCGTGGGGTCTTTGGGGGAGGTGACGCCATTTGAATCCTGATGTTTTTCCCCGGGACTGAGATGGGCTCACAGGGCTCAGGCCGGCCTGGTGCCCAGAGCTGTGGGCCGGAGCACCAAGTGGTCCTACCCCCGCAGGAACCAGTCCAATGTCAGGAGGATGCACACGGCCGTGAAGCTCAACGGTGTCGTCCTCAGCAGGTCCCGGGGCGCGCAGCTTGTCCTGCTGAACATGCCGGGGCCCCCCAGAAACCGGCAGGGGGATGAGAACTGTATCCTTTGTGCGTGCAGCCCAGCAGGCCGGGGAAGGCTGGGCCGCTCCACCTCCCGGGGACAGGGCTATCTTGCCCGGAGGATTCCTGGGTTGGGGGCGAGAGCAGTGGGGCCCTAAGCGTGGGGCCCTAAGGGGCAGACTTGGCCCCCCGGTCTGAGTGCCAGAAACTGGGGGCCCCAGGTGAACGGTTCTTGATTGGTTTGGGGCATCAGTGACTGAGGAAGCTGTAAATGTGCGGGGTATCCTGGGCAGCTCAGGCCCTCCGTGAAGAACCTGGCACACGCAGGAATTTGGACCACGGGTGAGATGAACACGGACACAGAGCCCTGGCCCCGAAACGCCCAGTGTGGGGGCAGTCACCACACCCCTAACCCCATACCCTGCTCACCGTGGGTTCCGGTGCTGGCTCTGAGCTCCTGCCTGGCCCGCTCCCGGGCTGGGCGTCTTCCTGGAGACAGGGGGCACCGTGTCCCCTCATCCAGGTGAGCCAAAGCACAGGTGGTCCCCCATGTGCCTCCCAGCCCTTCTCAGCTGGTGCCCCTCCTGATTGGCTGGAGGCTTCCAGGCCTGACCTCGGAGGTCACAGGTCAGCTCTACCATGAGCTGGGTTCGCACCCTTAACTATGCGTCCTGTGATGGGGACTTGGGTGCCTAGTGGGTGTGCGGCCTGGGGGCTGCCCTCTGGGGTATGGCCCCCGCGCTCCCCTCTGGTGCCGGAATGTGGGTAGCGGGGGTGGGGGTGGGGGATTAGCAGGTGGCTCTTGGGCTTAAAGCCTTGATCTAACCACAAGCTTGAGGACTCTGCGCTTGGTTGGTGACCGGACTGGGACTTGCGGGCTGTTAGGACTCTCGATGAATTCCTGTCTGTGCTGAAGCCCTGGGGTGAGGGCGGGGCTCTGGTTCCCGGTCAGGCCTGCCACAGGCGCGTGCTGATCCTGAGCGTGCATCCAGTGGGCACTTGGCTGAGGCCTGCGTTGGGCCTCTTCCTGCAAACCGACCTCCCTCTGCCCGGGACTCTTGTGAGTGTAACCAGCTGTCCTTAACTCAGGTCACCCCAGATATGGAGTTCCTCGAGGTCCTGACCGAGGGGCTCGACAGGGTCCTTCTGGTCCGGGGCAGCGGCCAGGAGGTAGTCACCATCTACTCCTGACACTCAGCCCCACGGGAACACGCCGGGTGGGCTGGGGATTGTGCTACACTTGGCCTCCTATGGAAGTTTCCAGAATAGCCCCACAGCTCTCCCTCCAGGCGCGGAGCCAGCCCGCAGCTGCAGTGGTTTCCTCGCGTGGAGGGGAGGCATGGATGCCCCCGAGGGAGGCTCGCGGTGACCTGGGACCAGCGGCACTGGCCATGCGCTCAGGCTGTGAGTTCCAGAAGCGGTTTCCATGGCCAGACCTGTCTGGTTGTCATGGTTGCGCGTCAGTTCTGCCTCGTCCAGGATGCTCACGAGAAACCCCTGCTCTGACTGAAGGTCACTTTGGGCCACAGGGGTCCGTTCAGGAAGGTGACCGAGAGCCTTGGTCCCTCGGTCAGCCTCCTCAGCGCCTGTCCCTGCAGCGTCCCTGTTTGTGTTCCTATAAATTAAGGCCGAGGAGAGCCGTCCACCCCGGACTCGCTGGGTGGCCTTGGTCAGCGTGCCTGCCTGGTGCAGGAATGTCTAGGAGGGGGACCCCGATTCCTCGGGGACGTGGATGGTCATCCCGGGTGGGCACGTTCCGGGGGGTTCGGCTCCAGGAAGCTGCCTGAGGGGCAGAGACCCAGGCAGGGGTCCTGTCACGCCCGGGCTGGGTTTGCAGCTGGGACACAGCCACGTCCTACACAGGCATCTGGGCCCCGTTTCTGAGAATTCACCGTGGTTCCCCGCCTGATGTGTGCGTACCCATGGCCCTCGGTTTCCACGCGCCAGGCTCTACGGACGGGGTGCCCAGGGCCTCAGCGGCCCTGAGTCAGCGAGCCGAAGCCCGCGTGCCTGTCCCCTCCTGCCAGCGCACGGGGGATGGTGGCAGCCACGTGTGGGGCACTGTGGGCTGTTTCAGTGGGCCGTGGACTTGCTTCGTGGTCGTGGTCCCAGTCACGCTGCTGTAGCTTGTGGTGACCTGTGCTTCGTCTGTGTGGTGTATTTATTTATTTAAGCACCTGGGGATTTCAGTGGTAATTAGGGCATCAGTGAAGAGACTGCTTCTGCGAACAAGCCCCAAACGGCCGTGTCCTTGGCATTCTCTGGCTTCTTCAGACCCCAAGGAAGTCGCCTGGTCCGCAGATTTCAGGTCAGGGCAGAGGCTAAATGTCCAGACATTCGAGGAGCTGTTGGGCAGCACAGAGGGTCTGCGTCGTCGAGAGTGGCCACTGGCCAGAGCGTGTGCCAAACCGCCGCAGCCAGGCCCGGGCATCCATGCTCTTCCCCCCGCTGTTCTGCACCCAGTGAAGCAGCGAAACCCAGCTCCCTGGCCCTCGGTCCCCTGGCCTGTCGGGGGCGGAGCCACGTCCCCAGGGCCCCGTGGCGCTGACACTGCGCTGTGGAAGGGCCGCGTGGCAGGACCTCCCCTGTGCGCCCAACCCCTGTTCATATGGCGTAGACCTTAGTGCAGCTGCAGCGGGAGGGCTCGGCTGCATCCGCGTGCCCCCCCCCCACAACCTCGTGGGGCCCCACGTGCAGCCGATCAAAGTTGGTTCCACGTTGTTTTCTAGCTTCCTTGTCTTTGTATCATTTGTTGGTAGAAGAATAAATTGTATAAAAGCTGAGTACGTGGACGAGTCTCCGTGTCTCATTCAGCATGAAGGTGGGACTGCTGGAGAAGCACCCTCCCTCCCTCCCCGTGGGCCTCCTGGTCCCATCGGCCAGGGCAGACAGGGTGGCTCACACATCATCACCTGCATTGCCCAAGAGGCGTAAAGAACAAAGCACAAGGCAGTGGGAGGGTCCGAGCACGAGGACGTGATGCCGCCAGTTACTGAGGTCGTAATTCCTAGAAGGGTGGGATCCGCAGGGAAAACCCGTCATTAGAGGGGCCCCCTTGTTCCAGTGTCCAGGCTCACGGCGTGAGCACTTAACCGCCCAATGGGAGAACAAGCATGAGACCCTGGAGCCCTCCCGCGTGGCTGGGGGGGTAGCGAGGAGGTGCCACGGATCCTGAACCACTAGACTGTGGCCTCCCAACCCAGCCTTCCTGCTCCCAGAGCCACAGCCAAGGGGCCTTGTGTCCCCACGTGTTCACAGCAGCGAAACTGCAGGCGCCCGGCATCAGCCGTTGGTGAGTGGGAGACCACGGGGTCTCTGCCTTCCAGGGAATGAAATTCTAGCAGTCTTGAGGACGTGGGGCCACGCAGAAGCAGCCAGTCAGGGCACGTGTCCTATGCTAACGTACACGGAATGCCCAGAAGGGACAAAGCCAGACAGACGGCGTGCTGGGGACCACTCCCCGGGTGGGGTCGGGGGCAGGGAGAACCCATGACCCTGGGCACGGGGCTGCTTTGGGGGTGACGGGGTGTGCTACGGGGGTTGTGGAGAGCACACCTTCTGAACAGCTAGGACGCTCAGCATGGAGGCCGTGACAGGGAGCCGTGTGGCATGGCAACCGACCCTGTGTCCTGGGGGCTGGCTCATGGCGGCTGCAGCACCATCAGGAGTGACCCTCCTTCAGGCCTGCTGTGAGCGCTGGCCGGGCCCGGGCACCCATACATGTGACGTGGAGCAGAGGCCTGGCCTTTGGGGCAGGGGGCCCAGATGTCCCGGGCACAGATGGCAGGGTGGGGCACGCAGATGGAGCTGCACGGGGAGGACCTAGCAGAATCCGAGGGTTCTGACTCGGCCACCGGTGCCCAGGGGGCCCGTGGGGCAGGTTCTGTGAGCAAGCAAGCCAAGAGGCCCCCATGGGGCTTCAGACTCCGTGTCACACCTTCTCAGAGAAGTTGATCGAGTCCTCTCACTGCCAGGAGGGATCCCGGCCCCCCATGGGCCTGAGTGGCGGTCGGGCCCTGACGTTGTGCCCGAGACCCTTCTGCACAGCTGTGAGCCGTCCATGCCTTGGCGAGGAGGCATCAGCCAGCACCCAACATGCGTGTGGGGGGAGCTGTGACCGGATGGCAGAGGAGAGACGGGGTCAGTCTAGGCACAGGCAATGGCAGGTGCCAAGGCCCTGAGGCAGGGACAGCCTGAGGGTGGGAGGGGCTCCGAGGTGGGGTCAGGACCGGGCAGGGGACTGTCAGAGCAGGAGCCGGGCCTCCGGTGTGGATGGTGGAGGCTGCGGAGCCGACAGCAGGGGGTGGGGGGCCAGGAGATGGGGGTCCCGCTGGAGATAGAGGTGAGGGCAGGGCACAACAGCCCACCTGTGGCCAGGGAGGCCTAGACTCCGGCATCAGGGTGATGGGGCCTCTGGGCACTGGGAGCAAGGCCCAGGAGATTGGGAGCCCCGAGGAGCTCGAGGGCCCCGTGCTTTGGGCCGTCGCTCCAGGCCCCCGCCTTCAGCCTGTGGTTCCAAGCTGGTGGGAGGGGAAGGCCGTGAGGATAGGGCAGGTTGGGGGACGCTGGCCTGGGAGTTGAACGGAGCCCTGTCCTGCGTGCCGTGCACGTGGCCCAGCTGCGGCATCGGGAACGTGGCCGTGTGCGCTGTACCATGGGCACGGCCCCACGGGGAGGGGCGGTAAGGAAAGGGTTAAGTGGTGCCGGTTTCGGTACTCCTCCCAGGCGGAGATGGTCACAGCGAGCTTCTGTCCTTGCTGAGACCGTGACATTAGCAGCCCACATTCCCTCAGGATTCACGCTCAGCCGATGCGGGGACGCCAGGTGGACAGGCGCCCCCTCCTTGCAGGGCTGGGCTGGGCTGACCGCCTGCCTGGGGCTGCCCCCTGCGCCTGGCACCTCCGGGGCCCCTTCCTCCTGGGCCCAGCCCTGCGTGCGGTCCTTGCACCCGTCCCTTGGCTCCCGCACCCAGGCCCCGGGGTCTGGCCCTGCTGGTGCCTCTCCCGGGGCGGCCGGGTGCCAGGTAGGCCCCGCCAGCTTCCTCCCGGGCTCCTTGCTTTCACCAGGACCTCACCGGGCGCTCAGGGGACAAGACGGTTTCTCTGGCTTTGTGTTTTTTTTCTGCGGTGGCCTCCGGTGCCCCGAGGGAGAGACAGGGTGGAGGTGAGGGGGACGGGAACCAAAAGGTCCCAGACAATTCCTCGCAGCGTCTGCCCCCATCGTCACTGACCGCTGGGTGGGGTCACGTGGACTTCTGCCTCAGAGCAGAGCGGCCATTGATCCCCGCGTCCTCATCCGAGGGACGCCCTGCACAGCATCGCCTCCCCGACTGTCCTTCCGCGAGCGGACAGCGTCTGCAGAAGCGTCTCGAGGAGCGTCCTGCTTTTCTCTCCTGATTTCGGGTGGGAAACGCACCGCCGGCTCAGAGGCCCCACCTGCCACAGGTGGTCTGCCAGTGGGAGTGGCCCAGGCAGGCGTGGCGGGCGGTGTGGATCTCCATTCCGGGAGGCGGCCCACCGTGTGAGCCCCCCGTGGGCGCGTGCGTGCCCCTGCTGCAAACCCGGGCCGGGAGCTCCCGCTCAGCGTTTCCAGGGGCTCGCCCCAGTGCGCCCGCCCGCCCGCCCGCACCCCAGAGCATCCTTCACGTTGTGTGTTCACCTGGAGTGGGTCCGGGCTTTGGTCAGGTGACCGTTTCTCCGTGGGCACCCGGCCCGTGCTCCTAGGGCACCGTTGTCCCAAATGTAGTGGCTGTGTTTGTAGGAGCTGCGTCTGGGCCTCCTGCCTGCTCCGTGGCTCGCTTAGCCTGGCCTTGGCGTGCTGAGTTCGTTCCCGTGGCCGCAGCGTGTCCTGGCGGTGGTCAGTGCCTTCACCTCGCTGTGCGTGTTCTCACCCCTTTGCTTTTCCATGCATTTTAGCATCAGGAATCTGGCTGAGATCTCAGCTGGGACAGAGTTGCTGCTTCGAGCTGCCTGTGTTGACCCACCCAGGCACACGCCCCTCCGTTTAGATCTTTCCAGACGACGCCCGATGAAGTTCACGGTGCCTGAGTTGAGATCTTGGCCATCCAGGCGTTTGGCATTGTGGGTGCTGTTGTAAGTGGTCTCCGCACTAGTCAGGGCTCCCCAGAGAAACAGAAGCATAGTACACAGAGATACAGGAATTGGGTCCCGTGATTACCAAGGCTGGGAGACCCTGGCAAGTCCGTGGGGCTGAATCAGTCTGAGCCCTGAATCCTGAGATCCCAGGCTCCCGGATGCCCGGGAGCAGAAGGTGGACGCCCCAGCTCAAGCGGAGAGAGAGAATTTGTAGGACAGTCGCTCAGTCAGCCTGGACGGATGGGGAGGGTGGCACTGCCCCAGAGGGCAGCTGGGAAGGAGACGCTGGGCTTCCCGTGGCTTCATCAGGTACTGGCCGTGCCCCGGCTGGGGCTGAGGGTAGGACCTGGAGAGGGCAGCCGCTCCCCAGGGAGGAGCAAACGCGGACAGGCCAGTCCCCTGCAGCGCACCTTCTCATCCCCAAGTCCCGGGTCTCGGTCTGGGGCCGATTCTGGCCGGGCTACGATTCGGGTATCCCTGACAAACTCCTGGGCACTTCCATGCCACTGGTCCAGACCCATGGCTCAGGGCCACCCAAGAGACTCAGCACACGGTGAGTGAGAGACCCCACTGGACGCCAAGACCGTCTCCATACCTTTGGCCTGGGAACTCCAGAGTTCGAGCTGGTGTCCATGTAGGTGTTTCTGACTCAGCACCCCCCATGTGCAAGGCATCACCTGATCTGTCTGGCCCAGAGTGGAACAAAAAGCCAGAGAAAGAGCCAGTTCTCTCTAGTGGTCATCATGGGCGGTCCCTCTGCCTTCCCACCTGCCTCTGCCCCTCCTTCTGTGCTCCGAGACCCCTTCTTTCTAAAACCATGGCTCGTCCCCAGAATCTCTGGCTGAAGCCCTACCCAGTGCCCCACACCCTTCCTGGGATTCCCAGTAAGCTTCCACCCGCCCCTGCCCACAGCCCCAACACGGAATCCTCAGGCTGTCCCCGGCACTGCCCACCTTTCCTGCCCTGTGGAACGGGGGCGCCAATGCACCTGACCCCATCGGGGCAGGGCTGGCCAGGCACCTGACTCCTGCCCGCCCTCCTGAGCAGCACCCAGGCCTCCTGCTTTCCCCGGACCTCCAGGCCCACTGTCCCTCCTGGCCTCCATGGGCACTTCCCGTGGCAGGCCACGCTGAGGCCAGAGGGGGCTCTGTTTGGAGCGAGGCTTCTCGGGAGCACACACTCTGGGCTGAGACTCCTGGTTCACTCATTCCTTCACCCTCCAGTGCCCACTGGGCTGCCCCTGTGTGTGGTGTTCTGCCTGGTACCGAGGACAAGGCGTGTGGCCTCGGAGCTCGTGGGTTGGCGCCCAGGAGCAGACGGGAATGAGATTCCAGGTAGCAGGAGTGGGTGAGGCTAGCGTGCTGGTGGGGACACAGGTCTCCCCAAGTGCGGAGAGGAAACACAGCTGAGAATGACCCCCTGGGATGAGGGTGGCGTGGGGGTCTCCCAGGGGCAGGGGATGGCGTGGGGCATGTCGGGAGGAGTGGACGGGGGCAGGTGCTGCTCTGGCCTCTCCAGACAGAGTCCCGTTTACACACAGTCACTGTCAGCCTTGGTCTGCACGGCCCCAGATGTGGTGCCAGGTGTCCCGTTACCATGAGCCCAATTTGGGGCTTAGGTTTTGGGGTTTCTTGTTTGTTTATGCAGTAAAATGGGGGGAAAGGTTATCCATCAATACGGAGCGTGCACGTACATGTGTGTAAGAGACAGACGCGCACTCTCCCACGCACCCGGCGGGGCGGCCTGGTCCGCACACGTGTGCCCACACGCTGCTGGTGCAGGTGGACAGAATGTCTCCGAAATGCTTGTTTTACTACAGGGTACGACACAGTACAAAATGCACATATTTTATTGAGCCGGTGGGGGTGGTGCTCATGCCTCAACCACCCGCGCTTTCTCAGCCTCGCGCCCGGAAGACAACGCGGGACTGCCGGCACAGACCTCAAGTTGCTGGCGGGTCAGCTTGCTCTCCTGGAGCCTCCTGCCTCAGTGGGACCGCTGCCCGCACCCCCGGGCCTTCTGCTGGTCTGCAGCCCCTCTCTTGATGTCCCAGAGCGAATCCCGCTTTCCCAAAGCGGAGCTTCACCGAGGCTGTGCCCAAGCGTTTGGATGTTCGCATGTGTGCGTCCACCAAGCATGAGAAGCCTGCCCGTTGTCCACGTCTCTGTCCACTGATGACGCTGGGAAGATGCTGAAGATGCTGTCCACTGGCGACGCAAGTCCAGAGGCCGCCTCCCGCGGGCCTTGACCCTGCCCACTGCCTCCTGCCACGGTTCCTGACAGCTCTGTGTCCCGCGTGGCCGCCCGCCCTCCGTCCATCAGCGCACGGGGGCCACGTGCACCAGGGACACGGGCTGCCCCGAGCCCACCCCTCTGACTTCATGATGACCAAATTACAGGAGGGGCCGCCCGACAGGGAGCCCTCGCCACCCTGTGCGCCCCGAGCACGCGGCGCGCCTGAGCGGAGACCCAGCACCACAGGGCCTCGTCTGGAATCCAGCGAGCAGACACTCGTGCATTTTTCCGCGCGTGGTTTTCAGGGTGACACGGAAGAGCTTCATAACTGAGCCGTCCGCGGCATCCCACGTGTCCACGTGGGCCCGGCGTCCTTGCGGAGGGCAGCGGGGGCGGACGGCAGCCCTCCCAGCAGCGGCCGTCGGGCACCTCCGTGGGCCCCCCCGGCGGGTGCGTGCCACGCTCTAGGAGGCGTGGTGGTGGTGGACCGCGGGCACCGCACAGCCCTCCCCCGCCAACATGGGCGGCAGGGCCCGCAGCACCTCGTGCTCCAGCGCCGCGGGCTGGCCGAGCGCCGCCCTGAGCGGCGAGTGGACTTCCCTGCTCTTCCGCCGGGCCCGCCTGTGGCCGTGGGGCTGTGGTGGGGGCTGCGGGAGGCGGTGGCCGTCCCGGGGGGCCTGGGGCGGGGCAGCCGGCGGGGGGCAGCCAAAGGCTCTCCCGGGCTTGCCTGTGCCCGGCGCCCCAGGGGGCCGCCCTGAGCCCCTGGGGGGCTTGAGAAGCTGCTTCTCCTGCCCCTTCAACCGGGGCTGCATGTCCAGGGCCCTGACGGCGGGCTCTGCGGCCAGCAGCGGGTGGTGGGCCAGCACCTGGGGCCGGCGCTGGAGTGCCGTGCGCGTGTCCGCCTCCTGGGAGCGGGACCGGCTCGGGGGGTGCGCGGCCTTGCCCAGGTGCTCCTGCTTGGCCTGTGACGGCGGCGCCCCTGCAGAGCCAGGGTGCCTGTGAGACCGCGGCGGGGCCCCCGCGGCCACGGGGCGCCCGGGACACCCGCCCGGGGCCCAGGACGTCTCCCCTTGGGGCAGGGACGACCCGCACGCCTGAACGGGGGGCCCGCCTGTGGATGCAGACCTGTGCTGTGGTTCGTTGCAGGGACCCCAGGACGCTCAGGCGGGGCTCCTGCCCCTGAGGTGTCTGTACCCAGGGCCTCATACCCAGGGCCGGTCTCCCGCACCTACCGGGTCCAAACCTAGATGTGTAGTTCTCGATCCCAGCCAGGTCCAGGTAGTGATTTCTCCGCTCGGTGTTCTCGTCCACGCAGTATGGGCCGCGCTCGCAGCAGGGGTGGGGGTCGGCGCCGGGCCTCCTGCGTGCGCCGCGGGAATGAGGGCCTGAGCTCCTGGGGCCGCATGAGGCCAGAGCAGGGCACTTGGAGCGGAGGGGCGCCTGCAGCGGGCGGTCTCAGGGTCCGCGCAGGGGCCCTGACCAACACCCACTGCTCCAAAGGGCAACAGGAGGAAGGCCGCCGAGGACAGCAAGCCCCCAGCCAGCCCCGGGGGCCCCCAACACGACCCCAGCACCACCACTGGGGATGCCCCACAGAACTCACGAGCGCTGGACCGTTCGAGTCTGCGGCAGAGAGCGGGTCACCACGCCGGGCCCTCCAGACTGCCCAGTGACACCCACAGGGCACCAGAGCATGGCGACGGAGGGTCTCGAGGCCAACCCACCACTGCCCCTCAAAGCCCACCGCCTCTCAGACACTGAGTGCACTCAGCCCCAGCCAGAGCGTCAGCCGCCACAGAGGCCCCAAGCTGCTGCCCTCACCCTGATGGCGGGCCGTGCCCGGGGCCTCTCGGCCAGCGTCCTGCCCTCTGCGCCAGGTGCCTGGCTTGGTGGCTCCGTCCTGAGGGGACAGCCCTGAGGCCTGCAGGTGGCAGGGGTGGGCGGGCTGCTCCCACCGAGGACAAGCCAGAGGACGGAGCCGGACCGCAGTCCCTCACCTGGTGTGTGCGGACGGCCTCTTGTCGGCCCCCCCGGGGTCCCCGGTGAGCTCGGCCTCCATCCTGCAGCGAGTGGGCTCCTGGTCTGAAAGAGGGGCAGCGCATTCCCTGCTCATCCACTCACGCACTCCTTTGCCCAGACAGGCATTTCGCCCTCGGAGGGTTGGGGCGCTGACCGGTAAACGGAGCTGACCAGTAACCAGAGGCTCGGGGAATGAGCAGTGAGCGCTGTGGGGACAGGGTGTGTGGGACAGGCTGCCGTCTCAAGCAGGGTCTCCGGGGTGTCTGAGCAGGACAGCCCCTCACCCTGGCCTGTGGGGGGACTCTCCTTCCTCTCGCTGAGAGACTCAGGGCTGACGGTCAGCTTCACACGGAGGGTCCTGCTGCTGTCAGACGAGTGGCTCACGGAGGCATCGATGGCCTCGTAGATGGCGTGCACCAGGCTGGACATGTCCTGAGGACGGCCCGATGTCACTGACAGGCAGACCGGGCAGGGGGCCCTCAGCTGCCTCCAGGAGGCCTCCCACACACACGCCTGTCCCATCTAGCCCTGTGTGCACCCCGGGCAGCCGGGGGGCAGCCCTGCTGGTATGGGGATCACATCTCGTGGATGCTTAAATTTGACCCCAAATCTATGTTCAGGGGATTAGCAGTCGGGTGTCACGTCCTGCACACAGGCCAGCCGAGGAGAGTGCAGGGGTGCCCCTGGCGCCCTTACCGCCCGCCCTGGGGAGTTGAACCCCAGACAGAGGCCCCGCCCCCGGCCCCGCCCCGCCTGCCTCCTGGGACGGGGGCGGCATCTGCCTGTCCCTGGGCGGCCGGGCGCATCACCTCCCTGGTGGCCTTGCCGATGTGGTCGAAGCCGTAGAGCGTGAACGTCCAGTCCTGGTGGCTGTCCCCCTCCACAGAGACGTCACACTGCAGCCCCTGCGAGGCACGTGGGGCAGAGGACCGCGGGCTCACCCTGGGCCCTGGCCCCTGCCCTCCTGGGAAGACCAGCCCCTCCCACGGCCCCAGGCCGGTTTCTGTGTCCTTCACGCCCCGGAA
>NC_138375.1:679802-709222 GCF_054177405.1 Leptonychotes weddellii
ACGCGCCACAGTTGGTCTCCCGGTTTCTCGGGCTGACGGAGGCCGCGGTGGTGCTGGGGGCGCTGCGGGGGGCGCTGCGGGGGCGGGGCCTTGTGGGTGCCAGCGCCGTGTGGACGTTTCACTGTGTCTGTCTCTCCTGGGCGGACACCCCGGAGCGGAAGGGCCAGCCCGCGCACTGCGAGCATGTTTACATTTCTGACAGAGTGCCAAACATTTTTCCAAAGGGGTTGTCTCGTTTTACACTCTTGGGGTCCCTCCCCTAGTTTCATGAGGCAGATTGTGGTCCGCGCCCACACCTGGCCTCTCTCCCGTGTTGGCATTTGGTCGACACAGTAGAATAAAAGCCACACTCAGCGCTGACCGGGCCAGGGACCAGACAGGCACTTGGTGCACATTATGCCATTTTTGCAGAACATTTTAACTGACAGATGGGGAAACTGAGGCACAGAGTAACTTGCCTGGTTCCAGCTGGTCGGCACTGAGCAGATTTGCCCCCACTGTCTGACCTCAGAGCCAGACCTTGAGGTGTTTGTCCCTCATCAGCCCTGGAATCAGGCCTCTGCTCTCCTGGCCACTGGCCTCGTCCACTAGGGTTTGAAATCCCCTCCCTGTGGATCCTTGTGATCACTCTGATTTGCTTTTCAGGGTTCGTCTCCCTTAGGAAAAATACCTCGTGTGGCCTTGGGCTGGGCTTGCTGGCTTTTGTTTGGGTGACGAGCGGATCTGGGGTCTGTGAGCCCCCGGCCGGGCAGCCCACATGCAGCCACAGCCCTCCCTCCTGTCTGTGAGGAGGCGTCCCCTCCGCAGAAACACACTGCAGTAATTCACACACAAGAGTGTGGGCGACAGGTGTTGGGTGAGGTTTTCTGTCCTCTTGGTTTGGTCTGAGGACCCCAAATCGTGCTATGAGCCAGTGGCCCGGCACCCTGGAGAAAGGTGCGGGAAGGACCTGGAGTCGCCCAAACCAGGAGAAACGGCCGGGATGGACGTGCTGGGCAGGGGACCCTGCCCAGATAGGGTTCTGCTGGAGGTGTCAGTCCCTACTTCCGTGGGACCAACAGGGGCTCCGGCAGCCCTCGGGGCCCCGGGTGTGCGTGCCGAGCCTGTGGGATGCTGTCTGGCTCGTGCGGGGTGGTGAGGAGTTGGGGGACAGCTACTATCGGCTGCAGAAGCCCCTCCCTGAGGTCCGCCCATCAGGAGCTGCCCAGACACTGTCGGGGGCTGCAGTACCCGGGCCCCACCTGGAATAGGCAGCGCGGGGACCGGCCTCCACGCAGCCACGAACGCGGCCCAGCCCCTGGAGAAAGGAGCCAACAGGTGGCCTCAGACCTGTGGCAGGAGGGGTCTCCACCCTCACCCCTCCTCCATTCAGCCCTAACCCTGACTGGGGGGCACAGCGAAGTCTGCACTTGTCTCCCCACGAGAGGCCCCCCAGGGCGGCTCTCACAGACCCCACCGCAGGACCCCGCCACAGGTCCTCAGCTGCCCCACAACCCCCCCCACCCTCCCAGGAGCTGTGACCGGTAGGGGCCCCCCGCCCGGCCCAGGGCCCAGCACACAGGCCCACCCGAGGTACCGGCTTCCCCCGTGCGGCCTGGGGGGTCGGACGCAGCCAACACTTGCCCTCCCTGTCCCCTCCCTCTGCAGAGCGTGGCTCTCCTCTGCGTCAGCCTGTGGGCTCTGGCCTTGGTGGCTTTGGGGGTGGGCCGGCACCCCATCCTGGCCTAAAAAGCAATGTTGGATGATCAGGGGCTTGTGGGCTGGCTGTTAAGCATCAGTAGCTTGAAATCAGCCACGCTGGAAATATTCTCACCAGAGAAATTGGCAAACGCCACGAATCAGGCTGTTCTTTTCTGAAGGGCTGGTCACCGGCATCCCATTCTGTGTCTAGGGACCCCAGGGCTTTGCGACAGAGTCAGGCCGGAGCTGGGGGTGAGGGACGGGAGTGTGCAGCCCTGTTTGGATGCGGCCATGCGTGCGGTGGAGCTGAAGTGCGGACTCAGGCCCCGACTCGGCCCCATCTCCTGACGTCCCGGGAGCCAGCGGCACGGTAGCCCCGGGATGCGTCAAAGCCACCGCCAAGCTGCGCAGCGCCCGGGGTGAGAGGCCCTGCCCGGCCCTCTGGGGCTGCTCGTGGCTTAACTCACCGTAGATGGAGCTCATGGGACGTGGTGAGCCGATAGGTGGTATTTTGCGAACGTGGCTTCTCATTGGCGGAGTTTTCAACTTGAAAGAAGTAGTTCACCTTTTGAGCCGGAGAAACAGAGCCAGGATTGCACTTGTGTTCAGAATATTTAGCTTCATCTCCCCTTCTCCCCTGATTGTTAAATTCCGTCCCGTGCACAGCTGTCTGTCACCTCGAGTCCATCTGGGAATAGAGAGGGATCTAAACGCCACCCCACCATCCCCAGTCCCTGGCTGCCCCTGGCCCCTGGCAGACGCTCACACTCGGCGTGGACCAAGCCCCCTGCCTGGGCACCAGGGGGCCTCTGCAAACTCGGGGCCCAGGCAGGTAGCTCTTGAGAAGACCCTTGGGCAGAGGAGCCCTGCAGGATGTACTGACACAAACACATTAAGTGCACAGTGAAGGCGAAGGCTTCCGTTTCTCACTGGGGACCGGGCTGAGAGAAGGCTCCAGTGAGGGAGAGACGCCCAGACGGTGGGTCCCACGAGCTTGGCTGCATGGCAAGCCACGCAGCTGGGAACATCCTGTGGGGCTCAGTGGTACCTGCAGGTGACAGAGAGGCCGTCCGTGCAGCCAGACCCTCGAGGGATGGGTGGGGCAGCCTGGCCAGGAGGACTACCTGCACATGCACCTGCCTCGGCCCAGGTGTGGCCACCCCGCGGAGCAGGAGCCCACCTCGCCGGACCCCACGCTGCGGCCAGCCCAACAGCACAGACCTGTGGCTGGCGTGGTTCCCTCGGTCAGTGGGGCAGGGGTCCCCATCCCAGGACGGGCGCAGGTTTGACTGGCAGCTTCCGGTTGCTCATGAGAACTCACGTCCCCAGGAGGAGATGGAGGGCTCGGGACCGAGGCGTGAGGGGGCCCCTGGGGCCTTGGAAGGACACCAGGAGACCGGAACGTGTGCGCTGGCCCAAGTGCGCTCAACGAAGAGGTCCCACACCGGCGCTCCGGCCGTGGGAACGGTCATGCTCCGGGTGCTGCGGAGTCTCCACGTGGTAGAAACCAGCAGGATCCAAGCACCCGAGTGCTCAAGACATTCCAGCCCCAAGCAAAGGGTCTTGCCAGTGGGCGGGATCTGGAGCCCTGGGCATCCCTTCAGCTGCTGAGCGGGTCTCGGGAGCAGCGGGTGCAGGGGTGTGGCCGCTGCCCTCACCCTGGGGGGAGGCACCAGGCTCCGTGTGTTTGGGCACCCCCCGCGGCATTACAGGGGAATGGAATCAGTCAGAGTTGTTACTGCCGAACTGTGTTCTCCCAGATTCATGTGCTGTGGTTGGAGATGGGTCTTTAAAGAGGTGATTACGGTACAATGACGTCTTTGGGTGGGCCTCCTCCACACGCAAGAGGCCATGGAGACAAGACCGGCACCAGGAAACGCGCGGGAAGAGCGGGGTGGGGGGGGGTGTGGAGAGACGGGGGCTCAGGGCCCCTCCTGTGCCCAGCCCGCCCTGCAAGGGTGTGGGGAGGACCGATTCACCCGCGGGGCAGGCGGGGCAGACACCCAGCACGCTCTGGCCCAGGGCGCTCTCGAGAGTCGCTGCACTTGAGGGGTCCCGGCCTCCTGGGGCTTTGTGGGGGTCCTTGAAGCAGGGACAGTCAGCCCATCATCACTGCTGGGGTCCCTTCGTGCCCGTCCCAGGACCCCGCTGGTGCCTGGCCCCAGACCGGCAGGGTTACCCACTGGGGGCTCGGGCTGGGCACACGTGCTCTTCGCCCTCCTCAGACCCTCCCCCAACCCACACGTGCTCCTGGTCTCTGACTTTGCCCTCATCCAAACACCCCCGCACCAGGCTTTCCCCTGGATGGCCCTGCTTCCAGCCTGCATTCCTCCTAGGCTTTGCTCAATGTCCCCCATCCAAGGCCTCAGCCCTGGTCCCCTGGTTTCCAGGCTGAGGGGTACCAGTTGGCCTAAACCTCGTCCCACCAGCCCTGGGGGCGAGGGGGCCCTGCTGCTGGCTGACCCGGGGCTGGGTTGGTCCCCTGGCCTCACCATCTGCACATTTGTTACCGATGCACCTGCGTCCATGGCATGCGCTGTGTCCCGCCAGCCCGTCAGTGCCCTCCCATCCACCCGTCCCAAGGGAGCTGGTACCCTTCAAGCTCTCAGATTTCACGGGAGGCCTTGCATGCTCTCTGGAGCTCCGTTCACCTTCCTTAAGGTGGAATGTTCTGGAATGCAAGGATCCCCCAGAAGGGGCTGTGATACCTGGGGGCAGAAGGCAGACAGAGGGGTCAGACATGCATGGGAAGCCCGGAGCCTTTGGGCACGACCGGCTGTGGACACTGCACCCCGCACGGCCCACACAGGGTCTGGGGAGGCCAGGACGACCCCCACCCTGGGGCACTTGCAGCGAGCCTGGCTGGTCCCCGAGAAGAGCCAACAGGCACAGGAGAACACCCGGAAGGTAGACGTAGAGGTCACAGGAATGTCCCTGATGGCCAAGTGCCACATGTGCGAAGAAGGTGGCGTCCAGCTGGTGACCATGCCTCGGAGTCCACCCTCTGGCCCTCGAACGGTGGCTAATGCCACGTGTTTGAAGCAGGAGGGGAAAGGGTGAGGGCCGGCCACCCCAGAGCGACTTGTGCCTGGACCCTGTCCCACCATCCCCACCCTCCCCGCCCGCCCTCAGCGGCTGCCCTGGCTGACCAGCTTCCCAAGAAGGGCACTGGGCGTGCGCTCCGCTGCAGGCCTCCCTGTCCACTGACCACCCCTCCTCTGTCTCCGGGGGCTTTGGACGGCTGAAGGACAAGGTTCGGTGTGTACCCCTCCCTACTCGCACCGGTCGCCCTCCAGAACCTTCCCTGCAGCCCCCGACTGACAGGCTCCCCTCCCGGAGAACATCCCATCTCCTTGCTTGTGTGTCCGAGTCTGGGGGCCACCCCGGGGGTCTTGAGCAGGGACGCTCATCCTCAGCCTGGAGCCGGAAGTCCGACCTCACGGAGCAGCAGGGCCAGGCTCCCCGCACAGGCTCCAGGGGAGGCCCCGTCCTGCCCCTTCAGGCCCCCGCGTCTCTGTGCTGTCCCTCGTCTTATAAGGACACAGTCATTGGATGTGGGGCCCTCACTTCCCCCCGCCTCACCCCTTCTCTGCCCTCAGCACGTGCCATCTGCGCGCCGATGGCCTGTGTTTACCCCCCAACTCCGGTGCCCCCCGCACCTCCGCTTAGAGCTGCGACGCCTCCCCATTGCCAGTTCGCCCTTCTGTGCAGCCCGCACTCTCCTCCAAACCCCGGGGGCTCTGGGAGCCGCACGCGGACGGCGGCCCTGCCAGACAGGTCACCCTTGTCAGGCCGAACCCAGCATGACACGCAGACCGATGGGACCCCCGTAGGCGCTCCGCCGCTTTGCCCTGGGGGTGACAGCTGGGCTGCGCTTTGGCGCCCGCGAGGCTTCTGTGAGACTCTGCTCGCGCACCCGCGCACCGCGCACCGCGCACCCGCGCACCCGCGCACCCGCGCACCCGCGCACCCGCGCACCGCGCACCCGCGCACCGCGCCGCCTGCGAGGAGAGGAGCCCGAGGAAGCCAGACGTGTGCTGGAACCAGCTTTACAAACCGAGCTGCGGCGGCGCGGCCTGCGCATCGCTCTTGCCTCCTCAGACGTAGGGACGCCCCTTCCACTGCTTCCGACCCCCTCCGACATTTTCCCCTCTCGCAAGCTCAGCTTCCGGGACCAGACGGACCCTTATTACCCGTCACCCACGAGCTCCCGGATTTGTCCGAATTATCCCCCGGGGTGGAGGCTCCGCGTGCGTCTGCGGGCCTCCCACACCGGCCTCCCTCTGGGCTTCCAGTCCACCGCGACCACGTGGCCCTGGAGGCGTGGGTGTCCCGCGAAGACGCAGAACCAGTGCAGGGGCCAAGCCCTCTTCCAGGACTGGGGTGGGGGGCTGCCCCAGGATGAGCGGGGTCAAACCCTGGACGCCGTGGACTGCCCCGGTTCTGGGGAAGAACCTGAACCAGGCCCTTTTGAGTCTGCGTGCTGGGTCCCGCCGGGGCAGACCCCGTCTCTGTGACTTCTGGACGGGGCGGTGAACACAGGCTCCCTCTGGCAGCACCCCCACGCCGTCAGCCCCCACCTGCTGTCCCCACAGCACTGCTCGAAGCCCCTCTCCCTGTCCCATTTTAGGGAGCCTGTGACGCGTCCCTTCCCGTGGCCCACCAGCCCGTCCTGCCTCCAGCGGCGGGCCCCAGCACAGGGAGCGAAGGGCTGAGGCTGCCCTCTGAGCCCCCACGTGGACAAAGAAAGGCACCTCCGTTCAGAAAGCGGGCCCATCTGAGACAATCCAGGGTGAGGGGCTCCCCACCAGCATCCCCGGTGCCAGGCCAGTGGCAGAGAGCGCCAGGGGTGGGAAGGGGCCAGAGGGTGGCAAGAGGGAGCCCGTGGGCCGCAGACACCTGCTGGGGGACCCCATGTGGCAGCGCACATCCAGGACCAGCCAGGCCCCACCCTGACGCCTGGCACAGATGCGCCCGCATCTCGGGGGCACCCGGGTAGCTGTGGAACCCGAGCCTGCCCTCCACCGGCCTCCCCTGCCCGGGCAGGAGGCACAGCCACGAAAGAGAGCCATCAGAAGTGAGCAAAGAGCAGTTAGCGTGTGGCGTCCAGGCTTGGGGACATGGGTCTGTCTGTGTGAGCAGAACTGTGGGCAGCTCAGTCCTCACCCTGCCCGTGAGGGGCCTCGGCCCCACTGACCCCAGGCTGACACACACCAACCCAAGTGATGCAGCGCTGGGTGTGCAGGACCTTCACCCCCTGCCAGGAGCTCCCGGAGCCCACTCTCTCCTGCCTCAGGCCCCTGGGGCACCTGCCTTCCCGCCTCACTGTCTCCCCAGGGTCCTATGCCTGAGCCTTCCCTCTGTGGGGACACTGCCCCGTCCCCTGCAGCACCCCCAGGCCCTTCCCGGGAGCTGGGTGTGAGAGAGGCAGAGACAGAGGTGTGGAGAGACAGAGAGAGACGTAGAGAGACAGACGGAGGCTGAGTGTGGTTTCACTGCGATCTTCAGAAACACTGCAACTAGAGGAAGTACTAACTTTAGAAACAAACACGTAAAACCCAGAGGAGACCAGCCTCATTTCGTCCAAGTCCCTGTTTCCTCAGAGGACATGGAGCTGCCGGGTCAGCGGTGTCCCCTGACGTGGCAGGTGTCCCTCCAAGGGCCCCGCACATGACAAGTGACCCACAACCGGAGGTGACCCCTGACCTGTGATCTCGTCCTCGATTATGGGCTCGCGCCGGAGTGCAGCGTGTGAGTGCAGACCAGCCCCGCTGACCCGGATGCAAGTGCTCTTCTCCATCCCCAACCCCGTCCCCACCGTATCCCCACGGCCCCAGGACTTCTCGGCGGGGGTGGATCCAAAAGGCCTTCATCAGCCCATCTCTGAACCTGCATCTTGGGGGAATCGTGGGGGCCATATTAGTGTGCGTGTGCACGTGGGCACACCTGCAGGGGTGGGTGTGTGTGTAACCTCGTTTTCTTTGGGTGTTTGTGCCCTCTGCTGGCTTATGGGGACACTGCCCTCAGCAAAGCTCCCTGGACGATAGTGACCTGGTTCAGCTGGGAGCAGAAGCTGGCACAACACCCGACCCCACCCCCCACCCAGTGCCTTCGGCTCGCCCAGAGCGCATTTCTCTCACGTTGGAGAAGCCCACAGGAGGGGCCCAGGGCTGGCGCAGGGCTCCGGTGTCAGGGACACAGGCCCCTCGTGTCCCGCCGGCTCACTGCTCCGCCATCAGCAGCTTTGTCCTTATTGCCCAGGATGGCTGCTGAGGCTCCAGTCATCCCACATGCCTTTCCACAGGGGTGCGGCATGGGTGCTGGGGGCCCAGGGTCCAGGGTGCTTCTCCCGCTCCCTGCGAAGCCACACGTTTGCGCAAGGACCTCCCTCCGGGCCTGCTTCCCTTCTTCAGGTGAGAGTTTAAGAATCTCTTTTGTGACCCCAGGGCAGCCGGGGTTCCTGATGGGAGAGCGGAAGCAAGCCCCCCTCCCTCCCGGGGATCTCCACCAGGCAGAGGACCCGCCATTCCTGGGATCTGGTCACCTGGGTCACACACATCTTGTTCTGGGTGTGGCTGGGGTGCGATGGGGGATTTCTGCCCCCATGGGGTCTCCCCGGTGAGCCCTCTCCACCCCGCCATGGACGCCACAGCCCCTCCGTGTCCCCAGAGCTCTGTGACTGCCTCTCACTGGGGACACGGCCCAGGACCCGAGGCAGATCTCCGAGGACCTCTGCAAGCACTTTCTCCCACATGCAGCCATCGAGGCCGATGTTGTTAGCTGACACTGGACCCCAACCCCCCGCCACCCTGAGGTAGCTGGGGCTGGGCATCCGCAGACTCATGACTCCATCCACAGGGCCAGGGCCCCCTCCTTCCAGCAATGCCCCAACTTTCTCTGCCACTTGGAAAGACAGCAGCATCACTTGGGTTGAGACTGTCGCTCGTGGGGCACAGGCTTGGACCCCCGTTTGCGTATTCCCTCCCAACCGCTGCCGCTACTCGGGGACTCCAGGGTGGCCAGGACGCTCCAGCCTCCCTGACCTGCCTGGGCGATGAGGTCACAGGCGGCTGCCCACCCGCCCAGTGCTTTTGGTTCCAATTGTTCTCCTGGGACCACCTCCAGACCTTCCCTTCACTTATCACTCTCTGCCAAACAAACCACCCAAAGCTCGAAGAAAACAGCACCCAACTGTTATTCCTCCTGATTCAGCAGTCAGGAATTCAGGTGGGCCTCAGCCCTGCACCTCCCTCAGGGTCTGCCTCCCCTGGGGTCTGCCTCCCCGGGGTCTGTGGGGGTCACAGTCTGGGCTGGAGTGGGAGGTCCCAGAAGGTCTCATTAGCATGTTTGGCACCTTGGTTCCTTTTGGACCCCTTCCTCAGGACTCCCTCCCCCTCACTGGGACCCCCTTCCCCCTCCTCGGGACCCCCTCCTCAGGACCCTCCTCCCTTCCTTGGGACTCTCCCCGTCCGGGGGCCCTTCCCCCTCCTCGTTACCCCTCCCCCTCCTCAGGGCCCCCTTCCCTGGCTCATCACGTCCCCCCAGGTTGCTGGGATCTGTAGGTAATAAACCTGTGAACACCTCCTTGGTGGGGGTGTATTGAAGCTGTGCCCTCCATCACCATGGTCCCCGGTTCCACTTTCCCACGGGGGAGCCCAGATGCCGAAGCAGCCACCTGCCGCCTGTGGGGGGGCTCGTGCCCCTCACGGGCAGGTGGTCACTGCATGCTCTGGATCTCCCACGTTGGCTCCGGCATCGCAACACGCCTCCCGGGGTCTGTCTGCGGCAGGCATGCAGCTCTCCTGGGCCGGGCATGGAGGCCCGGGCCTGGGCTCTGTGCTGCGCTGATGGGAACGCCACGTCCGGGAGCAGCCAGGGGCCGGCACGCAGCCCACACCTGGACGGGAGCTTTCGGACCGCCCCAGGCGTCACAACCCGCCCCCGGTCTGAGTGTGTCACCGAACTCCCAGCCGGAGCCCAGCACGGGGACCTGGGCCGTGGACACCAACTGGAATGATTTCTGCCCACGCCAACCCCGTTCTTTCAAGACGACTTCTGGAAGCCTGTGGCTCTCGCCTTTATGCATGCTTCCTCCTCCCCCTGGGCGCTCTTTCCTTGGCAAGCCAATCGGTGTTTCCTGAATGGCAACGCCTAAGGCCCGAATAAAGCTGTTCCGTTGCTTTATGGTTTGGGCTGGTTTTGGGCTGAAGTGACTAAGGGTCCACAGTGGGGTCAGGCCTTGCCCTGTGGCCAAGGGGAACCAGCAAGGACGCAGGGACGGGCTTTGAGGGCTGACTGCAGATGCAGCCGCAGGGTCGGGCAGTGGGGAGGGGAGAGGCCTCGCCTGTTCCTGGACGGTGGGGGGCAGGGTGGGACCCTGGCTCCTCTCACCTGCTCGCGGCCAGTGCGGAGCCTCATGGTTGTACCTGGAGACACGGACGGGGCTCCGGGCCCTACAGAGAGCTGGAGCGCGTGCCTGCTCGGGGAGCGCGCTGACAACGTGGGGAAGCTGTGTCCCCAGCTGCTGTTTCTCTCCCACCCCGTGGACTTTAGGATGGAGGGTGTCTGCCCCACTCCCCCAGCCCTCACTGACCCTGCCTTTCCCAAACCATGGCCCACGCTCCCCCTCTTCCTTCCTCTGACCTCTGACCTCCAACCCCTGAGTCGGGTCCCTCCTCTGAAGACTCTGGCCAGGCTCTCTGCCCTACAGGACAACTTTCTTAGCTCCACCCATGTTCGAGAGCTGACTCAGGCGTTGCCCACCCCGCCGGCCCCCCGAGCCAGTGACCTTGCCCTCTGAACCTTGGCCATCACCCAAGACCACACCCGAGGCCGGTCACTCTCTGAGCCTAGGCTCTGCTCCCAGTGTCCAATCTGACCCCCAGCCCCAGGTCCCGCCCCGAGTCCAGGACTGCGCTGTCAGCCTGGCCTGCTCAGTGCTTCAGTGCCCTTGGCCTGTCCCCAGCTGGACCCTGGCCAGCCTGCCTCAGGGCCTGACAGCCTGCGCAGGCTCATCTCCAACTTCGACCTCCTCCCCCCAGTGCCCTCGCCTGTCCTCATGCTCTAGAACCTTCTCCCAAGCACCAACCTTAGATCCAGCCCGGCAAAAGGGTGGCGGGGGCGGGAGTAACCCTTCCTGTCTCCTTCCTCCAAACTTCCTGAATTCTGCCAGGCTGGCCCCATGTGTCCCCCAGGGGTGCTCTCTGACCCTCTGTCTTGCAGGAGGGTCCCCAGGAGCTCCTGCTTCATTTCCTTCCCCTCCTCCACTTCAGCCTTTCAGTCAAAGGCATTCACACCCCCTGACTTGGGGGCAGCTCCTGACAACCTGCTGGGGCGTTTGGGGGTTGAGCTCCAGATGCTCAGGCCCACCCCCTCCACGGTCCCTCCCCCACCCCTCTCCCCCTCCAGCAGCCTGAGCGGCAGGTGGGCAGAGGACCCTGCCCCGCCCCTGCCTGTAGCCTGGTTTATTCGCGTGTCCTTCCCTTCCATTCTTGGGAAAGGTGCCGCTTAATGTACCGAGAAGACATTCTGCTCAGAGCACCCCCCTTCTCCACCTTCACCTACTTACCTTTCCAAGATCCACTCTGGCTTCTAGTCACCGCATCCTGACCCAGGTCTCCGACCCCCAGTCCAGCTGCCTCCCGCTCTGCGTCCTCCAGCAGCTGCGGGGGACCCGCGGGGGACACCTGCCACACCTGTGCACTGCAGGGGGGGCGGCTGCATCTTCAGGGGCTGGGAGGTCTTCTCAGCCCACTCTTGTCAATCTCAGGTCCCATCAGCCCCCCACCCCCAAGTGAGCCCATCCACAGTGCTCCCTCCCTGGACCAGGCCTCTCCCTGCCCTCTCCATTCATGCTCCCCCTGCAGCCAGCACTTTTGAGGGGTCTCCTCACCCTGCCTCTTAGCTTGGAATAACTCCCACCCTTGGGGTGATGAACTCCCACCCTGTTGGCCTGACCGCTGTCCGTTTCTCTGGCCCGCTCTCCAAACCTGACTCCTTTGGGCATCCTTGAATGTGGGGGCCCTGGGGCTCCTCACCGGTCCCTCTCCACCCCTGCCCACTTCCACAGGCTCAGGTGGGGTTCGCGGTTGGTATTTGCTGTCCTGTCAGGAGCACAGGGGACCTGCATGGAGTAGGTGCTCAGGAGGTGCTTGGTCAGGACCTGACGGGGGCGGCTGCCCGGGGTCCGTTGTGCTGAAGGCCTTATGAGATCCCCCATGAGCATGTCAGTAGAGACACAAGCCCCCTTTGGCTCAGTCATGGTCCCTTCAGCAAAGAAAGACAGAGGAGCATGACTGTCGTGGTGTCCCAGCAGAGTCTGTCCCCTAGCACGTGGGGACCGCACAAGGACAGCTCAGCTCCCGGTGCGGTCCTTGGAGAGACAGTTCCCAAACGATGGCTATGGTGAACTGCAAATTTTGTTCCCCAAAATGCATTCCTGAAAGCACATTTGCACCACCTGGCCTGTTGAAGGTCCACAAGGAACCTCGAGCCGATGTCCTTTTAGTGGCTGACCCTGCGCAGTCCCACTACAATGATGTGCTGCTCCCCGGCCCGCGGAAGCCTCTGTGCTCAGCCCAGAGCACACGAGCACAAACGTACAGATGCGTATGCTCTGTCTGGGCAGCCCTCCCCTGACCTGGGTCATCTGTGTGCACCTACGGGTCCCCAGTGGGGAGCGGGGGGGCAGCCCCGGCTGGGTCCCTGAGCTCATTCCTCAGGGCCTGAGGAGGGATTTGGGGCATCACTGAGGAGCTGGAGTGCAGGAAGGGACTGGCTTATGGGGGCGGGGAAGGTGCAAGGCATAAAGGCACCCGGACTGCTCTGGGGAGGGCGTAGGTTTGGGGAGGAGGCGTCTGAACTGGGAGGAGTGAGGGTATCTTGTGGGGTGCTGTGTGGGGAACCTCCAAAGGGCCACAGGTGCGAAGGTGGGATTCCAGGACCGTCCCACGCACCCTGGCTCCTGGCTCCGCACCTTGGGGGTTTTCCTCAGGGACACTGGGTGGGGACCAGCGTCCAGGGCCTGTTGGAAAAGTACTGGCCAGGAGTCCACCGAGAAGTCATTTTCTCAGGTTGATGGTTAATCGCGTGCGTCCTCTTGAAAACAATTTGACCAGTATCTGGGAATGCCCCAAGTGGGGAGGAGCTAGGGGCAGCTAGCTGCTGGGTGGGTGGGGGCTGCAGGGCCCTGGGGGCGGGTGAGGACCCCCGCACAAACAGCTGTCGGGGACCCCGGACCCCTGAGCCCACTGTCCACTGCCTTTCTCTGGGCTGTAGAGGGAAGGCTTGGGGCTCCTGATCTGGGGTCTGGGCTCTTTCACCAACCAGCACCCCCGCCCCCTGCAGGCCCTCAGGGGGCCCTGGAGCCCCTCAGGTGGGAGGTGGTGTAGCCCTTGGGAGAGGCTGCTAGAAGTCCTTGCCGAGGGCAAGGGACAGGCAGGTGGGGAGGCGTCCACGGGGCCTTGTGGCAGCAGCAGGGAGGGAAGAAGCCAGGGGTTGGTCCCTGCTCTGCCTCCAGCCTGGGTGGGCCCACATCCCCAGGACTCAGTTTCCTCAAGTGCAGGGGAGGGGCTCACCCTGCCGCCCTCCTGCAGAGGCTCTGTGTGAGGGGAGCGGCAGGTGCAGGGCTGGGGGCCGCCGTCCCCGCCCCCCCATCTCCTCACATCATCCCACACTTTGAAGACTGAATGTCCTCACTGAGCCTCATTTGAAGTACCGGAAACAGATGTAAAGCGTGGCTGGAACCCCTAGAGCTGCTGTAAAGTTCCTCCCTGAAATGTGGGCTCCGCCGTCCGTGGCTGCCCCAGTCCTCCCCACGGAAGGTGTCCCAGGCAGATACTGCCTTCAGTGGCAGGTTCCAGTCTTCCCGAGTCCAGCTGCAGGGCCCAGCGGGGCAGACGTGGGCGCAGGGTGGTCATGCAGCCCCAGGGTCTGCCCTCTCTGAAGTCCCAATCTCCGCTGCCCACCGCCTCCGGGTCCACATTTCCCAGCCCCAGGTGCAGGTGCTGCTCCAGGCTACCTGATGGTCTAGCTGATTTCCTCCCTCCGTGGGCCTGGGTCCCTTGAACAGCTCTCAGCAGCTCGCTCCATGCAGTTCCCCATGCCATGCTGCCTGCCAGGGGTCCTCACCATCCGGCTGGGCCTCCACCTCCATCTGTGTCTCCTGCCGTCCTCAGACCCAGACTCTTCTCCTTCTGGGCATTGTTCTGATCAAGGTGGACTCCAGCTGGGGTGCCCTTGGGACTTCTATGTCCATGGCTTGGAATCCCACCCTTCCAGCCTTTGGGTGCTTTCTCACTGAGGGACAGCATCTCCCCCAAGAGGCTGGCCCAGTGAGTTGAACCAAAGCTCAGGGACACCCACCACGGAGGGCTTGTGGGGTCGTCTTGATGTGCTGAGAGGTTGGGAGAGGCCCATCCCAGAATCTGACCACCCAGGGAGGAGGGGATTGAGGATCAGAAAACTGCCCAGAGATCTCCACCCTGGAAAAAGGGGCAACGCAATGTGTAATGAAAACCCTCAAATAACTAAAGAAATCTAATAAAATATTAATATAGGCAGGAATCAGGCATACAAACCAATACCAATAAGATACCAATTCCTATTTATTAAATTGGCAAAAATTAAAATGATAGCTGGTGGTTCCGAGGGGTTAGTGAAATGGATGCTCCTGCTTCAAGATCTTTCCAGAAAGCAGTTTTCATAGCCTTCCATCTAATAAGTCCCTTCTAGAAAACTCTGTCCAGAAGTTCAAAGATGGGGAAAGGGTATTTAAACAAAGATGTTTATTGCAGCAACATTAACAGTAACACCCGGAATGCTGGGTGACGATTGGAATGTATCCCCTCTGCAGGGCTTGTGAGTTTGATGGGACCGGACACACTCACACCTGAAGTGGAGTGTGCCCGCCGACCCCGTTGTGAGCACGGGAATCAGAACAGTAGTCTGTGTGTGCACACACAGGTATCAGAAGAAAATGTCTTTTACTCATCTGTTCTGCATTTTCCAACTATGTTACAAAAATGTGTTATTTTTTTTTTTAAAGATTTTATTTATTTATTTGAGAGAGAGAAAATGAGAGACAGAGAGCATGAGAGGGAAGAGGGCAGAGGGAGAAGCAGACCCCCCGCTGAGCAGGGAGCCCGATGCGGGACTCGATCCCGGGACTCCAGGATCGTGACCTGAGCCGAAGGCAGTCGCTTAACCAACTGAGCCACCCAGGCGCCCCAAAAATGTGTTATTTTTATAATCAGATAGTTCTCAAAGTTTACACGGGTACCTACTGTTAGCTGACCCTTAACCCAGCGCCTCCTCAGCTGTTTCCCACCGAACAAAGGGGAGGGCTCTGCGTGATGGACCCTGGGCTTCCCTGGCCTTCTGGAGGTCCTGGCAGCTCTGTGCTCCGCCCACAGCCCCCCGACCCCCCGGGGGGCTGCAGAGCTGCTCTTGTCAAATAGGCAGACTCACCTGCCTCCCCCCAGCCTACCCCCCGTGATGGTGATTTCCTCAAAGACCCGGGTCAGTGACAACTCAGCAGCAAACCGACAGGCAGGATGGGACTCCAGGTGACTCTGGCCTCTCGCCGGGCCAGGTGAGTGACTGTGCCAGGGAACTCCCTGGCGAGCTGCCCCGGGGGTGGGGGGCCTGGGCGTCCCTGCTCCCCATGAGCGTGGCACTTGGAGCACAGAGCCTTCTGCCAATGCCGAGGTCGCCACCGTGGGTGCCGGTAGGTGCGAGGGGACAGGACAGCTGGGCACCAACACTCTGTGCCTGTCTCAGTCTCTCCCTCCGCCCCCAGCTCCCTGTGGCCTCCTGTCCCTGCAGACAGTGCTCTGCTCCCCCTTCCCCCTGGGAAGACAGGGGCAGAGGAAACACAGATAGAAGATCAGAGTGGACTCCGACGGGGTGTAGGGGGCAGGTAACCCTTGGAGCTTAACTCCAGGCCCAGAAGTCCATGAATGCAGGCTTGGGGGCGGGGGCGGGGAGGCATCAAACATCCCTTCCGGAGACTTCTGACTACTCAGTAACTCGGCTCCTTCATGAAAACAAACAGCCTGTTTAAGACAAAGGTTAATGACTTTGGAGATCACGGGACAGCCCAGGGCCCGCCCTCACCTGATGTGCCCTCCCTTACCTACTCACCCGATGTGCCCGCCCTCACCCGCTGGGCCCAGCCTCGCCCACTGTGATCACCCTCACCCGCTGGGCCCACCCTCACCCCCTGTGATCACCCTCACCCGCTGGGCCCAGCCTCACCCCCTGTGATCACCCTCACCTGCTGGGCCCGCCCTCACCTGCTCACGGTCTGTGAGGACGTCAGCATCTGGGCGTGTGTCACTAGTAACCAATCCCCATGCCGTGCCTGTTGCCCCCAGGTTTCGGGGCGCTATCCTGTGCCCCAGGGGATATCCTAGGGGCAGGGCCCCTCACCTTGGCTCCCTGCCCAGCACGTGAAAAGACCTCACCCATTCTCCACTGATCTGAAAGGCGGGGCATCCTCTCCTAAGACGAATGTGTAAAAAATATTTAATGGGGTTGTGTTCCCTGTTGAAATAAAACCTGACAGCAGAACACCAACACTGATTAAGGGTTGAATCCACTCCGTAAAGGCTTCAAGAAGCTGTCTGGTCCATGTGAACTACATGTGTTTAAACTTATGAAATTAGCAAAGATGTTTAAGTGAAAATGTCCATTGTCAGTGACCGAGCCGTGAGAGGGCGCCTTTTCCTTCCTGCTGGTGGGCGTGACGCTCAGCATTTCTATGGAGCAACATGTCGTCCGTGTCCACGCCGGGGCACACGCCCGGCCCCCTCATTCCCACACAGCCATCTGCCCCAGATGCAGTCGGACTATGGATTGACTCACATGGTCAAGGAAGAGATGTAAAAACTCCAGATTAATCTGTGCCGAACCGAGTCCAAGGATAGGAACGATTGCGCATGATGGACAGTTGGGATTCTTCAAGCATGTGAGATCCTTCCATGTGTAAAAATCAAGCTGTGTAATCAGAACAGTTTATAATCATCTCAAAAATGCAGAAAAGCATTTCATGAAGCTGACACCCATTTATAATAAACAAAGGATCCTGAAGGGCAGGGCCGGGGTCCGCGCCTGAAAGGAGCAGGGACTCTTTGGGGAGGTGAAAATGTTCTAAAGTCGGCTGCTCAACACCGAGAATACACTAGAAAAAGAGCGCGTCGTAGATTGTGATTGTTACATCTCAGGAGAGCTGTTACAGAAAAGCGAAAGGACCCTTTCGTCCAGTAAGGGCAGAAGGGTGTTGGCACACATGTCTCGACCGCCCTTTGGGGAACAGACTGAAACCTCCACCCCACAGGCAACAGGCACCTGCTGTCACCATCTCTGCGGGCCCAGCATCCTGCTGTGCGTGCTGTAATGAGGCAAGAAAAATAAAAGAATAAAAGGCAAAAGGATGGGGAGAGATGGACTAAAACCGTCGCTTTCAGTCTGTGTAACTTTATACTGAAGTCTGTAAAAATCAGTGACTAGAAGTATAGAAACAGCTTTGGCTACAAGGTCGGACACAAAAGCTAATTGTCGTCAGGTCCCCGCATGCCGCGGGAGGACGAACATGATAGCGATCGCGATCACGATGGCGCCGAAAGTAATCAAGCATTGGACTAGATCCACCCAAAGCTCTCCAAGACCTCCACCCCGACTCTCGAACCTCCCGAGAAAAAGAAGGCCTGGGAGGGAGGGATTTACTCCCTCGGCTGTCAGAGGAGCTCCGCGTGGTTGGGAGCTCAGGTTCCCGGTGCCGCAAGTGGAGTCCCCACGTCCCCGTGGGGGGGTGTGCGGGCCTGAACAGCGAAGCAGGGAGACCCCCGGCAGGTACACCTGCCGTGAAGCCACAGAAGGGAGACGCGTGCCCGCGGCCCACGTGCTCAAGAGGCTGACGGAACAGCATGGGAGGTCAAGGACGAACAGCAGCTCCGTGAGGAGAGCGGCCCCGAGGACGGTGGGGAAGGCAGCATTCGGAGCAAACGGTCCTGCATCCTCACGCGACACGCGAGCAGCTTCGTGGTCTAACTCTTCTAGAAGGAGACGCGAGGGCATGCTCGCGACCTGGCGGCAGACCGAGCCTGCGTGAGGGCAGGAAGCAGAGAGTTGCTGTTGGTCGCAGACGCCGGCGACAGCCTAGCTGCGTGGGGCAAGATGCTGGTGACGCCTGTGTTCCGGAATCTTCCAAGCTGTCCTGAAGATTGACAGGAAGGGTCAGCATCCGATAGAGAGGGACATTTGAAGGGGTGTTTTGAGGGAGGATAGCCGATGCCCGTAAGTGCAGGGTCGGAGCTCCGTGTCAGGCCGCGGGGGAAACGTCAAAGAAAAGCAAGGCTGCTCCTCTGGGCACACGCGGAGGGGGAGGATACCAGGCGCTGGGGAGGGCGTGGAGCATCCCCTCCGGTGGGACGGCTCGCGAGCCGGCCAGGAGGCAGGAACTGACTTTCATGAAAACTGCACACACCAGGCATGTCCCCCAAGAGAATGGCTGCAGGCCGGGGGGCACTTCACACCAGCTGGGAGCCCGCCCCGCGCCGCGCAGGGGGAAGGGAGGGTCCAGCCCGGCTGAGCCCGGGGCGCGGGCAGAGGGGCCGACCGTCTGGCCCTTGTGTGCGGATGTGTGCGGCGTGGTTTCAGATCTGCAATGTGGTTCCTCTGGGGGAGGGCGGATAGCACCCGGGAGGGGGCACGGGGGGATTCTAGAATGTTCTGTGTGCCTGCTTTATGGAAGTTCATTAACCTGTAAACCACTGACGGATGTGCATACAAATACATTTGTCACGGGAAAAATGGAAAACAGCAGAGATGAGCCACATTAGGGAAACTTTCTATAATAAATTACGGTATCCCCAACACACTGAATTCTTTTCATGTTCCACATCAAAAACGGTATTTGAAAGAAAAATTTAATAAAAAGTAATAAAAAATGAAATAAATAAAATAGCAAATGTACTTTAACATTTTAAATTTAGTAAAAGGAAAATTCTCAAAATACAATATTAAGTAAAAATCATGTACAGTTTAATTTCAAGCAGGGACTGAGTGTCCAGGTGTCACTCACACACACACACACTCAGAGCGTGACCCTCGAACAACGTGGGGCTGGGGGCACCGTCCCGCACAGTAGAAATCCCACCTATAACTTTTGACTTAACTACAGTCGCCCACTGCCGCCCGGAAGTCGACGAAGGCGTCTTCCGTATGGGGTTGTGTTCTATACGGTATTCCTACAAGAACGGCAGCCAGCAAGAAGATGCCGGGAGACTCACAAGGAAGAGAAAGCGCACCGTAGGCTCGCATCTATCACGCGCACCGCGCACCCCGCGCACCCGGCGGGTCAGGGCCGCGCTGCCCAGGGTCAGCGGTAAAACCGTGCTGAACAGAGCTGCGAGCGCTTAGCTGCAGTCGACGGCTGAAAACTCTCCTTTACTGAGCACGTATTTCTCTAAAGAACTGTTGCTCGGGCAATCGTGGGTGAAGGGCCGCGGTCTGAGCACGCAGCTGTGGACCCCGGCCCCAGGCCCGTCGCGAGGGAGACCGGGCGTCATCACCGTCCCCGGCGGGGACTCCGTTCCAGGGTCCTCACCGGCCCCAGGACACTCGCCCGTGGTGGACGGCCGCTACCGCTCACAATGTGCCTGTCCAGCTGGGAGGGAGGCGTCTGGGCCCGGTGCTGCCCTGGGACCCGGGACGGGGTGGGGAGGTGGCCTCAGTCTTCCTGACGATTTTCAGTCACGGTTGTAGTAAAAACAAAGGCTCGTTGAGTCAGTTCATCCGCTCTTCGCCTGAGCTACCTGGCATTTCTGAAGGGAAGTGACCTGTCACGAAGACCCTGGAACGTGGTCCCTGGGGAGCTGCCAGAGGGGGGAGGAGCCGGGAGGGGAGGCCCAGGCATGTGTCTGGCCGCCTCCCTGCACAGGCCCATCTCGGGGTGGTGCCGAGGGGACCCCTCCTGGGTCGACGCTGAGAGTTCTGGGGCCTTGGGCGTGGTCGGTAAGCAGGAGACAGATCCCTGCCTGTGGATCTCACCTGTGGCACGAGGACAGAAGATGAGCAATTAGATAAGAAACTGCACAGCACGTTAGAAGGAAATGATGCTATGAAACAGGGAAAGGAAGTTAGGGGATCAGAGGTGGGGGTGGACGGAGAGGCCGGCCGTGGTGCCGGAGGGCCGGGGTCACCCTGTGGTGTCCACGCCACGACTGGAAGGTGGGGGACCTGCCTGGTGGATGCTGCCAGAAGACAGGCAGGAGGCGCATGCAGTGCAAAGGCCCTGGGGCAGACGTGGGCCTGGTGGTCAGGGGTGACCAGGGGGACCTCGGGCTGGAATTGGGGGGACAAGGTCGGGGTCCAGGCAAGTCAGATGGGACCTCCCGGCCACCAAGGCCTTTGCTCCTAGACAAGCAGGGGCTGATGTGCGGGAGCCGGAAGGAGCAGGGGCACAGGATCCCTCAACCTCAACGGGGCTGTGGGAGCCCTCCCTCCTGCCTTGTCTATGTCTGCGCCCTGCGCCCCGCACCCCGTATCTGCCCCCAGGAATGCAGGGCATGCAGGTCATCCCCAGAGACCGCGGCGAGTCACAGGGGCACCCAGCCTTGTTGGCACTCCGCTGGGATCCCTGTCCCCGGCTCGTGAGGAAGAATTGCTTTGCTGTGGGGCCCTAGCAAGGTCCGGGGCCTCGAGGGAACCTGGGGGCCTGCAGCAGCCCCTGTCCCTGTAGCCGAGACCCTGGCCTGCTCAGGCTCGGCCCTGGGCACCCGGCCTTCTTTTGGCCTTCCGGATACTTTCCCAGAAAGCAATCGCGGAGCTGCAGATCATGATGGTGTTTCACAGACAGGGAAGCTGGGCCTCAGAGCCCGAAGAGCTGGGCTCGGCTCAGGGGCTCGGGGGCTGCAGGGAAGGCAGTCCAGGTCAGGATTCGTGCAGAGGCTTCCAGAGAGAGTCACCCAGAGGAAGTCCCAGGTACACCCCTCAGAAGGGCCTGCAGCGGGGCAGGGACCCTCCCCCACCCGGGGATTCCTGTCTCTGCGTCCTGCGGGGGGAGTGCTCTCACTCTGGACGCACCCAGGACGGAGCCCTGGACCGCGCCCCACCTCACTCCTCCCCCTCACCGGCCCTCTGGTCCAGGCGACACCTCCCGTCTCCAGATTGTCCCTGTCCCCACCCCTGGCCTGGGCCAGCCTGGGACACCTCTCTCCTATCTCTCCTTCTGTCTCTGTCCCTCTGTCTCTCCCTCACCTCTGTGTCTCTCCCTCGGTCTCTGTCTCCCCCTCCATTTCTGTGTCTCCCTCTGTCTCTGTCTCCCCCTCTATCTGTGTCTCCCCCTCCATCTCTGTCTCCCCCTCCGTCTCTGTCTCTCCCTCCATCTCTGTGTCTCTCCCTCCATCTCTGTGTCTCCCCCTCCGTCTCTGTGTCTCTCCCTCTGTCTCTGTCTCCCCCTCCATTTCTGTGTCTCCCCCTCTGTCTCTGTGTCTCTCCCTCCGTCTCTGTCTCCCCCATCTCTGTCTCTCCCTCCATCTCTGTCTCCCCCTCCATCTTTGTCTCTCCCTCCGTCTCTGTCTCCCCCTACATTTATGTGTCTCCCCCTCCGTCTCTGTCTCTCTCTCCAGCTCTGTCTCTGCAGTGGCCTCTGCTCACCTGCCCTGCACTCTCAGCTCAGGAACTAGATGCCCCTAAATTCTGACCTGACCCCTCCCTTCCAGCCTCCACCCTTCCCCAGTCCCCCTGCCCTAGGGGCAAAGGTCGGGCTCCTGAACTCACCCCTCTCTGAGTGGCCCTCGCCCATCTTCACCAGATTGTTCCTCGAATGTCAGTGTGAATCAGTCTCGTGGGGTGGGGTCGGGGTCGGGCAGACGGCGCCCGGCCTTGGGGACGTTATTGTCCAGCGGGGCAGGTCACTGAGGAGACTGATAAGCAGACAGTCACAAGGATGGAGCCGTCCCTCCGGGAAGGACCGGGTGCCCTGGAGGGCTTCATGCACCGCTGACCCTGAGGGCTGGCGGAGGCCGGTGAAGGGCGCCGCCGGGAAAGTCCCCCGGGCCGGCGGGTGTGGCCCAGTCACCGGAGGAAAGCGGCCGGCGGGTGGGCAGGACTGCTGGGCTCGGGACTGCGGTGGGGGCACGAGGGCCGAGCAAGGAGGGGCACCCCCCGCTCCCTGCACACAAACTCTGCCCCAAAGTCCCTGCTTAGACGTCCAGCCCCGGGTGGGGTTCTCTTCTCGTCCCCCCAGCCTTGACGTGAGCCTGGGCCCCCGTCCTGCCCCGTCCATCCCCTGCCCTTCTCGGCCCCGAGGGCACCGGTGGAGGCCAGTTGCTCTCTCCATGTGCCGTTGGCTTCCCTGCATCTCCCTGCCTGACCGCTCTGTTCTGGGGGGCGGGGACCCCGCTTCCCATCGTGGTCCCACCACCCAGCTTGGGGGGGCTGCCCCATGCAAGGCACTGGGTGTGAGGACAGAAATCCTGCTGCCCTGGGGAGAGGCTGGGTGGCACACGGGTGATGCCTCTGGGAAGTCTGTGGGCTCGAGTGCCCTGGAGGCCAGTCTGGGTCCCCTGGGCCCAGTCTAGAGGCCCCAGGTCTGCAGTGGCTCTGGGTACCCAGATGCTGGTGAGATTTAGAGCCTAGAGCTTAGGGCCAGGAGGGGTCCAGGCAGCTCCAAATTGGTGTGGGCAGGGCAGTGGGCTGCTCCCAGGGCCCGGGCTCCTGGTCATGTCCCTGGACTAGGACGGGGGTCAGGGATGCCCCAGCACCCAGCCCGTTGGCAGAGAGAGCCGGGGAGACAGGGCCGCTCCTGGCCGTCTTCTGCGGCTGGGGGGGGCGGGGTGTGTCGGCGAGCAGAGTGACCGAGGGTCTAGGGAGGAGCAGCGTCCGGCAGAGCCAGGCAGGCCTATCAGAGCGGGGGTGGGGGTCCGGCCTTGGGAGCACCTTGGGGGTGGGGGCCGGCAGACAAGCGTTTGCGCAGCGGGAGGGGCTGGCTGGTGCCTGTGGAGCTGCCCTGGAGGGTCTGCGGCGCCTCTGCAGATAAGGCATTAACAGTTGGGGCGGACTCACCTCTAGATCTGCTGACGCCAGGTGCCTGGGGCAAGGTGCCAAAGGTTCCCTATAAAGTACTGAGGCTCTGGGCCTGTGGCCACTCACCCTCCGGCTGCCCGCCTACCTCTGCTGGAGGGACCTGCCCGGCGACCACCATGGTGAGGCTCGTGCTGCCCAACCCGGGCCTGGAGGACCGGATCCCATCCCTGGGTCAGCTGGAGACCATCGAGACGGAGGAGGCCAGCTCCCGGCCCAAGTGGGACAACAAGGCCCAGTACATGCTCACGTGCGTGGGCTTCTGCGTGGGCCTGGGCAACGTGTGGCGCTTCCCTTACCTGTGCCAGAGCCACGGCGGAGGTAGGCCACGGGGCTGGGGTCGGGGGACGGCAGACGGCAGGCTGGGGCCCTGGCTGTGAGCAGCACGCCATCCCCCCGGGGCCCCAGCACCCCCGGGGCCGCAGGCAGGACAGGCACGCACTCGTGCCTTCCCTCAGAGCGCCATGAGCCTCCACGTTTGCACCCGGGGCTGGGTTGCAAGTGGTCCAGGGCCCTACGTGGCACTTTGCTCCTGGCTCGTGGCAGGTGGGGAGGGATGCCCACGGTCCTGACCCTGCGTGTCCAAGTGTCCAAGTGTGGGGATCCCTGCCCCGTTCTTGGAGAACATATCTGACCTGCATGTGGGGGTCCGAGAGGAGCCGGCCACTCCTCTGGACAGAGCCCCCTCCTCTGAGTGTGGACGGGGGCAGTGAGCCCAGCCGTCCTCATGTCCACCGTGGAGGCCCCACGCTCAGCCCTCCCTGTGCTTCATCCATGTCCTAAGCCCAGAGTTGGGCACCACGTTCCTGGATGGACAGAGGAAGGAGCTGGGCAGGAGCAGGTGACCCACAGAAGGGCACCCTGGCCTCAGCCCATCCTGCCACCTCCAGAGGCCTCCGAGGGCCTTGCCTGGAGTCCAGGGGTCTCCTTCCACAGGAGAGAGGCTGCCCCTCTCCCCCACTGATCCCCCAGTGGTGCTGGGTCGGTGTCCTCATGGCCTTGTCCCCTCGCCCACCCTCCCAGTGCCTGTGGACTACAGGGATGGGGCCCCCATGTGTCCATGGCTTCTGTCTTGGCCCCCAGCCCTGGGAGGGGTGCGCAGCCTGGGGCTGGGTTTGTGAAGGCAGATGGGTCTGGGGCAGGGGCAGGCTCTGCGAGCTGGCTGGCTGGTTGCCCTGGGGATGCAGGTGCTCCGGTGATGTGAGTTAGTAGGGGTTATTTTCATTCTAACTCTGAAGGACCTACAGGCTCTCACCTGGGCTTCGGGATATAAAAGTGTCCTCAGGAAAAGCAGAAGTGGTTGTTCCTGGGGCAACCTCAGCAGCCCTGAATTTCCCAGGGCTTGAGCTTCCCAAAGTCTGGGAAGGTGTGTCTTACAAGTCCCTGGTCCCTCCTGCGCTTCTGGGAGGCTGGGGCCATGGCGCTGGGGGGGGATTGGAATGGGACTCCCAGACATGGAGTGCCTGATGTTGGCCACCCCTTCCTTCTGGGAGTTCCTGGTCACATGCCCCCCAGGGACCGCCCTCGGGGAGGGTCCCAGCATCTCCCTGCCCCATCTACCCTTGCTCCGTTCCAACTGGGAGCTCAGCACAGGGCGGACTCCCCCCCACCGCGGGGTGGGCAAAGCCAGTTGCACGGGGAAAGGGGCCGCCCCAGGGCTGTGTGGGGCCCAGGGGCCACTAGGGATGCACCCACTTTGTGGGTGGAGGCCAGATGCTTGTCCCCTGGGAGGAGGGTGGGTGGCACGCCCGGGGCCCCAGGGGAACACCCAGGACCGTGCTCACAGTGACTTGGAGGTCTTCAAGGCAACGGGCCAGAGCAGTTTACCAAGTAAATCCCAGAGGCTGTGGGGCCCAGGGTGAATGGGGGCTTTCGGGTGCAGCCACACACGCGTTCTGAATCCATGGGGGCAGCGTGGCAACCTTGCCCCCAGACACTGTGGACTGAGGGGACTGTCCCCGAACCGCCCCCTGGGAGCCGTGTCCCCACACCCCGGTCCCACCCTGGCAACGAAGCACAGAGTCCTATAGCTCCAGGACGGGGAATAGGGTGGGAGTGGGATGGGGATGGGAGTGGGGTGAGAGCGGGAAGAGGGTGGGAACGGGGAAAGCTTTCCAGTGTTCTGTTCGGGAGGCCATCTTGTGTGGCCCCAGGCAGGGGATGCCGGGCAGGGGCATAAAGCCAGAGGGGTGCAGAGCAGGCCTTCGGAAGTCCTCCGTGTGGTCTCTATGGCCCTTCTCCCAAGCTCCGCACCGCCATGGCCGCTGGCTCTCTGGGCAAGGGCTCCCCTCCTCACGCACACCTTAGGGTGGGCTTCGCTCCGGGGGATTCCTCCCTGTGAGCTCAAATAGCGCTGTCCCTCCAGGCCTTGGCCCGGGTGAGCCCGCGCCGCCCCTCCCGGGCCCTTCCTGTGCCGCCGCCCCCCTGCAAGCTCCTGAGGGCCCCCCGCCATGGCCTGCACACTTAGATCACGGCAGCCGCGGGCAGTGAGCCCCACTCCAACCAGGAGGCCCTTGGTCTGGGGGCCGTGCTTGAGGTTCCATCTCCGGCCCCCAGCCCCCTGATGGGAGATGTGCTCCTGGGTGCGGAATCCCCAGCCTCCACCCCCACGCTCTGTCTGCGGCCACCTCTGCCTCCTGGGCCGACCCGGCGTGCACCTGGGCTGGGAGGGCCTGCACGTGGGCTCTAGGGTGCGGTGGGCCCGGGTGAGGAGGGCCCTCGGAAGTGTGGGACCCAGGGTGGCTCCCCTTCTGGGGTCATGACTTCTGGGCCCTGGCCAAGGTGCTCCTGCCCCTGGCCACCTTCTCTGGCCCCGGCACTCCCCGGCGGCGGCTGCGATCGGGGCAGCACCGTGCAGTCCTCTCTGTGCTGACTGGGCCCCCCCGCCCCAGACCAGACAAGCCTCTGGAAGGGAGGCCAGCAGGTGGGCCAGACCCAGGGAGGGCGGAGCGGGCGGCCACGGCCTTGTTGCCGCACAAGATGGCTGTCCAGCCTGTGGGCACGCACGTCTCACGTTGGGGTTGGTCTGGTCTGGTCTGGGCTGAGGGCAGAAGGCGGGAAAGCCCGGAAGGCCCGGGGGTGGGGGGTGAGCCGCCACCCTCTGCCTTTAGGGACACGGGGAGAGGCACGTGTGGGAGGGGCCGCACCGGTCCATGGACCCCCTGGGGGAGACGGGCAGCGTCCTGGGAGGCCGGGCCCCCCAACACGTCTGCTCCTCGTCCCGTCTGCAAGCCCAGAGACACGACACCCCGTTTCCTGGTACAAACCAAATCAACCCAGCCATCCTGGGTGCCTGTGAGGGCCTGTGATTACCCCTCGAGCCTCCCGTGAGTCTCCACAGTCTCAGGGTATCCGCCGACCACGAAGCCTGCGCACCCCGCCCTGTTTCCCTGCCCGGTTTCTGCACCGACGTGTCTGTCTCCTGCGGGTGCCGGCCTCCCCGCCGCCTGTCGGCCCACCGGTACCCACACCCGGACAGCACAGCCAGGTCCGTCTCCTGGGACCTTTGGAACCGCATCCGGGCGCCACCGAGCCTGCTGGCCGCCCTCCCTCCTCTGTCCTTCCCTGCTTCCTCCACCTTTACCCACGGGAAGAAGTAAAGCCGTGAATTCCCCGGGGCCTCATCTGGAAAGAGCACCTGGTGATGCTTGAGAACGTGCTCATCTCTGGAAAGAACAAGGGGCCGTGGTCCCGCTGCCCTGGGCTGGGGGTGCTGGGTGGGCAGGCCCCACACCGTGGGCACACAGAGGGCTCCCTTTGGGGAGTGGTGTGGGCGTGTGCTCCCCTGTCCTCCCACCCCCTCCCCCACTGGCTGTGCCCACTGAAAGCTGAGCCTGACGCACAGGGATCCGCCGGCCTGTTGGCCTGGGGGAACTCGTGTGAGGGAGGGGTGCCGGGAGCACAGGGGGCCACAGAGGCTTCCTGGAGGAGGGGCTTTCCAAGTGGGGTCTCTGAGGATGAATAGGAGTTTCCTGCTGGAGATGCAGGGGCGGGGAGACCAGTGGGTGAGAGTGGCATCACGAGGAAAGGGGATGGGATTGAAGGACATTTACAAACCTTGTGCCAAATGGACTGGTTTTCTTGGTCATTTTGCTCAAAGGTTTTCAAATCAAGCCCCTAAGGAGACATTAGAGAGGCGAGTCTTTTCTTATCTTAACTTGACCCTCACTGACACAGTGACCCAGGGAGCAGGTCCTGCTGGGCTGTGAGTGGCCCCAGGCTGTGCCCCCACACCCAGGGGGATCCGACTGGCGGCCGTTCCTCTCCTGGTGCCCGTCCTTGGATTTGCTTTTTTGTGATTGTCATGCCCACACCCCTTGAGTTCCTGGAACTTGGACCTCAGCTCTGATGCAGTCCCAGCATCCGAAGGAGCCTGGCCCTGGAGCCCCGCGTGGGGAGAGAGGCCACTCGAGCAGTCCCGCGTGTGGACCGAGGACGACCCACAGCGGAGGCCTGACCCTCCCAACAGGAGGACCCCACAGACAGAAGGATGGGAGGATATGTGGAGGGGAAAGAAGAGAGAGAGGGCTTTGGCTCGGTCACACTCACACACACACACACACGCAGGCATGCACAGACACGTGCACACATGTGGACACACACTCACCCACACATATTTACACACCCACGAATGCACACAGACACACATGCACACTCCCATGTGCGTGTGGACACACAGACACGTGCGTGTGGACATGGTGCCCCTGCCTGCCTCCCCCGGGGACCTCTAGATCAGGGTCTGAGCCCCGCCCTGACCAGGAGACCAGCACACGGAGGTGGTGGCCGCCCGCGGAGGCGTGGGGGTGGGAGGAATGCGGTGGAGGGGAAGGATGTGAGAGATTTGGTGAGGACAATCAGAAGGAACGAGTCAGGAAAGGAGGAGGAGGGGATGGTGTGGCTCTGGGCCAGGGGCTGGAGAATATGGGGAGAAAGGACGTGGGGGCAGGGGATGGGGGGGCAGAGTGGGCTGGGGCTGCGCCAAAATGCTCCTGCTGCTGGGCTGCCCTGCATGGCCCTCGTGGGGCAGGACCCCGGGCTGGGCGGAAGGGAAGCTACCGTCACCCAGCCGGATCACCGCTGGGCCCCGGTCAGCAGGGACTGAGGGAACGACCCAGGTCAGTGGGCTCGACCCACGGGAGTCCAGGGACGGTCAGCAGGGACTGAGGGGCATCCCCGGAGAAAACATCCCAGGTCAGTGGGCTCGGCCCACGGGGGTCCAGGGACGGTCAGCAGGGACTGAGGGGCATCCCCGCGAGAAAACATCCCAGGTCAGTGGGCTCAGCCCATGGGGGTCCAGGGAGCCCAGCGCCCGTGGCTACCAGGCAGGGACCCAAATGCCCTCAACAGTCCTGAAGCAGGAAGTGTCCGGTCTCAGCGCAGAGCTGCGCCCTGGCCCCGAGTTCCCAGCCTGTGGGGACCGCAGCTATGCTGATCTCTGCTAGGTCACGCTGGGCGCTGTCCTGCACTGTGGTTGCACCCGGAGAGCCTCCCCGGTTTCCTGGCACTTGCGCCGGCGAGGAGCAGACCAGACCCCCGACTGATTGCCTTTACAATTTCCCTTCTGGACCTGCTCTCCTGCACCGAAGCCAGGAGGGCTTGAGACACGCCAGGGGTTCCTGGTGACCCCGCCCTTGTGGTGAAGCCTGGCTCCCCCGGCCGTGGGGGCGGTCCCTGCATCCGGTGCTCGCGCGTGTCCAGGGCGGCCTCCCAAGGCTCAGACTGACCCCCCTGGTGCGCGACCTCCTGGTCAGCCTCCAGACCCTGGGCTCCTGGGGCTCCCGGGACCTGTCCCCTCTGACCCTTCCACACTTCGAGTGGAGGCTGCCCTGCCTCCCTGTACTCGGCCCCCGACAGGGACACCTCCGCTCATTCCCAGGAGCTGCGGTGCACGGCGGACAGACGCCACCATTGGGAGGCGGTGCGAGGCGGCCCCGTGTGAAACGGCGCCTGTGGCCGTGAGGTCCCAGGCCTGTGTTTGTGCCACCGTTCTGCTGGTGCTTTCGACAAACACCTGTGTCCCCAAAGGGGGCCCCCGTGAGCCGTCCCCTGCCCTCATCGCTGCCTTCTCCCCACACAGGGGCGTTTATGATTCCGTTCCTCATCCTGCTGGTCCTGGAGGGCATCCCCCTGCTGCACCTGGAGTTCGCCATTGGGCAGAGGCTGCGGAAGGGGAGCGTGGGCGTCTGGAGCTCCATCCACCCGGCCCTGAAGGGCTTAGGTGCGTGACCGGGGCCCTGCCCAGAGCCAGGCTCCGCAGCAAGCACCCCTCCTTCCCTCTCTGCTCTCTCTGCCTGATTTCAGGGTGGGGAGGGGCCCAGGGCTCGGCGCCCAGGCCTGTGCAAACCATTCCTTAGGGTCTCCGGGGACCGTGGGCCGCAGGTCCAGACCCCATCACTCCCGGCCACCAGAGACCAGCCGGGCATCAGAGGCCGTCCTGAGTCCCAGGCGCCCAGGGGATGGGAGGGTATAGACACACAGAGAGGGTAGAGTCCCTATTCCCTGCCCAGATCAGGGCTCAGCAATGGCCAGACTGACCCAGAGGGGCACTGACCCTTGAGGTTCTTTCCCAGCGCTGACCCCCACCCCAGTGCCGACCCCTCCCCCCAGTGCCGACCCTCCCCCCAGTGCCGACCCTCCCCCCAGCGCTGACCCTC
>NC_138375.1:709322-729595 GCF_054177405.1 Leptonychotes weddellii
CTGACCCCCACCCCTGAGCAGTGACCTTCTGGCCCCCCAGGCATTGCGTCCATGTTCGTGTCCTTCATGGTGGGCTTCTACTACAACACCATCATCGCCTGGGTCATGTGGTACTTCTTCAACTCCTTCCAGGACCCCCTGCCCTGGAGTGAGTGCCCGCTCAATGACAACCGGACAGGTGAGGCCCGGGGGAGGCCGGTGTGGGGTGGGGGACCGCCACTGGTTCTGCGGAGAGCTCCACCCTTGACCATGTGGGCTGACCGTCCACCAAGAGCCGCCCTCTGATTTTCCAAATTCCGGAGGGCTGTAGCTCAGGTTTGGCAAAAACCAGAGCGCATTTAACCCAACAGGGCATTAACAAAAAAGTCATATTGCAGTAGAAAAGCCCTTAAAAATGCTGGCTTCCCTCTCAGGAGGGGCCGCTGTTATGGAGGAAAGGGGGAGACCCGCCCACCTGGCCTCGCGGTGCAGGCAGCAGAAGCGGGGTTCCAGGTCACCAGCAGGGTGTGTGTGGGGTTTCCCTGAGAGCTGCTCCCCGACATTTCCGGGGCAGCATCCTGTTCCCCACTGGCCTTTCCCACCCAGCCCCCGGAGGCTCTGTCTGCAGAGAGCTCCCGCCCCTCATCATCTGCTCCTTCTGGGGGGCCCCCAGGGAAGGGGGGAGCAGACCCTGGGCTGTGGCCCATGGGGGCACGGAGCTGAGTGCTAGGCTGGGCCACTGGGCACGCAGCCCCATCAGGACGTGAACGGCCTGTGTTGTGAGTGTGGGTCCAACTAGCGGACAGTGGCCAGTGTGGTTTGCTGCACAGATCACACCAGATGTGCTGGGGTTGGGGCCGGCAGGATGGGCACCTCAGGGTCAGGAAAGGACAGGGCCCACCCCCATGGCCTCCCTCACTGCCCTGGGGACCATTCAGGACATAGTCCCTGACTCTGGGGATGGGGTGGGGGCCTTCCAGGACTAGACTGCTTCCCCCTTGGCAGGATGTCAGGCTGGCCTAGAAGGGCACCCAGGACCCTGGGAGCCACAGGGATGAGAACGTGTGAGTTCGAACACCATTGCCTGGGGTGGGCCCCAGCTGGGGAAACTTAGAGACCTGTGACCGGTGCATGGCAGAGCACCTGGCCCAGGGCAGACTCCCAGCTAAACCTGTGGGTCTCTTGTGTGCCTGCAGCAGGGGCAAGAGGGAGAAGGCAGGCAGTGGAGGCCTGGGGTGCACACCCACATGTGCACATGCATGAAGGTGTGCGTGTGCTCACACACATGTGCGAGTCGTTTGCATGTGTGTGCACACATGTGTGCCTGTGTTTGTGTGAATCCACACTGGGTGCGAGCATGTTCATGCGCGCGTGTGTGTGCGCACACGTATGCACATGCGTCTGCATGCAGGTGAACTCGCGTGTGCACATGTATGTGTAACGTGCACCGTGTGTGGGTGTGCATGTGCACACGGGTCTGCATGCATGTGCGCACACGTGTGCCTGTGTTGTGTGCATGCATGTGTGGGTGTGTGCGCGTGTGTACAGGTATGCACAGGCATGCTTGTGTGCACGGACACCCCTGTTGTCACCATCTCAAAGTACAGCTTGGGCCCGGGGCTCTCTGTCCCCCACCGCAGCTCACACTCTGTGACACGCTCTGACGTGTGCCAATGCCCGCCCCCAGGCTACGTGGAGGAGTGTGCCCGCAGCTCCTCGGTGGACTATTTCTGGTACCGGGAGACCCTCAACATCTCCACCTCGATCAGCGACTCTGGCTCTATCCAGTGGTGGATCCTGCTCTGCCTGACCTGCGCATGGAGCGTCCTCTACGTGTGCACCATCCGCGGCATCGAGACCACCGGGAAGGTGCTCACGGGGGTGGGGGTGCCCTCAGCAGCTGTGAGGGGCCTGGTCCTGCATGCCCGCCGTCTGCGAGGGGCCTCTACTGCCCACACGCTCTTAAGCAGGAGCCCAAAAAGCCGTGGGCAAGTGGCACACGTGATCCCTAACCGGGAGGAGCAAGACAGCCACAGTTACAGACTGAAGGGTGGGGCGCGGAGGGCGGGCCCATCTCCCTGCCTGGAGCCTGGGGGCTGAGGGCACGTGGGGAGGGCGGGGCAGGGGTCCTATGCTATCGCCCCTTCTCCTTAAGAGCCTGGGGTTTCCCCGCCCGCCTGGCACTGCCTGCCCCTTTGTCCCACACTTGCCCTGTCCACAGGCCGTGTACATCACCTCAACGCTGCCCTATGTGGTCCTAACCATCTTCCTCATCCGCGGCCTGACGCTGAAGGGAGCCACCAAAGGCATCGTGTTCCTCTTCACGCCCAACGTGAGTCTCCCGAGGTCGGCCCAGGGCCCAGATGGCACAGGGGAGGCCAGGCTGGGGGACGGCCCCCCTAGGCCCCTTGTGGAGTGCAGGCAGGGCCTGTCTGCTCGACGGTGGCCGTGTGGACTGAGGGCGGCCACCACTGGGTGGTGCATCAGCTCCCACCTCCAGGGGCCGTGTGTCCCAGTCCCCAGTCCTTTCGAGCATAGCTGAGGGTCTCTGTCTGGCTGCAGGTCACGGAGCTGGCCAACCCAGTCACCTGGCTGGACGCGGGGGCTCAGGTCTTCTACTCCTTCTCACTGGCCTTTGGGGGCCTCATCTCCTTCTCCAGCTACAACTCTGTGCAGTGAGTGTGGGGGGACCTTCGCCCCGCCTGCCCTGTGCCTCGGCCTCCCTACCACGAGGGGTGGGTGAACAAAGGAAGGCGTGCAGGTGACCCTGCTGACCCGGGGTCCCTGCGGGGCTGCGGCCACAGGGTGCAAAGAGGCGGGCTGATGCCTTGGGAGGGCTTTCATGAGCGAGGGACCCCCCAGGGAGACCCATTTACGACCCGGCCTCCCCTGGGCGCCTCCGTCCCAGCGATCGCGAGCCCTGGTGTTGACCCCCCCCACACTCCCCATCACGCCTACTCACCCAGGACCCCAGGAGCGCCCGCCCCTGCCGCCCACCCTGGACTGGCACCCACGTGAAAGGGGCCCAAACCGCGAGGGCCCCCAGGGCCTCCACGGACATAGCTGGTGTCACTTCATCTCCACAAGCGTTAATGGGGCACCTGCTTGTGCCCCAGCTGGTGCCCCGGGACCGTGTTGCTGGGACCCGTGGTCCAGCAGAGAGTCCGACGAGCCGCGTGAGCGGACACGGAAGGCGTGGGGCCGGGCGGGACAGGAGGCAGCCGGGGACGGACTGACAGCAGGTGCTCCCCACAGGGGCCGAGGGCCCGCTCAGCGCACACCAGCTGCTGGTGCAGCCCTGCTCCCAGCCTGGTGGCAGCACCGCACGAGGCCCAGAGCGCGCCCCAGGGGCCCCGTCCCACGCTGCCACCGCCCGCTCCCTCTCCGGGCGGACTCGCCTCCTCTGGACGGCCGGGAGGGGTCCTCAGCGTCCTGCTCCGTCCCTGAGCACGAGGTCCTCGTGTCCAGCCCTGCCGCGGCCTGTGTCGGGCGTCCTGCCTTTCACGGCCAAGCGGTACCCGGGCGTGGACGGGCCGCGCTGTGTTTGCCCGCCTGCCCCACGACGGACACGCGAGCTGTGTCCACCTTCCGGCAGTCGCGAACATTTGTGTCGAGCTTCGGCGCAGACATGCCTTCACCGCCCGCGGCCCACACAGGGGCGGGCCTGCTCCGGGTGAAGGGCTCGAGGGGGTGTTTTCCAGGGAGGCCACCCCATTTCAGGTCCCCCCAGCCGGGCAGCAGCGCCCGATCCCTGCTCACCCTCGCCAACACTTGTCGTCTGACTCTGCCGCCGGCCTCCGGAAGCATCCAGAAGGAGGATGTTGGCCTCGGGTGGTGGTGGGGCGGTCGGGGCGGTGTTCTCGACACGCCGAGCTGGGGGGGCTTCAGGCGTCCAGGTGGAGACGGGGGGGCCCTGGCCCAGCCACCTCCTGGAAGCCTCACGACCCGGGGAGGGTCTCCAGGGCCAGCGCTGCAGGGGGCCTGGGTAGGTGGCGGGAAGGGCAGAGCGGGGTGGGCTGTGGGCCGGCTGTGCCCCCCGTGGCTGTGGCCTCCTCGCTGGGCCAGTGGCTCGGCCTCGGGAGCCCCGTGCCCGTCCTCGCTGGGCGCTGACTCGGGCCAGTGGGCGTGCCCGGCCGGCAGTGACCGGACACCCTCTCACGGCAGCAACAACTGCGAGAAGGACTCGGTGATCGTGTCGATCATCAACGGCTTCACGTCCGTGTATGCGGCCACCGTGGTCTACTCCATCATCGGCTTCCGCGCCACCGAGCGCTTTGACGACTGTTTCAGCACGTAGGTGGCCCGCCTGCCCTGGGAGCTTGCACATCACCTCCAGGGAGCCCACCGGGCCTGCAGCCAGCCTCTCTGTCTTTCCAGGAACATCCTGACGCTCATGAACGGGTTCGACCTGCCCGAGGGCAACGTGACTCAGGAGAACTTCGAGGAGATGAAGCTTTGGTTCAGCACCACCAACCCTGAGGCCTTCTCAAAGCTGCACTTCCAGACCTGCGACATGAACACCTTCCTCTCGGAGGTCCGGCCTCTGGGTGGTGCTCCTGTGATTCGGGAGCTGGGGGTGGGGGCGAAGGACTCCTTGGGAGGGCGCCGAGCTTCCCCCGCGAGCCAGGGGTCCTGGGAGTCGCAGAGCCTGCGTCCAGGGCCTGGTGCCAAGGCAGGGACCCGGGGCCACGCGGGCCTGGCCTCCTGCAGTGCCTGGTGCGAGACAGGCCAACACCCCATGTCCACGAGGACCAGGATGCCTCCCACAAACACGCAGAGTCGTCCTAACCAAGCTCCCCACTCGCTTCACTCTGCTGGCTCCTAGTCCTTCGTGCTGGCTGACGTTTCTCGGCGGTCACAGTGCAGAGGACCACGTAGCTGCAAACCGTCCTCTGATACTCGAACGTCTAAATGCCAAGCGCAATGAGGAGCGATGCTTGCATGCTGTTGTGATTTATGGGCCAACATTTACTGATTTTAATTTTGCAATGTTCTTCTTTGGAGCCACACAATATTCGGGGGCATGTCCCACATTTTTGGGGCCTGGCACTGTGTCCCAGTGGTGTCAGGCCCTGCAGGAGCGAGGTGTGGGGAGGGCGAGCAGAGGGCCCCCTCGCCCAGTCTATCCCCCGATGCGTGCAGGACGAGGGGCAGGGGGTCCCAGGGCAGCAGAGACTCTGAATTCCTTCTCTTCTGGAAGCGAGCTAACAGAGGAGTCAGTGCTCAGTGCAGGTGCCGAGCATCACCGGGGCACTGAGTCCTGACCCCCCACGCCGGCCCTGGCCCGGGCCACCAGGCTGGCTGGCCTCTCCTGGTCACCTTGCGGCTCACCTCCCCCTCCCCCTCCGTCCACGTGGGCGCGTGATGCTCCTCTGTGCGGGTGCTCGGAGGCCGTTCACTGCAATCTCCCAAACTCCTCGCTTGGCCCCCCAGGGGCCCATTTTCCCCCGAACTCATGCAAATGCTGTGGGGTGGCTTTGGGGCCCCTGACTTGGGAGCGAGTCCCGGGGACAGGAGCGGATGTCCTGCAGGGAGCGCTGGGCCCGGGGCCCCTAACTTAGCCCCTCAGCCCCACAGGAAACACTCAAGAGGGAGGGGCCGCAGCAGGGGTCTCGCGGACCCGTGAGGCCAGACGCAGGGCCACAGGCTCAGCCAGGGCCCCGCATGGGGCCCTTGTGCTTCTGCACCTGCTGCGGCCGCTCCCGCCGGGCCCACTGGCCGCAGCTCTGGCATCCACTCAAGGGCACTTGCTCAGGCCTCGTGGAGGTCACCCCACCTTCCGAGCCGAGTGTGCGGCAAGCGTCTCAGGAAGCATCAGGGAGGAGACAGTGTCCGTGTCTGGGCAGCACGGGGCCCTGACTGCCGCTGGACAGTGGGGCCACTTCCCAGTCGTCAAACTAGTTCAGCTTTTAAAAATACAGTTGGGCCTGAAGGACAAGTTCTGGTCATCTCCCCAAATGGCTCAGATCAGACTTCTGCTTGCATGGTGGGGGCTCGGCGGGTGGGGAGCTGTCCAGGGAGGGACAGGGACGGGGAGGGGTCCTCGGGGAGCGTGCACCTTCGTGACGCCCCTGCCCCCACCCCTGCAGGGCGTGGAGGGCACCGGGTTGGCCTTCATCGTCTTCACGGAGGCCATCACCAAGATGCCCGTGTCCCCGCTGTGGTCCGTGCTCTTCTTCATCATGCTCTTCTGCCTGGGCCTGTCGTCCATGTTTGGGAACATGGAGGGCGTGGTCGTGCCCCTGCAGGACCTCAACATCATCCCTAAGAAGTGGCCCAAAGAGCTGCTCACAGGTATGCGGGGCCGGGGCCGCAAGGACAACCCCCAGGGGGCGGCCGGGTGCGGGCGCAGGGCCTCGGGCTGCAGTGGCAGTGCTCTCTGCCCCGCAGGCCTCATCTGCCTGGGGACGTACCTGCTCGCCTTCATCTTCACCCTGAACTCTGGCCAGTACTGGCTGTCCCTGCTGGACAGCTATGCCGGTTCCATCCCGCTGCTCGTCATCGCCTTCTGCGAAATGTTTGCGGTCGTCTATGTGTACGGCGTGGACAGGTAGGAAGGAGGCTGCAGCGGCAGGAGGCTCCCGACAGGGGCAAGCAGGGTGGCACTCAGGGACAAGCGCGCCGTGATACGGGGCCGCGTGCGCACTGGGCCTGGCTCCTGCGCCGCTGAGGGCAGAGGGTTGGGTCCCGGACTGATGCCCGCCAGAGCAGTCCGAACGGTGCTCCCTCCAGCTTCCCGAAGCTTCCAGACCCGGCAGACATGGGCACTCACGGGCCGTGCAGTCTTAGGGGTGGGAGGAGAGCAAACAGCAACCACGAAGGAAAGTACAGACCCCCTGGTCTGACCACAGGATTTAGAAAGTCGTAACCCAAGACGAGGAGGTGAAGCACTATTGCGTCCCACACGGGCGGCCTGAGACGCGGGAACATGGGACCAGGAGGGGCAGAGCGGTCCCAGGGGCTGGGGTGCGGGCAGCGGACGTGAGGGCCGGGCATGGACAGGGCAGGGGCTCCTGCTGCGGGGATCAAGGCTGCCCCGTGGGGCCCCGGGGAGGCCACCAGCCCTGGGGGAGGGGAGATCGGCCAGGGAGGCTGGGACGGGGCTGCCAGTCGGGCTGCCCTCCACCCCCAGCAGCACGGACCCTGGCTCTGCGTGAGCCCCCGGGGCGAGTTGACAGGCTGGTGGCACCGTGGGGCAGCAGAGGGTGCCGCCGGCCTCCCGAGCCGGCTTCTGACGCAAACCAGGCTCTTCTGGAGGCGGCGGGTCTCCGGTCAGAGAAAGACTGGGCTGTGGCACCGTGGACGGTGATATCTGTCTGGGCTGGACGGCCAGCTACCCTCTGCCTTGACAGGATCACAGGCCTATCAACGCCCCCGGTGATGGCCTCCTTCCTGCCCTGTGTCCAGGTTCAACAGAGACATTGAGTTCATGATTGGCCACAAGCCCAACATCTTCTGGCAAGTCACGTGGAGAGTGATCAGCCCACTGCTCATGCTGGTCATCTTCCTGTTTTTCTTCGTGGTCAAGGTCAAAGAGGAGCTGATATACAGCGTCTGGGACCCTGCCTATGTGAGCCATGGGGCTGCTGCGGAGGGGCAGTGGGGCATTGTGCTCCCTGCGGGGTTGGGGACCCTGGGGTGTCCTTCCCCTCCCCCACAAGGGCCAGGCGGTGACCCACAGGGGAGGGGCATCTGCCTGAGGGAGACCCCGCAGGCTGCATACGTAGCTGCTCACCACCGTTCTCTCCCCAGGAGGAATTTCCCAAATCCCAGAAGGTCACCTACCCGGGCTGGGTGTACGCTGTGGTCGTCATCGTGGCTGGGATGCCCTGCCTGGCCATCCCCGGCTTTGCCATCTACAAGCTCCTCAGGGACTGCTGCCAGAGGCCAGGGGACCGCCAGGGGCTGGTCAGCGGGCCGTCCACGGCCTCCATCAACGGGGACCTGAAGTCCTGAGCGGCCCGGCCCAGCACGTGTCAGGGAGGATCTGGGCCATACGTGTGAGTGTGTGCATGTGTGGGTGTGTATGTTGTGCAAGCGCTTGCATGCGTATGTGTATATACATGCGTGGGGGTGTGTGCGCACATGTGAGTGTATGCACGTGTGTTTATGTATACTGTTTGTGCACACGCGAGTGCATACATGTGCGAGCGTGTACATACGTGAACGCACGTGTGTATGTGTGCAGTGTGAGTGTGTGTACGTGTGTATGTGTGCACGTGAGTGTGCACTGCGTAAGTGTGTATGAATGTGCGTGTGCTCACGTGTGTAAGCATGTGTGTGCACTGCGTAAGTGTGTATGCGTGCGCGTGTGCACACGTGTGTGTGTGTACTGCGTGTGTATGTGCGCGCACACGTGTGTAAGTATGTGTGCACTGCATAAGTGTATGTGTGTGCGTGCGTGTGTGCACTGCGTGTGTGTACGTGTGCAAGTGTGTGTGCGTGTGAGCGTACGGAAGCATGTGTGTGTGCATGTGTGTGCTCATGTCCGAGGATGTGTGCACACGTGCACGAGGACTCGGTGGGCGTGTGCATACATGTGCGGTGTGCATGACTGTGGTGTGTGTGTTGTATAGACATGTTGGGTGCCTGTGTGTTTGTGCACACATGTCTGCACACAGCCCCGGTGCCCTGCTGCTTGCCCTTGTCACGGGCGTGGTGGGGGCCACAGCAGCCTGGGTCCTGCCACGCCCGCACACGCCGGGGGACGGTCACAGCCGCGGCGTAGTGGGGAGCCCGGCCCGCGGGAGGCGGGAGCGTGATGCTCCCTTGGCCCCTCAGATCCAGTCTGATCGCCACCTGCCCTTCGCCTTGCTGTTAACCCTTGACTCAGGAGCTCACAGTAAGGTCGGGGCCCTGGTGCCCACGATGAGGACTGGCCTTTTCGAGCCCCTAGGCCGTGAGCTGTGGAAGACTCTGCGGCGTCCCTCTGAGGCCCGGCCGCCCGCCTGCTGGCCTTGGCGGGATGCCGGCTCAGTGGGAGCCAACCCGATTAATCATTGCTTCTGGCCGCTGCGATGAGCAGTTAGACAAAACTCAGCTCAGCCTAAGTTAAGGCGGAAACCACCCTTTGAGTTTTCTTAAGAGGGCATATTCACTGCATGAATTGTTAGCTAGGTGTTGGAGAAGGCAGGTTATAGGGTAACTCGGCCACAGCCACCAAGGTCAAGGACAATCCGTGCGTCCCGAGCATGGCAGGGATCCGGAAGCCCATCCACTCGGCGCCCCTCGGTGAAGGGTTGTTTACCGGGATTCGACAATCTCGGCCAAGTCACTTGGCACATGGGGTGGTTATTTTAATGAGCTCACGTCCACTCTCCATGGAAAAATCTGGAAGTTTACATTGAACTGGACTTTCTGAGCATCTGCTGGGCAGGGGTGGGGACCTGGGTGGAGGGTGGATCCCGGAGCCATGTCCCCCCTACTCAGATGCCCGAGGGCCCTGTCCCCATCCCACTGCCTCCTGTCCCACGGTGACACAGAGTTCAGCCCTGCAGCCCCACACTGAACCTTCAACACCGGTATGTCCAGTCCTCTTATGCCGCCGGTCACCTAGATGCCATGACCTACAGAAACCTCAGGGGGCTCCCAGCCCACCATGCAGGGCCATGATGGCATGTACCTGCCGGGGGCCCCCCGTCCCACCCCACTCCAACCTCCACCCTCCTCTGAAAGCTTTCCCACCCCCACTAAGAGAACACTGAGCAGCCCCCCATGGATACACCACACCATCCTGGGCACGTGGGGAGGAGACTGGCGGGTGTGGCCCAGGGGGACTCATCCAGTCCTTCTGTCCCCTGACGGGCGCCTTGTTTTGCAGATGTGGCATATTTGCAAGTTGTTGGAAATGCGTGATTTGTAGGCATAATGTGTACCTGTCTTAATAAATCACTATTTCATAGTCTTGTCCTAAATGTTGTCTAAATGCAGAGGGATGAGCAAACAGCGGGGCCCCACTCAGGGCATCGCGGGACCGCGGTTCTGGTTGGGGGGGGATGATTTTCTCTGGAGAAGTCATGACGCCAAGTGGCTGTGTCCGCGGAGCCCTGGGCATGGCGTGTGGCCCTGCGAAGGGCAGGTGGTGGGCAGGCCTTGGGCTCGGGACCGTGGTGCCCTGGTGAGGTCAGGTTGGCTGGGCTGGGGGCCACACTCCTGCCCTCCCAGCCTTCCCCCTCCCTTTCTCACATTCCCTCCCCCCCAGTAGAGTCAGTGGGAGTGTGTCCACCAGGACCCACACCTCTGCGACCCACATATCTGGGCCTGTGTGAGACCAGCGTCCCGGGAAGTGGGAATTTCCCATCTGGAGCCCCAGCCTGTCCTGGAAGCATCCACCGGGCATCCACGGGTCCAGGAGCCCCACGGGAGACCCAGGCTGAGTCCACCGAGTCAGCCCATCATGCTTCATCCCACCGCAGGAGGAGCCCATGCGGAGGGGACCATTCGGACGTCCCCCAGCCTGGCTGAGCTCCCCACCGCCGTGGCCCTGGATGTCACGCTGTCCCACCCGCTGCCTCAGGGTATCAGTGGCTGCTGGGGGGGAAGAGAGGAAGCCCTCCCACTTCTGCCCCTGCCCCGCCCCACCAGGGGAGCCCCTCTGGGACACAGGCCCCCGCCCTGCACAGGGTGGGTGCTGGTGGGGGCTGGGCTGAGTGTCACCACTGCAGATGCCGCAGGATGCAGGGGTGAGGGGGGATCTCCCCAGAAGAGAGTGCCACCGGCCGGAGGGTCACACTCAATCTCTGAAGACCAAACGTGGCTGAGACACGAACACCCACACCCCAGCGCACCGGGTCCCTCCCCAGGCACTAGCTGTCCTCCGCTGTGGGGTGAACACACTGTGTGCCTCCACGGCTGGGTCACTGGGGAACACGGCTGAGAGGAGCAGGCCCACCTGAGGTCACACACGGGGACTCTGCTTACGGAACGTTCTAGAAAGGACAGAGGGGTAGCGACGGAGAACAGATGGGACGCGGGCGGGGCAGGAGGGGCAGGAGCTGAGGGGGCGGGTGTGGCCATGAAGGGGACAGGAGGGACCCTCCCTGCGATGGACATGTGCCGAACTGGCCTATCACCCCGGCATCCCCGCTGTGACATGGCCGAGATATTTGCAAGACGCCGCTGCGGGAACGGGCGAGGACGCAGGGCTCTGCGTCACTCCTCACAGCGACAGGGGAGTCTACAATTGTCCCAGAATCAGAAGGTTGATTAGAAGATCAATGGTTTTTATAAAAGAGCTAAACGAGCTGCGGTCTTAGGAGTCCTGGCGCGTCCCCCCCGGGGAACAGGAGGCCCCCGGCCGTCTGCCTCGGGCATGAAATGAGGTGCGGGCAGAGGACGTGGGGTCAGGAAGGGACCGCCCGGGGGAGAGCAAGAGCCTGGCCCGAGTTATCAATTAACTGGCTCCACTGGTTTTCCTTTAAATAATGAGAAGGTACACGGAGGGGACTACTCGGGGCTCCCACACGGAGGTCCAGGGGGTTCCATGGAGCCCGGGCAGGAGCCAGCGGTGGGCATGGCGTGTGCCGGGGGAGCGGAGCCGCGTGGGGACGGCCACGGGGACGAGAGGCCGGCGTGGGACAACAAGGTGCAGTACCTGCTGAGCTGCATCGGCTTCGCCGTGGGCCTGGGTAACATCTGGAGGTTTCCGTACCTGTGTCAGACCTATGGTGGAGGTGAGCCACCCCCACGGCCCTGTGCGTTATCGATCCCCACGACCCGGGGAGCCTGTGTAGTGGAGGTCCAGCCCACTGCCGTCCGGCCTTCTGGGGCTCAGGGGAGCTCTTCACCGCAGTTTGTGGGGTGCTCCCGGGCCAGGCCGCCTACCCCCCGTCTGTGCCCGGTCAGGGCACCCCCTCCCTTCACAAGAGTCCATGGTGGTGCCTGGCAAGCCAGCCCCACCCGTCGCCTGCGACCCTGGGGAGGGGACACCGAATGTCACCCGGGCTAGGCCGGTCCTTTTCTGGGGTGCGACCTTGGGGCCCGTTGGGTCTCAGTGTCAGGTCAGCTTGCCGTCAAGCCCCCGCTCTGTACACGTAAGACCCGAGGCCCCCAGAAGCCCTCCAGGGCAATCCTGCATCCACCGGGCCCCTGGCTGGAAATGTGGGGGCGATTCCTCTGGCTCCCACCAGGAACAGGGCAGAAACGAAGGTCTGTGTGTGGCTGATGGGGCGTCATCCTGGCCCCTTTCCCTCCTGGCCGTGCTGGGTGGACAGCGGTCAGGCCGCGTCAGGGGAGTGCGGGCTGGGGGTCTGCGGGACCTGCTGTAGAGCAGACCAGGCGAGAGCAGCGCCGGGGTGGCGTCCCTGTTCATGAGGAATGTGCTTCCTGGAAGTTTGTTGTTTTTTCCTGATTATAAGCAGCTGGAGGAGACGTCTCTCCAGGAACCGCTGCCCAGAGGCGTCAGAGCCCCCACGGGGTTGGGGCTGGGCGGGCACGTGGGCCTGGGTTGCTCCCCGGGCCCCCAAGCTGCCCTGTGCATCAGGAGAGGCATGTGCGGGCGCCAAGCGGTGGCCCGCGTGCTGGTGGTCACTCCAGGTCAGGAAAGGCTGCTCTGACCGGAGCCGGTTGGCTATCGTTCCTCGCTGCGATGCGCCGGGACTGTCCCGGGAACGTCACTTCCAGAACCCATGTGCCGGCGCTGCCTGGCCCGAGGGCCTCCGGACCAGCCCGTCACACCTGTGCTCATGGGCTGGGGGGACCCCTGCTGTTTAAATACTTCTTTTAGGCCCTGTTTCCAGGTGTGAAGCCCTTCATGAAATGTCATGAAATAGTCAAGTTTCAAAACTCACACTTTTCCTAAACAAGCACCCCTCACCTGCGAGAACAACCTTTTTGTCTCACGTCGACCACCCCTGATTATTCGATAACAAGATGAGCAGATAACCGATTGCATTTTTATTCTGCACAAACTCATGACCCTGACGGTGAATATTCTCTCTGTACTTAGTGATTACTCAGGTCTGTGGGCTTCTCTCTAAGGATAAGACTTAAAGGCAACATTGTAACAGAATTGGGGGGAACACTCAGGTGCACCTGCAGGGCATTCTGTCACCTCTACGGAGCTTCTGTGTGAGTGTCCGTGCCCGCGGTCAGGGCGTGGACCCCACCAGCGGCCGGCACACGGGCACCCAGGGACCCTCCAGGCACCTGCTGGGGTTTACAGTTCCGGCCCGGGAATCATTCACAACCATGTCCATGGCAACACATGCGGGGCATCTAGTGAGCGGCCCGCGATCTCCGCACGGCCGTGTTGCGACCTCAGGACCCGTGGGCTCTGTGGAGACGGCAGAGCCGTGCATGGACGTGATGACCCTAGTCTGACAGTCAGTGCAGATGTCCCTCCCGCGGGGCGAGTCTCCCACTCCTCTCCTGGCCCGGTTCTGTGTCGGCCATCACCATCCCCTGCAGACTTCACAGCCAGGCTGTCAATTCTACGGAGGACTCTCAGGGTTTCACGGGCATCGCGTGGCATTTCTAGATTGTCTGGGGACAAATGTCCACTCGGCAACACCAAGTCATCCCATCCGCAGAGACAGCTTATCGGGCACCTGCCCTGGTCTTCTCTGTCCTTTGTTTTCTCTCCGGGACGACTTCGGGGTGTCTCGTTCTGTGGATTCTCAGCAGTGCCGGGCTCTGCAGCCGTTCGGTCAGACAGACCCTTTTCTCTGTGACATTTTCTCAGCAGACGGGACCAGTGTGCCTCGCTTCCAGCACCCCTCGGGCCGGTGGTGAGCCGAGGGCTCTCGCAGACCCACCGTGTGGGTGTGCGCGCCCTGATCTCACCACCCCACCTTTCTCCCGAGGAGAAAAAACTCCTCTCATTGTCTGACGCCACACGTGTGAGGGCTTTGCCCACACCAACCAATTCTCCCAATCCCGGCATCATAATTTAACCCATTTCTGCCGATCTACCTGGAGCGAGCGCAGACCCCCATAGGGCTCAGTCCACAGAGCACTGCAGAACCCAGGCTCAAGCAGCGGGTCCCCGCGTTGCCCACGGCTTCCATCTGATTGTGCTACAAGTCAGGAGCGCCAATATCCCCTTCCTCAGTCCAAAATTTGCTAGAAGGGCTCTCAGACCCAGAAACAGTGTGCTTGCCAGGACCGGGCTTTTATAAAGAATACAGCTCCGAAAAGCCATGTGGCAGGGACGCACAGGGTGGGGGTGTCGGAGCCCCCCGCCTCTCTGGGCGCCGTGCCCTCCGGCACCTCCTGCGTTCTCCAGCCTGGAAGCTCTCCAAACCCCGTGGCTTACGGTTTTCACGGAGGTTCCATTCTGCAGGCACGGTTGACGGAATCATCAGCTGGGTGATGAGCAGTCTCCAGGCCCTCTCCCCAACCTGGACATCGAAGTAGGGCTCAAAGTCCCACCTCTCTAATCACAGGGCTGGCTCGTCCTGCAACTGGCGGCCCTCCTCCAAACCGGCTTGGGTTTTATCCAAGTCATGGTCCACACGCGATTTGGATGGGGCTAAAATGCACCTAACACACAGCGATGCTCCTGTGTGGTCTCCATCTGTAATCACAGAGCTCCTCCCTCCTCTTCTCTCCGAAGTGTGGCTGATTCGGCCGCACCAGGTCTGCTACAAGGAGAAACGCCTCTCCCTTCCCCTGGACTGCTCCTCCCGGTGGTCCCTGCCCTGGGCCTGCTGGCTGGGACCTTCCTGCAGAGCATGGGGTCCGTGGGTCCTGGCCGGCCTGGAGCCTGCAGGCCCTTTCTAGACAGTGGGTCAAACACCTGGGACCCAGAGCCCCTGTCTGACGGCCAGGCACCACTTCCGGGGCTGGGCAGCCGGCCCCATGTGTCCTTACCATGCCAAAGGTGTGTGCTCAAGGCCAAGGGTGGTTGGGAGGTGCACACACCTGCCTGAGACCCCACAGTGCGTGTGCGTGTGGGGTGGGACAGGGAGAAGGGCGGGCTGGGGAGGGCTCCTCCATCTAGCCCCTGGGCCCCTGGCCTGTGATTGGCCCCTCTCCCTGCTAGGAGCTCCCTGAAGTGGTCAGGCTGTATTCACAGCCCCAGCTGCAAGCCCCTGCCCACAGGTGCCTAGTCGTCCCTGGGGCGTCCGGCGCATCCCTCGAGGCCGAGTCTCCCAGGATTCCACGTTGTTATTTCACGCTTCTTTGCGGTTTTGCCGCTACGTGGATGACACCAGCAGGCACTGTTTTGCCCCAAACACTGGTGTCCCGTGCAGACGCTGATGTGGTGGAGTGGCTACCAGCCCTCTCCAGGGCTCCGGCTCAGTGTCAACACCTCTGACCGTGATGCAGAATCCCAGGGAGAGGCTAGCCCTCATGGGGGCCGGGCCTGCACCGGGCCAGCCGAGTCGGGGACACGCAGGAGCACGTTCCCTGACGTGGCCAGCCCTGTGCGTGCAGGCAGGGCTGTGGCTGTCGGTCCTGGAGCATCTAGGGCCTGCAGGCCCACACACTGCCGTTAACAGGAAGAAAATGCAGCTCCCGACTGTACCGGGACTCCTTTCCCCCAACAGTATGAGCACACCCACAGTCGCGTGGGATGCGGGAGCCGACATCTCCCCACGGGCGCCCCCAGGCGATCTGGCGGGGCCCCTCAGGGCTGTGGGCCCCTCACTCCTCACACCCATGGCCTTTCCTCCTGCTCCCGCTGCTGCTAGCTCCCAGTGCAGAAAGGTGTGGTCCTCCCATCGATCCCATGGAGGTGGTCAGTGTGTGCTCCCCTGGGGGACCACGGAGCCTCACCCCACCGCGGCTACAGGTGCCCACCTCCCAGCATCCGGACGCTGGTTCAGGCGCGATGCTCATGCCCAGGCACGGAGAGACGGGTCCCAGCCCCCACTCAGGCACAAAGCTCGAAAGACCATTTCAAAGGTCCACCTTCTCCAACATCCTGCCAGGAGCACAGACCAGCCCCACGTCACAGGAGGGCCCATAATCGGGATGAGGGGTGTCCCCGAAGGAACACCACTGCTCGCTGTTGCATGAAACCTGCCCCCAAAGCCACACAAGGTGGGATGCTGCCGAGTGATTTGAAAGAGCAGCAGACCAGGTGCCCGGCGTGCGGGCCCATCTCCCTCGGCCCAAGGCCCCACCAGGCAGCCGTCGACCCTCCGATGACCACTGTGTCTTTGCAGGGGCCTTCCTCATCCCCTACCTCATCGCCTTGGTCCTCGAGGGAATTCCTATCTTCTACATCGAGCTGGCCATCGGCCAGCGCCTACGGAGAGGCAGCATCGGGGTGTGGACGGCCATCTCGCCCTACCTGGGCGGAGTGGGTAGGCTGCCTGCCTCTGACCCCTGCCCGGAGCTGTTGGGAGGGTGGGGGGCTGCAGGTCCCGTGTGTGCCATGGATCAGCTCGTCACTCCAGTGCACATTCCGTGGCTTTGACCCTGCAGGAGAGGGGTCCAGACCTAATAGCGCAGGGAGATGCATGGGGCAGCGTCCCTGCGGGAGCTAAGTCTGCTCATGCTCTGAGTACTCGTCTTCCAGGAGGCCCTGTTTGGTTCCCCCAAAGCCCAAGGAGGGACCTGGGTGCAGGGTGCTGCGTGGGGTGAGCTCAGGGTGCAGGAGGTGGTGGCAGGCCCAGCCCCACGGAGCAGCAAGCTGTCCCAGATCACCCGGGGACTATGTCCCCTCGGGCGCCGAGCCCACACATCCTGGGAGCTTGAGAGTGTCCAGGGAGTCCTGGACAGAGGGCAGGCCTGACACCTGGAGTGCCCGTGAGGTGGGTGCTGCAGGGAGGGGTCCAAGCGGCCCCTCTGGCAGTGTGACACGTCCCACAAGGTGGCTACAGCACTGTCCGCGAGGCCCACCGGGAAGCCAGTGGAGAGGCAGACCCTAGCCCAGCTGAGGATGGGGCCCCAGGGCCGTGAAAACGATGCATCGCCCTCGGGTGCATGCGGCCAGATGTGGGCCAGCAGTGGGGCGGGCAGCGGGAGGCCTCGGGGATGACAGGGAGCAGGAATGGGGTGCTTGTGTCTGGAGTCCTGCGGCCAGGGAGGCGGGGAAGGCGCTGACCGCCACCTCCCCACAGGGCTGGGCTGCCTCACTGTGTCCTTCCTGGTCAGTCTGTACTACAACACTGTCCTGACGTGGGTGCTGTGGTACTTGCTCAACTCCTTCCAGTACCCACTCCCCTGGAGCTCCTGTCCACTGGACCTCAACCGCACAGGTAGTGCTGGGGGGGCGGGAGGCTCAGCGCCCTGCCTCACGCGGGCGCTGCATGGGCTCCCTAAACAGCACGTCTGAAGTCCTGTTCCCCTTACCCCATCGTATCTGACCACCGATGGGCCCCCAGAGACTCCGTGCATTCACAGCCCAGCCGCGAGCGGGCAAGCCCAGCGACGAGAGGCTGAGTGGGTGGGACGGCGGTTTTCGCCGGACTCGGTGCAGCCCTTGGCCATGCACTCCAGCAGAGAAGGTCCTCGCAGCCCAGGAAACAGTCGCTCTTTTACACTGGCTCATGAAGCTGTGTTAACACTCCTTCCCTTCCTGCCTCTGCTGATACTAACTTGAGCTTGGCCCGTTCTGAACGAGGCAGCCCAGGGGCAAGTCTGGGCCTGAAGGCTCCCCGCATCTGCCCACCAGCCCTGGCTGCATGCCCTGGGCCGTGGGGGGCCGGGTCCCGCCAGGTGTGCCTAGTGCTCCGGCAGCAGCCCTGGTCGGCTATCCGCAGACTGCAGTCTGGGGCGGAGGCCTGTGCCAGCCCCTGACAGACCCTCCTGGCTCCAGGGTTGGAAGCCGAGTGCCAGGCCAGCAGCCCCGTGAGCTACTTCTGGTACCGGCAGACGCTGAACATCACGGCGGACATCAGCGACAACGGCTCCATCCAGTGGCCGCTGCTGGCCTGCTTGGCCGCGTCCTGGGCAGTCGTGTACCTGTGTGTCATCAGAAGCATCGAAAGCCTGGGGAAGGTGAGGCCCCTCGGGTGGATCCCACCACCTGGCTGCCGCCGGCTCGGTGTTTGCCCACGGGCTCAGAGACTGGGCTGGGAGGGTGTGGGTGTGAGGACCAGTGTGCTCCCTGGAGATGGGCACCTTTACCTGGCAGCGCTCTGCTCAGATGCTGCCGGGAGGTTTTCTCTGTTCTTTTCCTTTTACCCTTTTTGGGTCTCTGTGTTTAAAGTGTGTTTCTCGTAGACGCACACAGTTGGATCTTGCATTTCTATCCAGGCTCAGTCCCTGCCCTTGTTTGGCTGTTTACACCATTTACATTTAGTGTGATGATTAATCCGGGTTCCGTCGGCCATCCTGTTTGTTTCGTACCGGTCCCCTCTGTTCTCCTGTTTCCTGGGTGTTTCTTGTGATCCCCCTGTATCCACCTGTTGGCTCGTCAGCGGTAACTGTTCTACCCTCGGGGTTGGACGGGGGACTTGGCCATCAGTCCGTCTGGGAGCAATGCTGCCCCCGGGATAAGGCAGGAGACCCTCACTCACGCTGTGCTGCCTTCCTCCGCTTTCCCACCCCTGGTCACATTTCACTACGACAGTCTGTGAGCAGCAACCATGTCCTGGCATGTTCGTTTTAACAGTTTACTACCTTTTGAAGAGACTTCAGTGATGGGGAGAAATGTGTCAGGTGTTACTCACGTGGTTTCTGTGCCAAGTGCCCTCTCTCCTCCTGGGGCACGGACAGGCCCCGCGCTGCGTGCATCCTCCCTTTCAACACCTGCGACACGGCTCCTTGCCTTTCCCTGCCGTGGCTCCCAACACACGTTTGTGGCCTTTTGCACAGATCCAGGCGTGTGTCTGCTCACTTCCTCTGCTGGCGTGTTAGGGTTACTGTTTTGTGAAGGTCTTCGCGCTTGAGAGGACAGAATTACTGAATTACACCAAAGCAAACGTTAGGCCCAACAAGCCACCAGAAATTCCAAATAACCCTGAGATGAAAGTCCTTACAGGGGACCGGGGCAAATCCCCCACCAGTCTGTACTCGGGGACTTGGGGGTGGCGGTGAGGGAAGAGCATCGTCTGCAGATTTATTCTGTGTAGACACCATGTGTGCAGACCCCTGACCACATCCGACTGAGGAGGGGGTGCTGGTCCTATGCTGGGGAGACGGGTGAGGGCAGGTGTGTGGCCCCAAGGCCCTTGTGAAGTGGCCGGTTGTGGGCACTGGGGTGAGGGGGAGGGCTGGCGGCTGGGTAAGAGGGAGGCCCACCCACCTGGGACGCCCCACAGACACAAGTGTATACGTGAATCCGCCTGTGAGCATCCCCATGAGCTCCAGACCCTGGGAGCCTGACTGGGGCCCACATGCCCCATGCTGCCCCCTCTGCCCCCGCTCAGCTGGAATCCCAGATGAGTGACAGGAGGCTGGCCACAGAGGCCTTTACGGCACACCTGCCTCTTAAAGGTTTTATATGGGACAGATACCACTGAAAAGTCTAACAATTTGGTCTTTTTTAAAGGCAATTTATTTCACAGCCCTGTTCCCTTACCTGGTCCTGACCATCTTCTTTATCAGAGGACTCACCCTGCCCGGGGCAGTCAAAGGGTTAATCTACCTGTTCACTCCAGATGTAAGTTGGTTTGAAGTCCAGGCTCCAGGCTCAGGAAACACATGAGTCAGAGGCAGAGCCCAGCCCAGCTTGCTCCATCCCCTGGCCGTGTGAATGGCCATTAGCCAGAGGCCAGGCTGCCCAGGGCCACGTGCGGGTGAGGGCAAGGAGGAGGGTAGTATGGGGTCTTGGGGAGGAGGTCAGGGTCAGAGGATGGGAGCAGGAGGAGGACTTGGTTTGTGACATGTAGCCCGAGGGATGTTGCTGGAGGGGTTCAGGGGAGAAGCCAGCTAGAGCCCCACCCCAGATGCCCCCCCAGTGCCCTGCACCCCATACCCCTGAGGGCCTTGCAAGCTGCATGCACCCTACCAGGTAAGGAATCACAGGACCCAAGGGCCCGCACCCCTCCTAGACTCTTGCACACTCTCTAGGACCCTAGCATTCTGTGGGAGTTTCCAGGGGCTGCACGGCAGAAGGGAAGGGGGCACTGGGTGTGACCGTGGGTCTGCCCGTAGGCACCGTGTCCCAGCCACCATGGGACCCTTCAAGTCCCTCAGAACCACCATGTCTGAGAGGAGCAGAAGAAACACACCCAAGTCGCTCAGACCCATTTCTCAGCCCTCAGTGGTCTGTCAGCCAAGTTCTCAGAACGCCACATGGGTTTACTTAAGCCGTCACAGAACAGCAAGGCCACGCTTGCTGTGTGAACTGCCATTCCAGTCGTGCTCTCTCGTTGGTGATCCTAAGCTGTTCACACCCCTTCATGAGAGTCGTCCCAGAGGAAGCTTTAGGAATGTTCTGGGGCCATGGGCTCCCC
>NC_138375.1:730095-755439 GCF_054177405.1 Leptonychotes weddellii
GGGAGGGGGTCTTTGGGGAGGGGGTCAGCAGAGAGGGGTGTTCAGAGAGCAGGGGCTCAGCAGGGAGGTGTGGTCGGGGGGGTCAGCGGGGAGGGGACCATGGAAGGGGGTCCGAGACCATCCTGGGACTAGCGGGGACAGCGCCGGCACTGGGGGTCATCGGCATGCAGGCTCCGTGTGCAGGGGGGTGTGCCAGGGGGGCATGGAGATGGCGCTAAGCACGCATGTCTGCCAGGAACAACTGTGAGAAGGATGCGGTGACCATCGCCCTGGTCAACAGTATGACTTCCCTCTATGCGTCCATCGCTGTGTTCTCCGTTTTGGGATTCAAGGCAGCCAACGACCATGGGCGTTGCCTGGACAGGTGAGCACGGTGCCCTTGGCTGAGGGCGGGGTGTCCACAGAGCTCAGTCTTCAGATGCTACCTGACGCCCAGGACCTGCACAACCACCTCTTCTTTCCTTAGGGGGGTGGGGGGGGGAGAGTCTCCAGAGGTTCGTGTCCACGCACAGCCTAGAGCGTGACCCGACGTGGAAGTGGGGTCTCTGGCAGATTCTGGTGAAGATGTCATGCTGATCCTGACAAGAGACAGGCAGGGACACGCAGGCACACGGGGGAGGCCGTGTGAGGAGGCAGAGGTTGGAGGGACGTGGCCACAGCCCAGGGACTCTGGGGCGCCAGGAGCTGGATGAGGCGGGAGGGACCTTCCCTGGAGCCGTGGGGGGGGCGGGGCGTGTGGCCCGGCCGACACCGCTTCCGTGGACTTCTGGCCTCAGAGCTGGGAGAATAAATGTCTGTTTACTTGAAGGCTTTCAGTGTGTGGCCACCTGCCACGACAGCAGGGGCCGCAGAGGCTGTAGGATGCCCTGGCATTTGGAACCACGGTGTTTCAAAGGCCGCCAACTCTTGCTCGCCAAGAGCCCTCCAGAGGCAGTCTGCCAGGTGGACCCGTGGACGGGTGCAGGCTCGGCCCTCTGCATGCTGCCAGGCATCCAGTGCCCAGGGCAGCCCCCTGTCAACCGTGACACCTGTGCCAGCCACGCTCAGGCCACGCTCAGGCCACGCTCAGGGCCACGGCCCACAGAGGGCGGAGGGGGAGACGGAGCAGCTTCACAGCCTGAGCTTGGGCGCTGCGGGGAGTGTGCACCCACTGGAATGTTCCGGAGAGGCTGCAGTGCCCACGTGGTGGATGGTGTGGCCCCCACTGGGGAGCAGCAGGGGCAGCACTTCCGGCTGTTTCCACCAAGCACTGTGGACAAGTCCGTGCTCACGGTAACAGCTGTGACTTGCGCCTGCACAAGGCTCCCCTGCCATGGTTTCTCTGCGACCCAGTGCTGGCCGCCACGCGGGCCGGCCACCAGACAGCAGTGCTGCGCTGCACTCAGGGGACATTTTAAACAGCAAAATCACCAGCAAACAGCAAAAAACTGCGCACACCGTGGCCCTAAGCTGACTGTAAGGATGCTCGTGATCCTGGGCAGCTCTGCACATGGCCACTAATAACCCCAGAAGCGCCGTGAGTACTAATTCCAAGGTTACAAAGAGATTTCAGCAAGTAGGCAAAGTAAGATCCAGGAATACCCACGGGCCTGTGTCTGAGCCGTGAGCCTTGAGGCCAGTGAGCACCTGCTGGTGGCGGCCGGTGGAGGGGTGACCAGGGTCGCTCCCGGGGCGGCCAGGGGGCTGCCACTGCCCCACGGTGCCGAGGGCAGCGTCCCCTCCAGGCTGGGCTCCCCTCTGTCCCTGCGGCGAGTGCTGTCCGGCCCTCCGGAGGGTGCTGGTGTCCCTCTGGGTGTTTCAGGGTGCGGCACACCCGGCTAGCGTACACTTTCTGTGTCTCTGCAGGAACATCCTCCACCTCATCAATGCGTTTGACTTCCCTGAGCAGAGCATCTCCAGGGACGACTATGCTGCTGTCCTCATGCACCTGAATACCACCCAGCCCGAGAGGGTGGCCAGGCTCCCCCTGGAGGTTTGCCACCTGGAAGACTTTCTGGATAAGGTACCCGAGAGGCCTGGCCTTGCTCCAGGCGGCTGCAAATCTTCTCCAGGACCTGGCCCAGGCTGGCCTGGCACTGTGAACAAAGGACTCTAGGCTGGCCCTGGGCCTCTGCAGGGCTGAGCTTCCAGAAAGACTGTGGCCTCAAATGCAATGTGTCCGACAGGGCCCTGCCCAGGGGGCTGGAGGCCAGGCTGACCCAGGAGGCTGGGTGTTGCTGGTGCACAGAGCTGGGGGTGGGGGCAGAGTATGGGTCACAGAGCTGGGCTGTGGCCGGAGTCGGGCGGCTGCCCAGGAGCGAGGGGCAGCTGTGGACCCCTGGCTATGGGGGTGATTCACCTGAGCCCAACACCCCTGGGCCTACGGTCACCTGCCAGCTGCAGGGTGTTAGGGGAAAGGTTCTGTTCCCCCGGAGGCATACCTGTGGCCTGTGGTGTAGCCAGAGAGGGCAGGGCCACCACCTTGCCCTGGTGCCGGTGGTGGGGAGGGCGTCCGGTGCGTGTCACACTGCGAGGGCCGCGTGCGCTTATGTTTCAGAGTGCCTCCGGCACGGGCCTGGCCTTCATTGTCTTCACGGAGGCCATCCTCCACATGCCGGGGGCCCCCGGGTGGGCCGTGCTGTTCTTCGGGATGCTGTTCACCTTGGGCCTGTCATCCATGTTCGGGAACATGGAAAGCATCATCACGCCACTCCTGGATATGGGGATCGTGCGCGGATCCGTCCCCAAGGAGGTCCTGACCGGTGAGTGGACGCCCAGCCCACCTCGTAGGCCTGTCCTCCCTGTCTGCCCACCTCCTGCCGTCTGTCCACTGCTGCCCTTCCTCCATGAGCGTCCCAGCGGGAGCCTGGGTCTGGTCTCGTCACCCCCAGCGCCGGTCCCAGCAGCTCTGCCCTAACTCGGCATCCCACGAGGGCCATGGTGGGAGACCTCGGGGTCGGGCAGGGGCAGAGCCCACGGACAGCAAGCCCCCATCGTGCGTCCTCCTGCCCTGGACACGGTGCTGGGAGGGCCGGAGGAGCAGGGTGACGGGCTCCGACGAGGGGGTGCCGCCGTCCCTCCAGGCCTGGTCTGCCTGTTCTGCTTCCTCTCTGCGATCTGCTTCACGCTCCAGTCGGGCAACTACTGGCTAGAGGTGTTTGATAACTTCGCCGCCCCCCTGAACCTCATCATCTTCGCCTTCTTCGAGGCGGTCGGGGTCGCCTATGTGTACGGGACGCGCCGGTGAGTGTGCGTCTCCTCAGGGCCCCGCCCTCCTGCTCCCCGCCCCCGAGTGTCGCGGCAGCGGCCGTCCCGGCCCGCACAGGATGCGGCAGGACCGTCTGAGCCCCTCCCCAAACAGACTCGGGGCAGCTCCCCGCCGCCCAGGACCCGGCCCCACCCGGCGGCACGGGCCTCCAGCTTGTGGTGGCAGGCGGCAAGACCGCCAGTCTCCAGCCACGCAGGGCAGAGTCCTCAAGCCACGGACAGGTGGACACGAGGCCACTGCAGGGCCCTCCTGCCCTGACCCCGTCCTGGAGGCCTCTGAGGAGGCCCAGCACGGGTCCTGCCCATCCCTCCTGACTCTGGCCCACCGCACACCCGGACTCACCACTGCTCCACACCTGCCATCTCTGTCACTCACATGTCACACCTGTGCTCACACCTGTGCTCACACTTGTCACCCATGCCTGCCACACCCGGGCTCACACCTGTGCTCACACCTGCATTCACACCCGTGCTCACACCTGTCACACATACCTGTCACATCCGTGCTCACACCTGTGCTCACACTTGTCACCCATGCCTGTCACACCCGGGCTCACACCCGTCACACCCATGTTCACTTCACACCTGTCACACACACCTGTCACACCCGTGCTCACACTTGTCACTCATGCCTGTCACGCCTGTGCTCACACCTGCATTCACACCTGTGCTCACACCTGTCACACACTCCTGTCACACCCGTGCTCACACCTGTGCTCACACTGGTCACTCATGCCTGTCAAACCCGTGCTCACACCTGCATTTACACCTGTGCTCACACCTGTCACATCTGTGCTCACACCTGTCACACACACCTGTCACACCCGTGCTCACACTTGTCACCCATGCCTGCCACACCCGGGCTCACACCTGTACTCACACCTGTCACACCCATGTTCACTTCACACCCATGCTCACACCTGCCACACATACCTGTCACATCCGTGCTCACATCTGTGCTCACACCTGTGCTCACACTTGTCACCCATGCCTGCCACACCCGGGCTCACACCTGTGCTCACACCTGTCACACCCATGTTCACACCCGTGCTCACACCTGTCACACACACCTGTCACACCCGTGCTCACACCTGTGCTCACACTTGTCACTCATGCCTGTCACGCCCGTGCTCACACCTGCATTCACACCCGTGCTCACACCTGTGCTCACACCTGTCACACATAGCTGTCACACCCATGTTCACTTCACACCTGTGCTCACACCTGTGCTCACACTTGTCACTCATGCCTGTCAAACCCGTGCTCACACCTGCATTCACACCCGTGCTCACACCTGTCACACCCGTGCTCACACCTGTCACACATACTGTCACATCCATGCTCACACCTGTGCTCACACCTGCCACACATACCTGTCACATCCGTGCTCACACCTGCTTTCACACCCGTGCTCACACCCGTCATACCGTGCTCACACCTGTCACACTCGGGTGGGCCAGCCCGAGCCCAGTATCTCTGTGACAGGTTCAGTGATGACATAGCCTGCATGACCGGGAGGCGGCCTGGTCTCTACTGGAGGCTGACCTGGAAGATTGTCAGCCCGCTGCTGTTGCTGACCATCTTCGTGGCCTACATAGCTGTCCTGGCCTGGACACCGCTGAGCTACAGGGCCTGGAACACCCAATACGTAGGTCCTCCGGGGGTTGCTAGGAGCCACCTCGGGCCTGGCCTGGTCCTTCCCTGGTGCCATCCATGGCCCAGATGACATCCTAAGTGACCCTGTGGGCCACCAGACCTCCAGGGTCCCCTGGGGGCAGCAAAGCCAACCCCGGCAGGGACCTTGGGCAAGGCCTCAGTGGCAGGAGGACCAGAGCAGTTTCCAGGTCCCAGGAGCAGCCCACCCAGGGATGTGGCCTCGAGCCACACTTCCCACGTGCTGTGGGGCTGGCCTGCAAATGCCCACTCCTGGTCTGAGTCAGGGAAGGGGTGTAGGGTGCATGTCACCAGGCTGCCACTGAGCGTGGTCAGAAGAGAGGGAGTGCAGCTCAGTCTCTGCTGCTGGCCCTTGTCCACTGGGCTGTGCTCTGAGCTGCGGGGGCCCCGCCACCCTGCTACCCAGTGGGCCCCCAAAACCTTACCTGTGCTGCTGCCCCTTCTCGGGAGCAGTTCCAAGTCCTCCTCAGAAAGGGGACTGGCCCCATCACCAGCGGTGGGTGAAGGAGGAATGGCGCCATACTTCTCAAGAATTTTCATGAATACTGTCCTATCACGTTCACACACTAGTGCCTCACGTTGACCTCAAAAGAGGTGCCTCAAGTCGGGTGGGTGGTGTCACCCCCTCTTACAGAAACGGGAGTGGGGCACGGGGCCCAACCTGCCCCACAGGCCAAGCCAAGGCAGCCCCCGAGGCCGTGCGGCCCCTCAGGGTGGTGGGAGGCACTCTGTAGAATGCCCCGAATCCCAGGCTTGTGTCTCAGAGCCCCAATCCCCAAGAGAGGCTCAGCCCCAAACCCGAACCTTCAGGGCCCCGTGTCCTAACTGCCAGCACCCACCGTGGACTTATTGAACCCTGCTGCTTCATTTCAGGAAGAGGCAGGGTGAGGCTGGCCCACGCCGCTTAGCCCCTACGGCCAAGGGTCAGCCTCACCTGCCCCTCCCCCCAAGGCTCACCTGTGACCTCCTGTCCTTACAGGCACGGTTCCCTTCACGGCAGGAGAAGTCCTACCCGGGCTGGGTGCAGGCCACGTGCGTCCTCCTGTGCTTCCTGCCCTCGCTGTGGGTCCCAGCTGTGGCACTGGTCCAGCTGCTCGCCAAGCGCAGACAGAAGCAGGACCCCTGGCAGGACAGGTGCCTGAAGCTGCAGGACAGAGGGGCCAGCTGAGGGCCGGGCGGGGGGGGGCAGGGCAGGGACGACCAGCCTGTGTGCCACTTGCTCACAGAGAGCGGGACCCCATTACACACTTGGTCCAGACCCTGACCTGGAGCTGCTGCTTCCCAACGCCACTGCACTCCGCAGACCCTGCCCCTGGCACAGCCCAGCTCCGTCAGCACGGGGCACGCTGTCCCTCCAGACGGGAGAGAGCCTGGGGTCCAGCCCCCGGGGCCCTGCCCTCTGCGGCACAGCACGGAGCTGTCTGGGGCCCGGATGCTGCGCCCAGCTAGTCCATCTGTGGGCAGAAGGGCAGGCGGGCCCAGAGGCCCAGGGGCCGGCAGGGCAGCCTCCGAGGAGGCTCACATCCACGCCCGCTGCAGCTGGGGGCTGGCGTCACCAGAGCTAAGGGACTCTGAAGGGTGATCTCCAAGGGAAAGTGGAGGCTGTCCTCTCGGAGAGCCGGAAGGGAAGCCCCTTTCTGTGCTGAGAGCACTTGGGCATGGGCAGGCTCTGCTGGGACCTGTACTGACCCTCTCAGGCAGCAGGAGCCCGGGTCTGTGTCGAGGCCCAGGCCTGGGCAACCCCGTGTGTGGGAATCCTCACCGCACCTGCGGCCTGCCCACTCCCTCCCCGGGACGGGTACCCCCTGCGTGAGCACAGGCAGGGGCTGGGGCTTGGCCAGCATCACCACGCGCTGGCACTCTCCTGACCTCACTGCTGAGAAACACCACTCTTTGTTTTTTAAAAATTTTCTCAGAGACTCAAACGTGGGTCAAGAAGGTACAAAAAGGCTAATTCTCAGATTCCTACCATCTCCAAAGGAGGGCTGTCACTCACTCCACACCAAGCTCTCCCGCAGCCTCAGTGGAGGGGTGCCTCCTCACCCAGCTCCACCTGCCCTCCTGCGCACCCCTCCCTCCCCACTCCTCCATCCGTCCATCCATCCATCTCCTCCCTCCCTCTCCCTCCCCCCCACCATCCAACCATTTCCTCCCTCTCTGCCTCCTCCCTCCCTCCCTCCATCCACCATCTCCTCCCTGCCCCCCTCCATCCTCTCTCCCTCCTCCGTGAACCAGGGGTCAGGTCTAGGGTGTGGGCCCCGACACACAGGCTTGCTTCTGACTTGCCACTGGAGCCCGCGTATGCCCTTCATGCTGCTGGGATCAGACCCTGTGAAGACCCAGCGCCCACTAATCCCCAGCGAGACAGACGCTGTCCAGGGTGCTGAAAAACCCCCAGAGGAGCCCGGTCCCGGCGTGCCTGGTGGGGCTGTCCTGGTCACAGGCAGCCCAGACCCCAGGAAACAGAAGCGCCTGCACTACTGTGTGCTAAGAGGAGCTGAGTATTAAAACGGAGTTAGCCCAAGAGCGCCCCCGAAGTGTGCCCCAAGCCCCATGGGCAGGGTGGGTTCTGCACTTCAGCCCCATGCTCCGACACCCTTGGCTCGTGGCCCCTTCCTCCACTGAAAAGCCAGCAAGGCCAGTGAGTCGTTCTCACCCGTGTCTCTCCGACACCCTCTCTTCACCCTGTGATGACCCTGGGTGCACCTGGATAATTCAGGATGACCTCCCCATCGCGAGGTCAACTGACTAGCTACCTAATCCCACCTGGACCTATAATTCCCCTTGGCCATGTCAAGTAGTACTCCCAGGTTCTGGGATCAGGACGTGGGTGCCTTTGGGGGGGTCATTATTCCACCTCTCACAGAGCCCTGGCAATTCTGAGCCCACCCAGGTTTGGCAAGCCCTTTAGTGTGAGCACCCGTGTGTCCAGGTGCAAGCACACGCCTGGGGGATGGCAGGTGGGGGAGGGGCAGGAACTGGGGCTGGGCGGCGGGGCGTAATCGCTCAGCACTTTGGGAGGTCCAGGGGGCACCATCTGTGCCTCCTCTTAAACCACTCATCTTGAGCTCCACCCGCTGCCTACACTTCCGCAGAACACATCAGTAAATGAGCTTTCTAACGTGCAGCTTAGATCAAGGAAAAACCGGAAAACTAGGTGTTTTCCTTTGCTTTAAAAATCTTATTTTCACGTTTCACCTGGAGGAGGTTTGGCCGTGCACATACTGGTTTTAAGGAGATGAACCAGAGTTTTCAGTGAGTTGAGCCTGACCAAGCACCCCGTCTTTTCAACGGTTTAACACTTCAGTAAGAATACGTGATCCTGAGTATAATGCCGACAGAATGCCTCTACCAGAGAAGCAAGACTCTGGAGCTGTTGGAGGACAGATGGCTGAGCGGCTGACCTCTAGGGTCTGGTCTGTGATGGAAATGCCAGGAACGGGCCCGTGGGCATGTGAGCAGGCGGGGGCCAGTGGCGGGTCAGCTCGGGCGCCTGGTGTGGGGTCCCGGCGGTGTCCCCGCGGTTCTGTCGGCCCCAGCAGGGCAGGTCAGTCCTCCCTCTGGTTATGACAGCGCGGACACCGCTGCAGCCGGGCTGGCATGTGGGTTGGGCGGGGCCCAGTTCTGCACTGCTCAGCTCGGGTGCCTTTATGGCCCGCTCCGTGGACTTGGGTCTGCCATAAACGTGTCAGCTCAGTCCCTGGGACATTGTGCACAGCAGCAGTAAACAAGGCAATATCCATAAACCCTGACAGGAGATGCACTTGCGCCCTGAAAATTTGGGCTGCATTAGCACCACCCCCATCCAAGGCACACTGGATGGCATCCCGCCACACGTCATGTGGCCCCATCAGAGACATCCCGGAAGGAAGCCTTCCCGCTATCACAGGGGACAGGGCAGACGGCCAGCTCCCTGACGGGGCCCTTTCTTCACAGGCTACACCCCCCTTGGGCTGCTCCCCTCCTGCTCTTTGTGCATCCTTCCAGGTCTTCCCATCTGCTCAAGGACGTCTGTCCAGCACGCTGCATGGCCCCCCCATGCACACCGCAGCCCCGGCTGGTGGTCTGGATGGGTATGCGAGTGTCCCCCGCACATGGGCTCATCCTCAACCATGACCAAGCCAGGGCAGAGCTCGGCCTGTCATCCTGACAAAGCCTGCAGCTGCATGCACAACACATTCTGTCCGGGGCACCTCAAAGGGGCTATTAGGTGAGGCTCTGGCCAGGGAGGCCAAGGGCCCTAAGCGGGCCTCTTGACCCTCCACGAACTTTGGCCACTTCCCTGGTGGCCGTCCCCCACAACCTTGTCCTCTACCCACCTCCAAGCTCCTAACCCTGACCTTGGAGCCACCACTGTCTGCTGCGTCCCTGGGGCCGCTGCTCAGGACAGCCCATCCTCCCTGCGGGGGGAGGGTTCTCAGCGTGGGGTCCCCCACCCCACCAGCAGCACCTGGAACTTCCTAGAAGCGCGAATCCCAGGCCCTTCCCCAGATTTGCTGAAGCAGAAGTCTGTTGGCGGGGGGGACACCTTTGCAGTTCAAGCCCCCAAGACAGCTTAGGCTGACATCTGCCATCTCATCTCCCAGGTCACCCGTGAGCCCCCTGCCTCTCCCAAAAAGTTGTCGGGGCCACCCTTCTGCTGCCCAATCAGGCTGACCCCCTCTTGCCACAACCTGTGGGGCCTCAGTCCCCGAGATCCTCAATCTAGCCCCCGCCAGAGCCGCGACCTGTGACCCTGAGTACCACACCCAAACCTGGCCCTTGCTGCGGCCTCTGCTGTCCCCCAGCCTGGGGGGCTCCCAGGTGCGAGAGCAGGATCCCCGCCGGCTGCCCCGCTCAAGCAGCTCCGCCTGCAGAGCCCATCCCCACACCTGCTCCAGGCCCAAGTGCTGCTGCTGAGGCGTCTGCTCGCCATGAGCACGGCGCCGGAGTTCAGCTAAACAGGAATGAAGCAACCCTACCGTGGTCAGGATTCAGCATGGGGGAGGGGCGGGGCCATCCCTGGGAGTCCCCAGGCGATGGAGGGGACAGATGGGTGCAGGTGGGCAGGCACATCCACCTGCCCAGATCCAGAACACAGAAGCAGGAGACCAGCAGCCCGGGGCGGGGGGGGGTGGGGGTGGGCAGGGCTGGACGTGGGGCAGCGAGCTACCACCTACCTCCCAAACCCCTGTATCATGCCCCCACTGCCCACTCCAAGGAACTCTCCAGAAGGAGATCACCTGGACACTGTGAAGCCAGAGAAATGTGCTTAGGAGGGAATCCAGTGTTCTGGGCCTCAGGCCCTTGCTGTCCACACCTTTCCAGGGTCCACAGTAGGGCCAGAGTTAGCTGTAGACAGGGTGGGTGCTGGGCAGGGCCTTCTGGCCCACTGCCCAGCTGCACCTGCCCTGGGGGGGGGGTGCCCTTTCCCAATTCCCCCTCCCGCCCTCACATCCCTGCCCCAGGAAGACCCCTGGGATCCCCCCCAGGCCAAGGACCCCGCACATCACGTGTGGACACAGGCGCGGGTGTAATTATGGAAAATGGTATGCATGCCTCACGCAGGATGCGTTTTAATACAAACATGGAAAATGGAAGCCTCTAAGAGCAAAGGCTTGGCATGTTCCTTCCATGGCTCCCCAGGAGTTACCGGGGGCAGCAGGTCCAGTGGGGGAGGCCACACAGAGGAGTGCCACCAGGATGACCCAGGGCCACTGTGTGCAGAGCAGGGACCAGCGGGGAAGAGTCAGAAGTGGGGGTGGCGGCAGGTGGGGTGGGCCAGACACTCAGGCTCCAGGAGGCCAGAGCGGGGTGTGGGGGGCACAGGGCGAGGTCCCAAGGATGGGCGGGGATGGGTCTAGAACAGCTGACTGGACCTCAGCTTCTGGGGAAAGCTCAATGGGACACAGACTTTGGACGCGGCGCGGGGACGGCCAGGGGCGGGCGGGGACAGTGCAGGCCTGGGCAGGTAGCGGGGAAAGAGCCACACCCACTACCGAGCACGCTCAGGGACGTGTGCAGACTGGGGCAGTCCCCAGCGGGGGTGACAAAGGTCCAGACAGACTGGACACGCCAGCCCGGTGCTCCTGCCTGCCCCCTCCTGGCGGCCAGTGGCTGAAGGACACAACCCCGATCACAAGAGGGTGCTGGGTGGGCTCTCCTCCCCGAGGACATGGGGGCCGACCTCTGCTGGGGGCGCCGGCCAGCAGCTCAAGTCTCAGGGTCTCAGGGGAGAAAGGGCTGAGACCTGAAGGTGAGCCAGCCCGTCCCACCGCGTGAAGGCACATGGACTGGGGCTCAGGGGCCCTGGAGGCCACTCTGGGCTGGGAGGGCCAGTCGTCAGTCCAAAATGGTCTTGAAGTCTGCGGTCAGGCCGGGGTCAGCCGCGGCCTCCAGGGCGGCCAGCGTCACCCTCGGGAGCTGCCGGCACAGGTGTGCTTTGGCTGTAAGAGGACGAGTGACATCAGAATGCCCGGGACGAAGCCAACCTTCACCACGGCCTCGGGACTCCGCTGAGGGCCAGGCAGGCGAGGTCTATGCGCTGAGCGCCTGCCCGCAGGCCAGGCTCCGGGTGCCTGGTGCGGCGGGCAGGAGGGACTTGCTGCTGGGGGTCCCTCTGCCCGTGTAGGGGCTGCCAGGGCAGAGGCCTGGGGACTTGGGTTGGGGGTGTAGAGGACACCCAGGCTAGCGGGGTGGAGGGAGCGGGGCCTTGGCCTCTCCCCACAGACAGGAGGTGAGGTGTGCAGAGGTAGAGTGACCGGGCGGGCGTGCCAGGCTCTGGGCTGAGAGAGCCCGCGACCCCAGGGCACCTGCACCCCATCCCTTGGAGGCTCCTGGACCCACCCACCGCCATTCAGACACGGGGGAGCCCAGACACTGCTCAGGCACGCACACGGCAGGACGGGGCCCTGCACCTGCACAAAGGGGTGCTCACACTTACCTGCCCGGAGAGCCCCCAGAAGACACCTGTAGGTGCCCCCGTGACGGGCCAGCTTGAGCAGGAAGGCGTGGAAGCACAGCCACCGTGCGGCCTCAGAAGGAAACGGGCCGGAGGCGCCCTCGGCCCCCAGGGACATCCCTGGGGGGACACAAGGACAGGCTAAGGCCCCGCCCAGAAAGACCACATGCTCCGATGTGCCCGATGCTGCTTGGGGTCCCTGCCCCGCCCCCCACGAGCCCAGGAGCAGGGGCCGAGGCCGGGGGGCAGACGGGCAATTTTGTTTCAAGGTCAGCCCCAACACAGGCTTGGGGATCCCTGACGGCTGGCGCTTTGTTCCCCTTCTCAGAAGCAACTCCCACAAAACGGAAGTAACCAGGATCCTAGGGACACAACATGGCCTGAGCTGCAGACCGGCCAGGTGCTTGCGGGATGGAGCTGTGGGGAGCGGGGACGGGGACACCCGGGGGGAAGGCCGGGCTGCGGACGGGCGTGGGGCACAGCCCCCTCCCCACTGCTGGCCTGCATTTGTGCACGAGGCCGAGGGCCCCGAGGGGAGGGGCGCCAACATGCCCAAGCCTGACAGGGGAGCTCCCCGAGCGCACGGCCGAGCTGTGTTGGAAGCGTGCAGGGGAGCATCCCGCGCATTCGCTGCACTACAGGGGACCCCTCAAAACCCCCCTGCCGTGCCCAGGTTCCCACCCACGCACACCTGTGTTCCTGGCTTTCAGGTGGGAGTAGCAGTGTGACGCGGTGTCCGAGATGACACGGAGGAAGAAGGAGGGGTTCTTCCTCACTGGCTGGTTGAACGGGAACTGGAGCACACACGCGTGGAACCTGGCGAAGGGATGCTTTGTGAGAGGAGAGTCCTCTGGCTGGGACGCGTGCACGCGCGTGTGTGTGCACGCATGTGTGTGTGTGCACGTGTCCCTGTGTGTGTGCATGTTCGCGTGTGCACGTGTCCCCATGTGTCTTTGCACACATGTGTCTGTGTGTGCACATGTCCCTGTGTGCATGTTCACGTGTGCATGTGTCCCCATGTGTGTGTGCACGCATGTGTCTGTGTGTGCACGTCTCTGTGTGCATGTTCGCGTGTGCACGTGTCCCCATGTGTCTCTGTGTGCACACGTGTCTGTGTGTGCACGTCCCTGTGTGCATGTTCGCGTGTGCACATGTCCCCATGTGTGTATGTGCATGCATGTGTCTCTGTGTGTGCATGTTCGCGTGTGCACGTGTCCCCATGTGTCTCTGTGTGCACACGTGTCTGTGTGTGCACGTCCCTGTGTGTGCATGTTCGCGTGTGCACGTGTCCCCATGTGTGTATGTGCATGCATGTATCTGTGTGTGCACATCCCTGTGTGTGTGCATGTTCACGTGTGCACGTGTCCCCATGTGTCTGTGTGCATGCATGTGAGTGCATGTGCACACGTGGCGCGTTCATTGTCCACACGCGTGTGCACACGTGTCCCTATGTGACCGCATGTGCACGGGACCGCACGACAAGCCCCTCCCCAGGTACCTCGTGCCCCTGGCCTCACCAACCACCCGCGCCCCTTCTGGAGTAATGTGCCCGTGTGTCACCCTGCCAGCAACCTGCCTTCACACGCACGATAACCCTACTGAGGCGGGAAATACTCTCCCACCTGTGGAGACCAGAGCCAGGTTTGGAAACAGCGCACGCACCACTCCAGGTCACACAGACTCGCCCAGGCCCTACACGGATGCCTGGCCCCTTGTCCGCCCCACGGCTCACGTGTCCATCTGTCCTGACTGTGGCTGCAAGTTAGCAGCTCCCCTGAGTGGCCAGGGGCAGGTCTCCCTTGTGAACCAGGGCAAAGCCCGGCTTTGTGTCCCCGAGGCCAGGGCAGCCACCGTGACCCCGCGGCCAACACGGCCCGAGGTGGAAGGGACCCCTCCCCCAAGAGCTGTAGGAAGGGACAAGCACCAGAGGGCCCCACGGCTGCCCACCACGCCCATCCTCAGCAGGGCGACCCGGAGCCATCCAGGGGCTGAGAACGTTCCAGAAGCACACGGGGCCTCAGATGTTCCCATTAGTGGGGAGGGAATGGCCGCTGGGCTGTTTGGGGGCCACATCCCACCACCCCTTTCTGGGGGACATCAGAGGGCCACGACCCTCACCTGTACCCGCCTGATCCTCTGCTCTCGGGGACCCAAGCCCTGTGGTGTCTGCCTTCCACCCCGACACGCGGGCTGCCCGCACCTGCCTCGTGTCCCCGGCCCCTGCGAGGTCCCGGGTCAGTGCTCAGGAGTGGGGACACCCCAGGCCACGCTGGCCACCCACCGCTGCCTGGTGACAAGACGGACACCCCCGTCCACGCGAGGTGGACGTACGCACACACACACGAAGCTGCAGCGTCCGCGGCTGAAAACTTGGCAAATACCTCATCCTCATAAGCTGGGACACAGGAGGGCAGGGCGCTCTCCCAGGCCGAGGGAGGGCTGGGGACACGGTGGGCCCGTGGCCTGTGGCCGTGTGGCCGGGGAACCCACCTGTAGGCCTGCAGCAGGAATATCTTGTAAACGTTTGTATAAACCGTGTGGACGCTGTTCACCTGGGTCACAAAGAAAGAGAAACGCTGCAAATACATCTGGAATTTAGACTTCTGTCTTACTTCATCACCAGGTCAAAGGGAGGCAGAAGGCAGCGGCCCTGGGTGGTGGCAGCAGGGGCTGCCGGTGGGAAGGACAGGCAGGGAGGGGCGAGGAGGTGGGCGTCAAGCAGCTCCAGGGCTGAGCCCCAGCGCCTCGGACCCCACCGTGGGGAGGCACCCGGCGCCCGGAACGAGGGGCTCAGGTGGGGGTGAGGGCATCGCACCCGTGCACATGCTTACACACGCATGCACACACGTGCACGCACACACACACCTGTATGCTTGGTGCACGCGTGCCGTAAACCACACAGGCCGCGCGGGTGCGAGTTGGCCGGCCGTGCGCTCACCTGCAGATCCAGAAACAAAGCGCAGCACTTCAGCCGCAAGACCGCAAACAGCTTGCGCCGCATGTTCCTCCCGGGCTTGGCACCCTGGCTGAAGGTGAGGCTCGAGCGGATGGAGGTCTGGGCGTAGCTGCGGGACAGAGCAGGAGGCCCTGAGCTGCGAGTCCTCCTGGCGGCAGCCAGCCTGCCTGCCCGCCCACGCTGTCAAATCTGCACCCTGATCACACCTCACAGGCGTGCGTCCGCCCACGCCCGGGCCACAGGTGGCGGGAGCAGAGAGCACGGGGCACTCAGACGGGGTGCGGCCCTCACGCACCACACACATCTGGGTCAGTCTGGGTCACGTACGCGTTCATTTGTGAGTGACAAACAGCACAGAGCACCAATAAAATCTACGGGATTCAACCAAATGCGCTGATCACACGGCCAACACACGCCTGACTGGGTGCCTTCCTGGGAGAGGGTCCGAGCTGGGTGGGGTCTCCTCAGGCTCGGCGGGGCAGCTCTGGCCACACGGGGCCTTGAGGCCACAGCCCGGAGGGCTTCTCGCAGGAGGAGGCCGCCCCACCCACAGCCTGACCCTGTGGACGAGGCTGACATGGTCTCAAGGTGGGAAACACGTAAGACACGGGAAGTGGGAGGAGAGTCGCCCGCTCAGCACCAGCAACACCAGTGGGCGCCCCAACCACGCCGCATCCCTGCACCTACGCACCCGAAATGCCCCCGTGACCCATGTAGTCTGTGGCTGGGGAGGTATTCCTCAGCACCAGCTTCAAACACGCTAACCTCGAAAGCAACTTTTCATCTCATTGAGTGTTTTTTGACAGCAATTTCAAGGGCAGAATACAGTTTCTTCCGGGGGAGGCGTGACATCCACCCGGCCACAGAGGTGGGTTTCGTTAGCTGCCCAAACAGTCAAGCAAAATCTCTGATGATGTCCGTGATTTTTGTTCCTTGAGGACAGATTTTTGGAAGTGCAGTTACTGGGAAAATGTATGAATGTTTCAAGAACTTTAATACAAATTTGCTGCTTTCCAGAGAAGTCGCTGCGTTTGCCTAGCCCTCAGAAACGTGCCCACGTGCCCGGGCCTGACGGGAGCGTGGGCGCCTGGGACGGGGGCTTCTCTGGCCGGTGGGCAGAGCCTGGCGGAATCCCCTCCACACGCTGCCCCCTCTCCTCCCTGGCGGCATCCACCGCAGCATCACTACAAGCCTCCGTGTCCAACCTCTGCAGAGCTCAGTGCACGGAAACGAGGCCCTGGAGCCAGGCCCGGGTTTGAATCCTGCGTCCCATGCAGCTGGGTGACCGGGGGCAGGTCCCTCGTCTGCGCCGAAAGGACACATCTGAGAAGTGGCAGCGGGCCCCACCTACCGGGCTTGGCGAGGCCACTCGTGCTTAGAGACACGGCTACCGTCTGCCCGCAGGCTTCAGGCTCCTAGGTGCTCAGAGCCGCCCGCTGCTTCCTTTCCGGTCTGCCAGTCCTGCTCACTCCTCCCCTGCGCCAGGTCAGAGGACTTTCATCCACCTGTTTTCTGAGTCCTCCTGCTCTGTCCCTGCTGTTTTGTTCCCGAGCACGCCCAGAACTCGCTCCTGGGTGCGCCGTGATGCAAAGCTTGAGGTGCGCTGGCTGCTCCTAGTTGGTTTTCTCAACCAGGCGTCCTCCCCTCACTCCCACCCACGCAGCACGGCAAACTCGCTCATGCTCGCGAGGGCGGCCCCGGCACTCTGGCCGTCTTGCCTGAGCTGGGGTTTGGGGAGGACTCGGAAGTCCGCAAGACAAGCCCGCCTCGCCACTGTCCTTTCCAGGACGGTTCTCCTGCCCCTCGTGTCTCCTCCCCCTCGTGCTCACTCCTCCCCCTGCACAGGACACCTTGCGGGGTTCCAGGTGCCTCTGCCTCCGCAGCTGAGCCCTAGGGCTGCACCCATGAACAGGCTCGTGCTGAGAGGTCCTGTGGAAGCATGGCTGCCCACGCGCTCTCGGGCATTGTCATCACCCGGCCAGAGTCACCTGGAATGGCGGTCCCTGTCCCCCAAACGGCCATAGCTTCTTGGGGAGCAGACGGTGGTGGGTGGGCCATTCATGACCAACAGGTGTGGTCGGGGCCGGACGGCAAGGGAGGGCTGGAAGCTGGGGAGTTAGAGTCGAGTCCCAAGGATGAGACCAACCAAAGATGGGGGCGGTGGGTGGCAGGGGCAGGAAAGGGGCCTGGGCTTCGCACGCGGAAGCACAGACGTGGATCCATATGGGGAGGTGGGGGCAGCAAAGTGGGCTGGGAGAGCGGAAAGCGCACCATGGAAACAAACTGGGAGCGTTCAAGCCAGGACAGTGGAGTCCCCGACTAGCGAAGGGAAGACCCACCCTCCAGCACGGCTGTGGAATCAGTATTTCGTGTTCATACAAGAGCAGGTTCCTGCATCCACGTCTGTCCTGAGCTGTGTCTGGGCCAAGCCCGAGGTTGGGCTGGGGGCTCTCAGGCTCAGGGGAAACTGGCCATGAGGGGCTGCACTGAGTCCCCAAGTCCACATGTTACAGCCCTAACCCACGTGACTGTGTGTGGGGACAGGGTCTGTAAGAAGCAATTAAGACTAAGGTCATAGTGGGCCCTGACCCAACAGCACTGATGTCCTTGGAGGAAGAGAGACGGCAGACATGCCTGAACGCAGAAGGACGTGAGGACACAGGGAGACCACGATGAACACCACGAGGAGAACCAACCCTACCCGCAGGTGGATCTCGGACTCACAGCCTCCACGAAGTGAGAACAGAAAGTCCGGAGAGCCGTTGGTCTGCGGTATTCTTCGCACAGCCCAAGCTCACCAGGACAGGGTCCCACGTACCGCATCCACGGCAGGCGCCGTGCACCACAGCCCTGCTCCCCAGGGAGGCCACAGTGTGCGATTCGGGGTTGCCCCCGTCCTAAGGAGCTTGTGTCCAGCAGGTCCCCAAACCTCGGACCTCAGATCTACACAGCGTCCCTGCAGAACACACCAGTGACCCCCCAAATCTCCGGCACAATTTCCTCTTACCAAAAAAGCCCAGAAAACTGCTCGCCTAGTGAGTGCGCTCAATCCCAAGGAGGATGTGTTGCCGCCCCCGTCTGGACTGGACGCTGGGCACCCCTGACCTGTGACCCACCCATCACACGCGGAGACGGGAACATCCACTCACGGGCGCACTCACCTGGAGTAGTCGCAGGACACCTCCAGGGTCCGGGTGTCCAGCAGCAAGCCACACCACGGGAACAGGGAGTGGGCCGGCAGCTGCAGGGGGGCCGCGCTGCCCGGGGCAATGTCCTCCACGGGGAAGTTCACTGCTGTCTTCTGCAAGTTGGCCGTGCAGCCGTACTCAGGAACCCCCCTGACCAGCGTCCTGAAGCAGAGAGACCAAGTCAGCCACCGGGAGGAGAGGGGGACGCCGCCGGGGGCTCATTCAGTGCCACGGCCACGGGCGCTGAGCCGGAGCCACGGGCACAGCGGCGGGTGTGGGTGCTGCCCAGGGGACTAGGCTGCCTCCCCAGAGGCCCCTTGGAAGTTGGGGCACGCGCTGCAGTGGGGGACGGCAGACGGGGCCGCGCTGCACACGCGGGAACAGAAATGAGGCCGCGAGCGAGGTCGTGAGGCTCCCCTCTCTTCCCGTAGGCCATGTGGGAGGGACGTCTGCCTGGACTTGCTAGAGGGTGGTGCTACGGGCCTGGGGGCCACATGGGGGTTGGTTATTTTGCCAGAATTAAATTGGGCACGTGGGGTCCTCAGCGCCATCCCTCTCAGGCCCCAGGAGTCTTCCTTTCAAGTGTGCTTTTCCAGGGAAGGAGAAAGTCATAAACCGAGGGGTGTTTGCTCTAGTTGCTGGCTGTCCTTGGACAAACCCGTCGCCCCGAGCCTGCCCGCGGGGGAGTCCCAGGGCTCAGAGGGACCGAGAGTCCTGTGGGTGTGCCCTAGGGCCACTGTCCACACAGCAGCCCGCATAGGACGCCCTTAAATGTAAATTCATCTCGCGAGGGGGGAAATGTTACCCCGCGGCGAGTCAGGTCAGCTGCTCATGGGCATCAGGAGTGCCGTGGAGACGCGCGCGTGGGGGCCTCACCTGAGAAAGGCCTGCGCTTGCGTCAGGTGAGGCGTGACCAGCAGGAAGTCGTCCACCAGACGCAGGAGCACCCTACAAGGGGACAGATGCGCCGGGTGCTGCAGCAAAAGGGCCCGAACGTCCAAGAACCTTAAATATCCTAGTTCACAAGGACAAGGATAAAGTAACTTTCTGCAAAGAATCTAGACAAAGGCTTACACGCCTCATGGGACGTGGCTGCAGCCAGGGACGCACGGGCGGGGGTGCAGCCGTGGGTCCGAAGCCCATGGAAACGCACTCAGGCCCTGGTCATGCTAGCTGCCGCTTCTACACCTACACTCAAGACCCGCTCACTACCTCCCACGTGACCTGACACAAAGCCACGAGTATGGCCCGTCCACACACCGAGGACCCGAGATGCAAGGTGGGGCACAAGCTAGTCCACACACACACCCCCCATGAGGGATCCATACCCGTCCTGCTGGATTCCAGGAAACAACCTGCTCTCCATGTCCCCATAGCACAGACTGCACAGCAGCGTGGACAGGATGGAGCCCTGAGGGATCCCCTGGCACTGGACGTATGACCTGGGGGGTAGGACACGGGTAGAAGCAGGCCCCGGCAGATCTCGCGTTACAGACACACGTGCGTGCAGACCACGCACGCGGACCACGCATGCATGGAGACATACCACACACAGACCATGCACATAGACTACACACGCATGGAGACCACGTATGCACACCACGCATGCATGGACCCATTTTTATAAAGGTCACGCAGACCACACACACACACGTAGACCACATGCACAGACCACGCATGCATGGAGACACACTGCACGCAGACCACACAGACATGCAGACCACACAAGCATGGAGACACACCGCACACAGACCACATACACAGACCACGCACAGACCATGCATGCATGGAGACACACCACACACAGACCACACATGCAGACCACAGACACACACACAGACCATGTACAGACCACACACACATGGAGACACACTGCACGCAGACCACAGACACACAGACCACATACACAGACCACGCACAGACCATGCATGCATGGAGACACACCACACGCAGACCACACATGCAGACCACAGACACACACACAGACCACATACACAGACACAGATACATGCTGATCATGCACACAGACCACAGACACAAACGCAGACCACATACACAGACCACACACAGACCATGCATGCATGGAGACACACCGCATGCAGACCACGCACATAGACCACACACGCATGGAGACCACGCATGCACACCACGCATGCATGGAGACACACTGCACGCAGACCACACACACAGACCACAGACCACATGCAGGTGCACCCACGTCACACACACGGGAGAGTCCGTGAACCGAGGTTTGTCTTGTGCTCCCGTGAAGCCCTGCCAGGTGTCAGTTTACACATGCGACTGTCCACATGGGCCTGACCCATTTTTATAAAGGTCACAGCAGGCAGAGAAGTGGGTGATGCCTCTCTGGGGGAGGCGTGGGGGTCACAGGTGTGGCCTTTTCCATGCAGGAAGTTCTCTTTTGACATGGGCGCCACTGAGAGGCATGGCGCCTTGGTGCAGACTCAGCCACTGTGCACTCATCAGGAGCGTTGTTCGGGATGCAGACATCATTTTATATTTGGAATAGAACTACATTTAATGAGTGCTGTAATTCTTTATAACACAATAATAACAATACATCCTTTAATTAAAAAACTTCTTGATTCCTAGAGCATAGGGAGTGATCCCAGGGAAGGCGCCCACATTCCAAGCTGACTTCTAACGACCTTGGCTGTGAGCCTGAACCCTCAGGACCACCGCTCTCATCAGACACACACTGGGGTCCTCATGCAGGGGCTCACCCAGAGAAGTCCGGTTTTGTGTGTATAAACAAAAAAATCATCTGTCGGCATTTAAATGCCAAAGGACTTCCTGAACCCTGGGAGCTGAGTGGCCGCAGGGCCTGCAGAGGGTCTGGAGGTGACGACAGGAAGGTGCCAAGGACCCCGACTCACTTGCCCCCGATCCTTATGACGTGGTTGTGCACCAGGCGCAGGAAGAGGTGGAAAAGGCCGCTGCTGGTTTCGTTCAGAGAGGAGCTCTGGAAGAGCAAACGGAGGTGTGGGCGGGCGGGGGAGCCACTCTGATGCCGTGCTGGGCGGTCCGCGGCTCTGGCCGGGCTTGAGCCTGTGGACGCCGGCCCAGACAGCAGTGCCAGTGTGTCCCGCAGCAGCTGGTGGCAAGCCGGCAGCTGGAGAACACGGGTCTGCACGTCTCAGAGCCTCAGTGGGTGGACCGGCTTGTCCCTAGATCTGGGTCTGCAAGAGGCCACAGAACCGTGGGGGACTGACCCATCACCGAGGGCCCTGCACTCAGAAACGGCCCCCACTTACATGCAAGAAAAATGGGTTTCCCACTAGATGGTCGTCCCAGCTGGGGATACAGGGCAAATCCAACTTGTCCTCCTAAAGGGAGGGGGCGTGTTTTCTTTGGGCCTCACTATCAAAACCGAGGGAGAGGACGTCTCTAGCAAATCACGAGGACGCAGCCGGATTGCAGCAGGGAATCTGGCGGCGTGGTTCGCGAAGAGGCTGCACCCGGGCCCCTCCAGCCAGACGGTGACCGCCGCCCGCGTGCTCGCCCCTCCCCGGCGGTGAGCCACGTGCCTGATCCCCACCTGCTCGATGACCACGGCGTCCCTCAGTGAGCTTGTCTCTTGCAGACGCTCCACAAACTGTCTCATGTACGGCGGGAGGTCTGCGAAGGTGGACACCTGCTGGCACAGAGAAGGGGGTGACAGGCGCGCAGCCCAGGCCCGGCGAGCAGAAGTCACGTCGCGGGAGACCTTGTCCGCATCTGGAACGAGCAGGTGCCGTCCGGGAATGGGAGGGTATGGCACTGGGAGCAGGTCAGGACGACAGCGCACAGGAACCGTCCACCTGGTCACTCCCCTGACAACGGATGACATCTGAGGAAAGCCACTGGGGGTCCCAGGCTTTGGGGGGGGCCCGCCTTCCCGAGACCCCTCCCTGAGGCCTGTCCATCCACCGTGGGAGATGGAGCCCGAGCAGAAGGCAGTGGGGGTCACGGCCACCCAAGCAGCCAGGATGGAGGGGCTGGTCTGGGGAGGAGGGGACAGCAGAGAAATGAGCCCAAACTGCAACCTCTTCCCTAGTCCCACCAACTCTGAGCATCAGGTGCTGCAGGGGGTTGCTGGGCGCTGCTGCAGAGGCCGTGAGGGGGGCTCTCAGGGGAACGTGGGGGGTGGGGGGGGGCAGTGGTCTAATACCAGCCCTGTCTGATCAAAGTGATCTACCGCTCCCACCGTCAGGGGAGAGATTCTCCCGTGGAGAAAGCCAGTATCAAACAAAACCTTTGCTTTAAAATTTTTCTTCAGAAGACTGGCATCTCATGGAAACGAACGGGGGGGTGGGAGGGTCACCACAAGTGAAACAACAGCAGACAAGGCTGCTACTGAGTTGCCAGGATTTAAAAATCAACAAAGAAAAAACAATAAACAACATAGTAAAACAAAGAAAAAGAAGGAAAAATGAACCAGAGGCTGGAGTCTGAGAAAATTCACATGGGATTCGAGAACTGAAGAGCAGGCTCGGTGAGCTGAAGAATCCAAGAAACGGCTTTAACAGCTGGTCAGACGAGAACGCGAGTGTGGCCGGAGTCAGTGTGCAGAACAGACGCAGAGAGAAACCAAGACCGTGAACAAGCTGCCACACTAGGTCCCAGAAATAAGCTCCGCGGACAGAGCCCGAGCGCAGGGGCTGTTCTCACGGAAACGCAGAACGGTGTCGCCACGGCAGGGGACAGACAGCGTCGCAGCTGGACGGACACCGTCAGGCCCGAACCCCTGCCTAACTGGCTCCATTAAAGTGAAAAACTTCTGTTCATCGATAGACCCCGTTTGTGACCAAAAAGGCACAGACAGGCCGAGAAGGGGTTTGCGGTGCGTCCCTCGGACCAAGGACTGGCACCAGACACGTGAAGATCCCTGAGAAATCCGTGACAAACGGCACGTGGCTCATCACAAGCGGGGAGCTGACCTCAAGGGGCACCTCACAAGTGGCCACTTTGTGCAGGGCGCTCAGCGTGCACGCGTCACAGGGACACTGGGCCCCGGAGCAGTGCCGCGCCTGGGACGCTGTGGGCGCGAGCTCGGCCGGGCCCTGCGGCGGAGCACACGTGGCAGCGTGGGCGGGCACTGTCCCCCAACACGAACGGCCCCCCCAGCAACACCCCCAACAGAAACGAGAGCTCTCGGCTCACGGATGGCCCGTCAGGCGAATGCCCGCCCAGCTGAAAGCAGAGCCCTGCTGGGCAGCGCTGCTGCCACAGAACTCCGACCACGACAAGGAGAGCTAAGAGCTGCTACCCGCCGCCTGGCTGCGTCTCAGACTTGCGGGGGAGCAGGGGAAACCAGACAGGAAGGGCACGTTCTGCCCGATGTCACGTTTGTGGAATTCGAGACAGGTACCTGGGTCCGCATGACCGACGTCAGAGCTGGGGACACCCCGGAGAGGGGCAGAGGGGTCTCGTGGGCACCTGTGATTTTCTACATCTCAACCCCGGTGGTGGCTGCCGTCTGTGTCCACACGGGCAAAACTGCATTTCGCTGCAGACTCAGGATTTGCAAGCCACACTCATCTGAGCCTCGCCCCAGAGGTGGTCACGTGGGCTCTCCTGAGAACTGGGTCGGCTCCTTCCCCTCGGCAGCCTTCCGCCTCCCCACAGCACGGTGCTGCTCTGGGGGCCTGGGCGCTCAGACAGCTGGTAGGGAACTGCCGCATGCTGACCAGGCCACTCGTCCTTTCCCAGCCCTGGCCTCCAGGGGCGGGGGTGACCCCAGACCCTCAGCTCTGCTGCGTGGGCAGGGGCAGCGAGTGAGGCCCAGCTGTCCTGGGCCCTCCCCTCTCCCTTGCGCTGGCCCATGGGGCACACTGAGCCCTCCGCACGACCACGGGCCAGGGGGCCTCTGCAAACGGACAGCGGGAGGCAGTGGCCCCAGGACGAGAGGACTCGAACAGACAGGAACGAGAGTGTGAGGCGCTTTCCGGGTCTGGGGGCAGACGGAGTGCAGCTCAGCACCCACGGACATGGGCAGAGGCACCCACGTCACGGACACGTCCACACCGCAGACACCCTCATCACGGAACACGCACCCCCGGGGCTCTTACGTGTCTCTTGAAGGACTTCCGGACGTGTCCCTGGGCGGTTCTCCGGACCATGGCATACTGACGCACGCAGTAGGTGTTTTCTTGAGGCCTGATCACGTTGGCAATCACCTCTACCAGCCTGTCCTGGGGGAGGGCATCATACGCCCCGGTCACATCCACCTACGTGGGAATGGATGTGCTGTTTACGGGCTGCCCCCAGGGTCCCCGGTACTGCCGGTCCTGACCTGCTGCTACCGAACTCAGGGGAACCAGACGCGGGAGGACCTGAGACACCCTGCACCCCCACTGTCCCCCTGTCCCCGCCGCACACACCTGACCCACGGCCCCCAGGCTCAGCACCCCGGGGCAGGCCTGCATCCCTCCCTACACCCGGAGACGTGATGTGGCTTCCCCAAGCGATGCCCCATTCGGGCAAACTCGAATTTTTGGGGCTGAAGGCCAGCACTCCCGCCCCCTGCCCCAGCCAGGCCCACGGTGCACGGCCAGCTGGTGGGGGGGCTGCTCCCGTAGGCCGGACGTGGCCAGCTGGCTCTCTTGGGTGTGGGGTGGGGACCGGAACCGGGCACCCACCTTGACGAAGTACAGCTGGGGTGCCGGGTCCCGGGCCCGCATGCGCAGCACGAAGGCGCGCCAGGCCCTGTGGATGTCATCCATGCCCAGCACAGAGGCCCCCAGGAGGCTGGGGCGCCGGGCCCGCTCATAGTTCAGCACGCTGAACAGCGTCTTCACTTGTGAGGTGAGGTGCTGGACCTGTAAAGCTGGCCCACGACCGGGGCCGCACCCTCAGACGACGCCCATCAAATGGGGGCCTGCGGCAGACCTCCCACCCTACCTCCCGGGCCCCCGGGAACAGCTCCCTGCCTCTGCGCCTCCCCTCGCCCACCCAGCATCCCCCAGACTCCGGAAGGGCCCGACGGCCGATCCTCCCGCACCCCCAGGCCCCAGGTCTCCCCAGGGGTCCGGTACAGGATGTACAGAAACTGCAGCTAGCCCCAGGTGTCTGCGTTCTCCAGCTACCGAGCCCCCACCACAGACGGGGCAGGACACGCAGGAGGAACTCCTCTTCACTTGCAGACCCCACCAGGCCCCCAGCCAACATCAACAGCCCTGCTTTCTTATTTGGGGGCATCACAACAGCAAAATCACCCCCAAACACGCTATGGAGCCACTAGAAAGGGGTCAGAGCTCTGGTGACAGAGATGCCGTGGGAGGGGACATGTTGGGAGGTGCTAACCACGGGGGTGAGATCCTGCGGGGGGCAGTGCTAAC
>NC_138375.1:755939-772971 GCF_054177405.1 Leptonychotes weddellii
CGCCTTCACCGCGGTGGGCGGTCCCCCACCCTGCAGAGGAGGGCTGTCGGGAGCAGCTGAGCCGGGCCCTGCCAGACCCAGGGTCTCGCTCCGTCCCCACAGACTCTCGGTACAGAGGGTTGACGTGGCCGCTCGCCGTGGCGGCTCTTCCCTGTTCCTACCCACACGGCCCCGTCCACGTTGAGTCGCAGAGTGCGTGTCAACAGCAGGCGTCAGGGACGACATCCCAACACGGCTTCCCGAGTGCAAACAAATTCACCCAGAGGTCAAAACAACTTAAGTCATAAACAAGTGAAATCCTAACCAACCACACACAACAGGGACGGAGCAGAGGATCCAGGCCGTGTCCCTGGTGGCGTGGACCACCCATGTGGGCAGCAGCGGCTGGCCCGCCAGGCCCTGGGATCGCCAGGACTGCCGGCTCGGAGTAGCTGGGGTGGGGGATGCCCCAGGGAACCTCGAGGTCTGTGCCCGGTCTTCCAGGCTCTCTGGGTCCAGAGAGTCCCTGGTCCCAGCTGCTACTGTCCCCCCAACCTGGGCTGAAAGCAGCCCCCACTTTATTTTCTGTGCCTCGTTCTCCTGGGCAGGTCTCTGTGAGCAGAATGGAACGGTGGCTGCTTGGCGCCCATGTTGTCCCCATCTGCCACACCCTGACAGGGTTACTATTGGGTTCCTATTCTTCGCAGTGCGGATACACAGCAGTGGGCATAATGGCCCTTGTTGGCGACTTTTCCCACATTAGCTCATTATCCCTGAGCAACCGGGAAGTAGGTGGACAAGCGTTCAGGGTGGGGGCTTCCTGAAAGAGCCGGGACACAAACCCAGGTTCTCCCAAGTGCAAGGCCGGTGTCCCCCGTGCGTGGCTTCTGGGCGGTCGGGCACCGTCCGGAGGAAGGGCAGCGAGCGGGGGTGGGGGCCTTAGGAAACGGCCCCTCGGGTCAGGAAGGTTGGCGGCTCCCGGGAGAACGGGTGTGCATCCCCCGCTCTGGCGGACGAGGCTGCCACATTTAATCCATCCTGACCCATTTCTGTCTCTCTGTGTACTTTCCCTCGCACCCTCAACCACCTGATCAAAACCAGTCAAAAGTGCTGACGGCTAAAATTCCTCTGAGTGCAGGTATGTGGTCCTTGTATCTTGGCAAACATGGCTCAGTTCCGGTTGGGTGTGCGCCCCTGGATTTCTGCACTCCTGGAAGTTATTTGATGAAACTTAAGAAAATGGTAAGGTAAATTGACCCCCTTGGAGGCTGAAAGGTGGAATTTACTTACGGAATTAAGTCCTTAATCTCTCCTTTTGTGAACAGCACGTGCCCCAGGCCATGTCCCGGCTCCCTGCCGTGAGCAAGGCCCCGTGACTGGGTGTGTCTCGGGGACGCTCAGGGCCCTGGCCGGCGGGTGCCAGTCAGCAGGAGCGGGGGCGGATGGGGGACGGGGAAGGAGGTGAGGACACAGAGCCAGGGCCTGTGACTTACAGGAGGCCCCAGCTCCGACCCCTTACAGATGCAGCGACGCGAGGCATAGAAATTAGAGCTGCTGGTCCGGATGTGCTTGACTCCTGTCTGTCGCGTGCTGGACGCTGCCAGACGCTGCCCCGTCACCTCCCACTTGGACGGCTGCGCCAGGCTTCCCGTCTGGGCAGGCACCTCCTCCCGGCGGCGTCCCTGTGAGCAGGGCCCATCCCGCTAATACCCGCTAAGACCTGCTCACGGCCCCTGGAGTAGAATCCAGACTCGGGCTTCATCAATGTACCTTATCTGGTCTCTCCCAGCCCCCGGGCCTGCACGGTGTGTGACATGGGGGCCCCTGAAGATCTACCGCGCCTCCTGTCCGCAGGGACCCTGACTCCTGCCGGCACCAACCCAGAAGCTCCAGGTCCTCCCCGAAGGAGGCATCAGCATTCCGGGGTCAGGACTCCTGCCGTTCACCAAATACGAACACACAACCAAACCACCTCCAAACACTCCACAAAGCATCATGACTGAGAGTAAGCGGGAGCAGTGGAAGCACAAAGCAGAGGAATCAGATACGCAAATTCTGCAGCTGCTGGGAAGGATCCAGAACGTAGTGCAAGTTGTGCTCTGCATCTGGGATGGATAGTGGGAGGGACGGCGTGAGTCTGGGAGGGATGGCGTGAGCCCGGGAGGGACAGCGTGGAGGGACGGCGTGAGTCCGGGAGGGACGGTGTGGGTCCGGGAGGGACAGGGTGGAGGGACGGCGTGAGCCCGGGAGGGACAGGGTGGAGGGACGGCGTGAGCCCGGGAGGGACGGCGTGAGCCCGGGAGGGACGGCATGAGCCCGGGAGGGACGGTGTGGAGGGACGGCATGAGCCCGGGAGGGACGGCGTGAGTCTGGGAGGGACGGCGTGAGCCCGGGAGGGACAGGATGGAGGGATGGCGTGAGCCCAGGAGGGACAGCGTGGAGGGACAGCTTGAGCCTGGGAGGGACAGTGTGAGCCCGGGAGGGACAGCGTGGAGGGATGGAGTGAGTCCGGAAGGGACGGTGTGAGCCGGGAAGGATAGCGTGAGCCCGGGAGGGACAGCGTGGAGGGACGGCGTGAGCCCGGGAGGGACGGATGAGCCCAGGACCAGCCAGCCTGCAGGGAGTCCCACGCCTCACTGAGTAATGACAGCGTAAATAAGGAGGATGAAGTACCAAAGGAGAGAAAGGTAGCCATGTGGAGAAACACTTAGGAAAGCAGCACCAGACTGCGGCCCAGGGAGCAGGGACTGAAGACCGACCGGAGGAGGTCGAGGGGTAGGGACAGACCACGACCCCACGAGGGGGGACAGAGGGAGTGTGGGAGAGGCACTGTGGGGGAGAGAGCGGCCGGCTTCCCTATCATTGGAGGACGACAGAGCATCCCAGCAGGAGGGACAGAGGGACCAGCCGCGCGGCCTGGCCACAGCCCAGCGAGGACTCCCTGACCGTCGGGGGCTGGGCCCCTGGGGAAACGCGTGTCCCTCAAGAATGAGGGGCACTGGGACACTTTTATCCGGACATGCCTTGAAGGATTTTGCCAGCAGCTGCATTTCTGCAGAGTGGACTTCAAGAGGGAAGGTCTGTGAGGGAGAGGGAAGGAGGGACCCGAGGGCGCGAGGCTGGCGCTGGAGGGCAGCCCGGGAGGGGGCTGGCGGCCCCGGGCTAAGGCAGGCCGGCCTCCCGCGACCAGACCGGAGGCCCTCCGTCCTCTGCATGTTTCCGGAAGACTGTGGCGTCACTGTTATTCCCTCCCGCAGTGTTAGGTGCAATCCACCCACCAAGCCATCTGGTCCTTCCTTTGTGGGAAGATTTAAACTACGGGTTCAATGTTTTCAAGAAATAGAGGGCTATCCGGGGTACCCGTGCTTTCTGCGTGAATGGCAGCTTGCACACCCGTCCAGATTGTTGACCATACTGGCACAAAGTTGCCCGGACTGCAGTTATTCTGTCCGCACATGCGGTGTCCTTGGTGGGTACTGTGGTGCGCAGTCCCCTTTCTCCTACCTGGCCCGGCTACGGGTTTCCTCCTCACTGGACCCATCTTCTCGAAGAACAAGGTTTGGGTTTGTTAATTCTCTGAATTACTTTTCTATTTCATTGGTATTTATCGTATTCTCTACTTTCTTTGGGTTTAATTTGCTCTCCTAGCTTCTTGGAGGTTGAGGACGCTGAGACCCCTCTTTCCTAGGTTTTAGCACCAGGACTGCCCGGCACACATGGCCTCAGCCAAACTTCCATCTCACTGTCACAGTGTCACGACCTGTGTCTTCGTTCAGTTCCACACTTTCTAATCTCCCTCCTGCGTTCTGGAGGCTCTCCCAGGGTCTTTCTGCTTCTGCCGCTCACTTGGCCGCATGGAGGCTGAAGACACAGTGTGTCCGCCTGGAACCACTCACATTCGTTTGGGCCTGTTTTGTGTCTCTCTTGGTAAGCGTGCTCTTTGCTGCTGAGAAGAGTAAGTGCTCTGCTGCTGAGTGGGGCATCTCATGGGTCTCCCGGGCGGACGGCATTCAGTCTTCCATGTCCTCATGGATCTGCCACTGCCATCGGCCCATCGGTCACTGAGAGACTGGGTCCACGTCTTCCTGCACGTCTAACAACTTTGGCTTCACGTATTTTGAAGCTCTGTTACTGAGCACATAAACGTTCAGGATTATTATATCCTTTTCATGGTTAGTTTACCTTTATTTGGATGAAAAGACTATTTCCTGGTAATACCCTTTCCCTAAGATCTACTTTCCTGATATTGATATTGTCCGTCCAGCTTTCTTTTTTTGAGTGTTCACATGGCGAGTCTTCTCTCAGGGTTTTCTTTTGAGCCCTCCGTGTCCTGCTGTCTCCAGGGGCTGCTTCTCTGCAGCATCCGGCTGGGCCTTGCTTTTGCGCTCAGCCTGTTGGTCTCTGCCTTTTAGCTGGGGCGTCTGCGCCATTTACGTTTAATGTGCTCATTGCTGGGACGGCTGTAATCCTGTATTGCTGCTGGCCTTCTGCCGCTCCCATCCGTCCTGTCCCTCTGCCCATGTTTTTCCACCTTCTTTTGCGTTGAATATTTCTTAATGTCGGTTTTATCTCCTTTACTGGCTCAAGAGCAATAGTGGTTTATTCTGGAGATTGCTGCAGGGTGTATACAGTGTGTGTTTGTCTCCGGCCTCCTGGGGGTGACACCAGTCCTCACCCCCAGCGTGAGAACCTACGGGAGCGGCCTTGCATGGCTTCCCTCCCCACACTTGTGCTGTTCTTGCAGACGTGGGTCAGGGACCCCGAAAAACATCGTCATTATTCCAGCTTTAAGTGGTCTGTTGTCTTTTAAGGTAATTTAATAAGAAAACAGGTCCCTATATTCACCCACATAGTTACTGTTTCTGGTGCTTCTCGTTCCCACGTGTGGGTCAGGTTTCCATCTGCTGCTGGAAGGACTCGTCTTAATGCTTCTTACAGAGCAGATCTGCTGTGATTCGTCAAGGTTAGTATGTCTGTAAAAATCCTTAATTTTAAAAGATATTTTGAAATATATTTTCCCTGTAAAGGATTCAGTTAGATTTTTTCTCTTTTTTCTTTTCAGTATTTTAAAGATACCTTTTAACTTGAATTGTTTCCTGGGAGAAGTCTCCTGTATCATTTTTTGTTGTTGTTCCTTTGGATGTCATGCATGTTTTTTCTCTGGCTACTTTACAGATTTTTCTCTTCGTTACAAATCAGCAATTTGATTCCCATACCTTTTAGTTTTCTTCCTGTTCCTTGTGCTTGGTTTTTGGCACGCTTCTTGAATCTGTGCTTTCATATCTATTTTAATCAAATCTCACAAGTCATCAGACATTTCTTCGAAGGCCTCCCCAGCCCCACCACCTCCCCCGACCCCACTAGCCCCGGGTCCCCTGTGGCTCTCAGATGTTTCCTTGTTTTCCTCACTCTGTTTCATTCACACAGCTACCGTCTTAAACTCATTAATCTCTTCTTGTGTAAGATAGAATCTTCCAGTGCTCCCACCCGTCTTTAACCTCCCCTGTAGCTGCTCAGACGTGGAGTCAGTCTGACAACTGCTTTCATATTCTTGTCCCCATTTCTAATGGGTTCAGCTCCAGTTGACCGATGTTTCTTGGTGTGGATTGCATTTTCTTGCTTCTCTGTAGATCTGTAATTTGGAGGCAGACGTTGTGAATTTTACCTTCTTGGGTGAAGGGTATCTTTTAGCTTCTTACTGGGAAACAGAAGTCTTTGGAAACAACTTAATCCTTTTGGATCTTGTCTTTAAGCTTTGTTGGTGGGACCAAAGCAGTGCTTAGTCTGTGATTTAGTTTTACCCCCAGCCGCTGAGCCGGCCCCCTGAACGGTGAGGCTTCCACTCTGGCTAATTACAACGGGTACGACTGCTCTTCGTGTCCAGGATCATTCCTTCAGTGCCTTTCCAGTGGCTCCCACTTGACCATGCATCATTTCCTGAAGCACACGCACTGATGAGTAACCGGCTGGATACTCAGGCACCTGGTGCTGGTCTCCAGCTTCTCCCCACATGGCTCCCACCTCCAGGGTGCCAGCCCTCAGGACTCTGGTCACTGCACTCCCCAGACGCCCAGCCCCATGTCGTCCCCAGCAGACCCAGGGCCTGGTGCACTCCTCTCTCCGTGTCTGATGCTCAGGGTCTTCACGATGGTCATTTCACATATTTAGTCCAGTTGTCATCATTTTGGACCGGAGAGTGAACCCTGCCCCTGCTGTTTCTCCTCGTCTGGAAGTAGAAGCTCCTAAAACACAACTTCAAAGTCTTGTTTGAAAAAAAAGAGAGACTGAAAGTTAATGAGCCAATTAACCATCTCCAAAAGTAGGAAAGAGGATATCAGAATAGATCCAACATGTGTAAAAAGAAATAAGGAATAAAAGACCTGAGCAGAAATCAGTGAAGGAGAAAACAAAATGTAAAGAAGGAGCAAAGCTAAACTTTTTCTGAAAAGACCAATAATGATAAAACTGACAAAAGCAGATTGATTAAGAAGAAAAGGAATTACAAAAAAGTATGTAAGGAATTGTTAGGGACTAAAAGCATCTCCCCCCAAAACTCAGGTGATGGCGTCCCGACCTCCAGGGCCTGCGAGTGTGACCTTGTTTGGAAACAGGGTCTCTGCAGAGGCTCGAGCCCAGTTGAGGTCTTTATGGTGGGTCCGGATCCAACACGACTGCATCCTTATCAAAAGGGGAGGCTTGGAGATGCACACTCAGGGGGAATGCGGCGTGAGGGTGACAGTGGCCATCTCAGCCGCGGGAGCAGCGGGCCCGGCAGCACCTTCACCTGGGGCCTCCCGCCCCTGGGACGGGGGACGGAACAATGCTGCTTCCTAGAAGGTGCCCTGCCAGCCCCCGCTTCCCCCAGCAGGCTCTGAGGGCTCGCCTGCTCACCGCCCCGGGACTCCGTCGGCCGCTCACCGCCCCGTCTGTGGTGCTTTGTTGCAGGGACACAACCGGTGGACGCGGCCCCAGAGGCTGTAAGAACAAAAGGAGATTATGAGCAACTGTGCCAAATGGACAAATTCTTTAAGCGAAACAACGAAACCTCAAGTAGTGTCCCCACGAGAGCTACAGAAATTCCAGCAGCAGCAGAAGCAAAACCCCAGCGAGGAAGCCACAGGCCGCACCAGGAACGTTCCCTAGAGCAGAAAACGGGGCGTGCGCTCCTCCCACCTTACGTGGCTGAGTCGCCTCAGCCAGCAAGCCCAGCACAAATGCTACTAGAAATGTAGGATTACGGGGGAGATAGAAAAAAATAGGCCCTTTATCCAAAAAGGATGTCAAAATGGTTAGAAAGAATACGAAAAGATACTCAGCACCATTAGTTGTCAGGCAAATCCAGGCTTCAGGAAGGTCCCCCTGCATGCCCACCAGACAGCAACACAAGCATGGGGCGGGCGTGACCCGGGAAGGCCCTGGGGGGCGCGGGTGTGACAAGGCCAGGGGGGCTGGGGGGGGCGCTGGAACGGGCATGGGGGCGTCAGCTCCCCTGATGCCAAGCATGCATGCACTCCACCCGGGTGTGGCCCCAGAGAACTGACCGCTGACGTCCCCTGCAGACACACACATGCACTCTGGGTGACTCTACTTCTCACACCAAGCTGGACGAAAGCCTGACGTCTGCCCAGTCACTGAAGTGTGGCTTCTTCACGCAGTGGATGCTGCCCAGGGGTACGAGTGAGGGCCACAAGCCGGGAGAGAATTCTGAGCCAAAGAAGCCAGGCCCCGAGGGTCCAGTGTGGGCTCCGGGTGGGGGAGGAACGGGCTGGGGGCCGATGTGCATGAAGGTCACCACGTGGTCTCTGCAGACGACCAGCCAGGAGGGATGCAGGCACCCGAGTCACTGGGAGCTGGCTGCCCCACGCTCACAGGGCTGTGTGAAAGCTCACCGGGGTGCTCCCCTCGCAGGGTTCGGGCTGTGTCTACACTGGCACAGAAGCCCCTCTGGACGGTAGGGCATAGAAAGGTGAATGGGCAGACTGGGGAGCCGGGAGGCACGGGTGGAACCCCAGGCCCCGGGACAGGCAGCTGTGACGGCAGGAAGGTCTCGAGACGGGGGCACGACCCTGGATCGCCCTGTGGCCAGACCTGACCCCCCAGGGGCCCTCCTGAGAGGCGCAGGAGGCCAGAGTGCAGAGTGAGGGCGGATGGGAGAGGCGGGAGAGGCGGTTGTGCAGGCAGGGGCCCCGGGCCAAGGATGCCGCCCCTCCGGAGGCCGGGAGAGGCCAGGGCTCTGGCCCGGAGCCTCTGAGGGACCTGCCCGCCCACACGGAAGCTGGAGACCAGAGGAGGACGAGATGCGTTTGTGTCGTAAGCCGCTCCGTGGTGCTGTCCTGGGACCTGCAGGGCCCCCGCCGCTCACCCTCCTGGGCCCACCCTGGGCGCCGCACATGCTGGACGCCCCGACGTCCTCACTCAGAGTGCAGCTGGCACCCGCAGCGCTGTGGCCCCCAGGCCGAGCTGAGCAGAGGTGCCCGCACCCTGCGAACGTCCTGTGGGTCCAGCGGGCGGGTAGTCCGCAGGGCAGCACCCTTCGGGGCTCTTGACGCATCCGCACGCTGGAACCGAAGGAGGGTCACCTGAACCAGTCTTTCCCCTTCAGCTCACCATGTGCGGCTCACACACCCGGGCCGGAAGCTGCGGGCTGAGAGGCACACACATGTGGTTTCCGCCGTGAATGGACCACAGTGACAGCGTGTGTGGCCTGTGTGAGTGGGGACAGGTGGGAGGAGCATGTGCTCCCTGAGCCTGGGCCTCCTGCAGAGAGCGATCGGCCCCACCTTCTACCCTGGGGGGAGCCCAGCACGGCCAATGTGGACACCATGGGGCCCGAGTCCGCAGTGAAAGTCGGAATTCAAAGCCAGCTCCACAGCAGATGCTGGGGACCAGCCCCAAACCTTGACGGTACCTGCATGTTTGCACACCGTGAGAGCAGTGTCGAGTGTAACCGCATGGAGCAAGTGCCTGCCCTTGCCTCCCGCCCGGTCCCGCCACTCCACTCATCTCGGCCCTGACCTGGGGCATTTCTGAAAAAACACCATCTGTCGGACCAGTGGTGGCCATGTGACAAATTCAATACCAGATATTTAGGAAGGCTTGTGATTTGAGAGCTTGGGAGGCGGCCTTTAAATTTGCTGCTTCAGTAAGCACACGAACGAACCCACATCATGCATGCATTTCCAAAAACAGGAAAAGTGAAGCCGCCAACACACCTTCCACGTCATACCAAGAAAACATTACAGCCAGAGAAATTTATTTTAAAATAGAAACATACGTACATTAAGCTTTTAAAATAGTCAAATTTTAAACAAAAAGGAAAAAAGCCATTTGATCCCAGTCTCTAAGGAATGGATTTAAAGAGCCGCTGGAGCGCTCACAGCGCGCACTGCCCACGGTCAAAGCCTGGTGTGTGGGTGGCTATCTGCCCGCTGGGGCTCTTCTCAACCACAGCACAAAGGGACTCGGGAGGTGACGGGAAACGTTCAGGTTTTGGCAATGCAGACGAGGTAACGTCCAGGGATCTCGACCAGAAGCAGCCCAAATACTCAGCCAACAACCCAGCTCTGCTGCGCAGCGGCCGACCCCACGTGGCCTGGGCGGCGACTCAGTCTGCGTGGGCCTTCCGCAGGGGCTTCTCCTCGTAGGACTCCCCGAACTCGTTCACCCTGCTCTTATCCACGGGATAAAGCCTGCAAGGACAGGAGCACCCTCGGGCTCTGCCATCTGGGAAGGGGCTCGGCTCCTGGCAGTGAGGACCCAGCGACCCCACGCTGCCGCGGGGCAGGGATTCGGGGATCCTCTCGTGCCCGCCTGTTGTTGTGTGTGTGTTTTTATGATCAGGACGGAGCTCTGTGCTCGAGGCAGAGCAGAGGCCCAGGGCAGCTGAGCAGAAGCAGAGGCGGGTGGGGGCACCGCCCCCAGGAGACCTGGCCCTGCCCTGCCAGGCCCACAGCCCTGGGGCGGGGACTCCCTCCGGCTCAGCCAGACCCTGCTGGTGAGGAATGGCGTCACACTGCGGGGAGATGCGGGCTGGCCGGCCCCACACAGCTGCACATAGACCAACTCATCTCAAATGGGAGAGAAGGATGGTCTCTCCCGCAGGCACACCACCTCTCTCCCCATGGGATGAGCAGCACAGGCGTCCGCCACACTCACCATCGCTGGTAAAGGTACACCAGGAACACCACGTCGTCCCTGAAGCACGCCAGCCGGTGGGAGGTGGGCATGGTGATGATGAAGGCAAAGACGTCATCGATGAAGGTATTGAAAGCCTGCCAGGCAGGACAGGGAAAGGTAGGAGCACGGGCCGTCGGGCTCTCCCGAAGACACCCGCCCTGCGCACGGGCCCCGCTCCCCCTCGTCGCTGGCAGATCGCCGCTCAGCAGACATGATGTGTGACCGCAGGTGTCCCAGCGACACCAGAAGGGCAGAGAACAAGCAAGTGCAGGAGCACGCTGGATGCCTGGGGAGCCCACCTTGCAGCGCACGCCCCGGGTCTCCACAGACTGCGAAGACCAGCAGGGGCTGCCCTGAAAATACGGGCCAAGGACGCGGCGGCGTCCCCGCTTCTCAGAAAACGGAACAGCACAGCACATGCCCATCTCCCCTGAAAACCGCACAGCGCTACTGAGGCCTGGTCCAGGCTGCTCAATAAGCACGGAGGCCCCACGGTCCCAAGCTCCACCCGTGTGGGGCGCGCCACGCGGGGACCACCCTCGTGGCAGCCGGACGGCATCTGTGGACACGGGCCCTGGGGGCAGGTGGCGGTCTGCGCTCTGATGCGTGTCACCAAGAGGAACGTGGCTTTTAATTCAAGAAAACGTCTTCAGCCGGTAGGACAGTTCACTGTCCTTAAGTCACCACCATGGCACATGCGGCTCAAAGGACACACCCCCCCGCCCCCACGAAGTGCCACCCGATAGGCGTGTGAGCCCTGAGGAGGCGCCAGGCCGGGCACTGACCTTGTAGGTAAAGGCCTTCCAGGGCAGGTGCGCCACTGACTTCATCTGGGGGACAGGAAAGATGCGGCAGATCAGCGGCCGGCCACACAGAAACCACGGGTGAGTGCGTGGACGGGCCGCGGTCTCACCTTGTAGTTCACAAAGAGCTGGGGCAGCATGAAGAGGAAGCCGAATGCATACACCCCTGGGGAGACAGAGAGCAGGCTGGGACAGCCGCGGTGTCTGAGCAGGAGAGCTGATGCCCCGTGGCCCAGCGTCCGTCCCCACCTACGGGCAGTCTGCTGGCTGCCCCCTCCCGCCACCCCCTGCAGCCTGCTTCAGGCCCTGCCCACGCACTGCGGCAGCCCCTGGGAATCACACCTGGTGGGAGCAGCGGGCGGGAGCCTGTCACGGGGCTCTGCGCAGAGAGCCCAGGCCGGTCAGGGCCAGCCTAGTGGCCAGACGACCCACCCACCCCTGCCAGAATGTGGACCCGGCCCGTGCACAGGGCTCACGGGCCTGGCGGTGCACTGCACTCGGGGGCCTGCTGCTTGGGTCTGCCCTCAGGAAGTGTAGTAGACAGTGTTGTTTCCTGCCGCCCTGAGCTGTTTTCGTGAGGAGAGAACACACAGCTCAGGACTCTGTGGCCGGGGCAGCCTGAGTGGGGTTCCCGCAGACAAACCAGGCATCTGGGGGCCCCCAAATGGAGCACGGGCTGCAGCAAAGGCCCCGCCCGCACAACCTCAAACCAGTGGGGCCCCGTGCTGGAGCCACGAGGAAGCTGTGGAAATGCTGTTGGTGGGACCGAAGCCCACGACTCACCGTTGACGAAACTGTTGATGAGCCAAGAATACCAGCTGGAAGGGAAAGACCAGCGTCAGCGCGCCAAGTCCCGCGTCCCCCGTCCCTCTGTGCCTGTTGCACTGGCTAGCAGCATGGTCGTGGAAACCACGTCACAAACACCTGGGCACTAGCAGGTGCCGGTCGGGGGACCTGCGCAGACAGTCCTCCCCCCAGGACGCAAGCACCAGGTGGCGGTGAGACCTGCCCTGGCAGGGTTCTCCATCAGAGCGGCCGGCAGCATGAAGACCGCACCGGGGTCCAGCTCTCAGGGGCCATGCTGCCTTAGCCAGCTTCCCCTTGTCCAGACACATCCACCCTCGTTCCAGACCCCAGGGCCGTGGACGCCCGTGGCCCTGTACCTGCTGCTCTGGGAGAAGGCCCGGGGGGGGGGGGGGCACCGCAGGATGGCCTCGGCGCCCTCACTGCAGGCTGTGTCCTTGGTCCTGAGGTGCCGCCAGGTGAGGCCCCCTCCCCATCCACGCTGCAGGGGCACGAGGCACAGCGGTGGCCCGGGACAGAGGCCGAGGGGCGTCCCCAGGCGGATGAGCAGTAGTGGGGCTGGGCAGCACCCTACCTCTTATACTTGATGTTCAGCAGGGAGTAGACGGCGCCCCCGATGCATAGAGGGTAGAGCAGGTAGGACAGGTACTTCATGGCCTGCCAGGGAACAGGCAGCCCCCGTGAGGAACCCATGTGCAATGGGGGAAGACAAGCAAAAAGGGCAAACGAGCCACGACTCCAGGGAAGCGGGCGTGCACGGTGCTGGGACGACGGGCGCCCAGAGGACGCACAGCACCAGGAGCGAGGCCGGACGGGATGCGGACGCTTTCAGCCCACCGGCCTACGGCAGACCAACGAAGGGCCCGCCGGGGACAACGGTGCAGAAACCAGCCCGGAGCCGCGCAGGCGGGGCGTCCGCAGGGCCTGTGGCCTGCCGCTGCGCTCCCTGGAGCTTTTCTGTGACGCCCATACTGCCTGGGCCCAAACAGGCACCAGCGAAGCAGAGTGTGGCACGGTCCCTGCGCAGGAGGCACGTCCCAGCCAGGTGACAGCTTCGGCTGTGCCTGCGACAGCGCCGCCGGCCTCAGGGCACGGCGCGCCCCCCACAGGGGTCACCAGTCTCGCGACAGAACGTGCCGCCCCAGCACCCACACAGACCACCCGGGACAGCGTGGCACAGGTCCCCTGCAAGGCCCGGGACGCGGAGAAGCCCGAGAGCCTCCTTCCCCAGGTCAGGAAGCTGAAGCGGCAGGTGCGTTGCCCTCGGGCGTCAGCGCGCCCCCAGCCACCCCCTGCTGCTTACCTGAGCGTCGTACTCCTCCGTCTTCCTCTCGGACTTGCTGTAGGTGCCGAACTGTCACAAAATCCAACAGAGCCGTCAGTTGTCTGACTCCGGCCCGAGCCGCAGAGGGACAGCCGGCTGCAGCTGCGTGAGGCGCACCCCAGGTCCGACCCCGGGGCTCCAGTCTCCAGTCAAATCACTCCCTGCCCCCTCAGAGCCACCCAGGGACCCAGACAGGTCCCCACGGGCCAGAGCGAGTGCCGCATGCGGCAGAAGCACACCCGCGAGCATGTCCCCTCGCCGGGTGCCCCTCCTAGCCTCTATGCGGTCAGCTCCTACAGCGACGGCGCTTCCCCTGCGCGCCCCGCGCGGCTCTCAGATCAGTGACGGTGGAGTCGCTGAGGAGCTATAGAACAGGACAAACTGCGTCCTGCTGCCTAGTTTCCCGTCCTCGACGGTTGAGAACCTGGAAAGCCGGGGTGCCGTGAGCCCCGAGGTTCTCCTGGAACGGGTCCATCACGGCAGCAAAAGCAGAGCGCCCAACTACAAACCTCAAACTGACACCAACCCCCAGCCCCCGTCGGGCCGTCAGCGCAGCCCGCGCTCCGTCCCCGATGGGAAGCCCATGTGGGTCCAGCACTGGCTGCTGCCGGCAATCTGATGGCGGCCCCACCAAGGGAACCGCAGAGCTGCGGCGGCCCCAGCCTCCACCCGCGTGCTCCCACCTCCTGGTCTGCTGGGGGCCTGCTCTGGGCCGGAGATCAGCCACGTGGCCGAAGGATCACTGGCCCGAGTGTGGCGTCTAACCAGAGCGCAGCTGGGAGACACATGGGAGATGCTCTAGGTGGATGGGGGCGCAGCGGGAGAAGGTGGGCTGCCGAGGGGGAGGGGCGCAGTCACAACACAGAAACCCCCACCTGGAACTCAGGTCTCAGGCCCCTCCAAAGAATGGTCATCTTCAAGGCTTTTTTCACTTTCCACAGCTGACGGCAAAAAAAAAGAAACAGACATTTAAGCTCTGGGACCAAGGAGTCCCCAGAACTCACCACTGGAAGGGGACGGGCCACAGCGTTTGCCCGCTCAGCCCCTCCAGCCCAGCCCGACCGCGCCTCACGGCCTGCGTGCCCGACCAGCGAGCCTGTCTGCCCACGTGGACACCGCCCCTCCTCTCTGCACCCAGGGAACCGGCACTCAGCCCGGCTGTCCTCCTCCAGGCCAAGCCCCCTTCCCAGCCCACCCCGCCTGCTTCCTGCTTTACCAGCACCTTCCTCCTGGTCAGCACTGGGAGGCCCCAAGCCTCTGCCCTGAGTCCTGCCATTTCCAGTCTCCGGGGGACCCAACCCTTCTCACCACCTCGCTGAGGTGGGACCAGCACGGCACAGCCACTTTTGAGCTGGGTTTCCACACGGTGACAGGTGGCTACGGGAGGGTCCCTGCCCACGCTCCCTGACGGGCAGACCAAGCGCCGTCTCCAACCTGACCACCGTGTGGGCCAGCACCCATGGGCAGGGGCACAGGACCACAGCCGTGGCTGAGGCTGGGACAGGGCAGCACCGGAGGCCAGAGGAGGACGTCCTGGCCCACCACCCCCTCTGCTGACCCTGTGTCCCAGCCCCACCGCCGTCCTCACGGCCTGGCCCCAAGCTGCCCACCCCAAAGGATCCCTCTCCTGAGCCCCACACAGCCAGGGCTGCCACAGGGCGCCACGCTCCTGGATGCCACGCCCCCCACGTGGCTCCCTGCAGCAGCGAGCACAGCCCAAGCCGGGCGGCTCTGCATTCAGCGGGTTAAATACATCCTGCAGGCGACTGTGACGGGCGGATGCTTTCTGTAGCCTCAGCGGCCCGCCCCGCCCCTCCCCGTGTCAGACTCGGCGGTGCTGAGTGCAGGGCCAAGGGCTGCCGCGCAACTCACCTCGATGGCGGCGCCGATGCCCGCAGGGACCAGCACCAGCAGGCTCGTCTGCTCGTCCAGCAGGAACAGGAAGACGACCACTGTGCTGAAGCAGCGCCAGAGCACTGGGGACGGGGTGGGGCGGCAGGGCGCTGTGCTGGGGGGCTGGCCCTGCCCCATTCACACCCCCGCCCGGTCCTCACAGCACCCCACGCACCCCAGCCCCACCTGTCGGCCCCTGCGCACGCGCCCTCATCCCCCCGACGCCTCACACACGCGTACAACCCCCACGTGCAGACATGAGGCCTCGTGTAATTCACCCCCTCCGTCCACTAACCCGGAGCGGGGCGGGCGGCTGTGCAGACGCCCTGCAGGTGGAACGCAAGGTCCCCTCGGGTACAGAAACACGCACACAGTGCACTCGCAAACACACTAACATGCCGAGAGCACCCCAAGACGGGTTCTGGGCAGGGATTAGGACTCGCTTCCTGGGACTCCCATCACCCTTTCCTATTTCTACACCAATTCCGCAATAAACCAGTCTCTCTCGACAGCTGTACTTTCTCCTTTTAAGACCCTACTTTATGAGACAGGGCAGCTCACTGACGCGGCCCTGCTGCTTCCTCAGTGCTTCCCACCGAAGGAGCAGAGCCATCTGCCAGGCGCCAGCGGGGGGTGGGACGCCGGCGGCCTCCGTGGGCACGGCCCTGGGGACCCACAGCATCTCCTGCCCGCCCTCCGCTCCCCAGGAAGGGCCAGAAGAGGGGGCAGGAGGACTCAGTGGGGGCCCTCGTCCACTCTGAGGACACCAGAGAACAGAAGAATCTGAGACACTGACGATGTGGGGGCCACCCTAGTGGCCTACACCACCCCTGGGCATGTCATTGCTGTGGGAGAAAAAGAACTGCCCCCTTTGACTGAGATGCACCAACATGCACCAAGATCCAGTGTCTGTCAACGCCAAGGCGGGCCCTGGCATGCAGCCTCCATCGCCTTCTGTCCTCTGAGGTCACAGGCCTACCCGACATTCTCTGGGATCTAGAGACAGCCCCGCCCCCACTTGTTAGCACACAAGATCCAAAGGTGCCCCTCCCATACGAGCAGGCTCCCCAGCCGGCAGCTGTCAGAGATGACCCTAGACTTCAAGTTCCAAAATGAACCTTAAACACCTATCAACCGTAGTGTATGCCCTGGGAATACCCAAAACTCCTGAGAGCATCTACCTGCTTTAGTGGACATTCCAATCATGCTCTTCTTCTTTTTCCAGAAACTGATGTCGTTTTTAAATGCCAAGAAATCAAACAAAAGCTGCAAAGAAAAGAGCACAGCAATTTGCACCTCGCGTGGTTCCTACAGCTGCTCCTCACCAAGTGACTGCAGGTGTGCACTGGACCCGGGTCCCAAGGACACAGCTAGACGTCGCCAGGCACCACAGAAGCCCACGGCCTCGTGTCCCATCCACCACGCCAGAACTGCAGGGCGTCTGACAGCAATCGTGGGCTGCATGCCCGCAGGGACATCCACATACTGCCCTCACCAGGTCCCGCCGGCTCTCAGCCGGAGCACAAGGGTGCACAGTGTCTGCCTCAGAAGCACACGGGCTCACTCGCAGATGCGGACCTTCTGATAAAAACCACTGTTCCATGGCTCAGTTCTACAAAGTTGCAGCTGGGCAGTCAGAATGGGCTGCAGTAGGGCTCCCACGCCTGCCCTGCAGCCTACCTTGTCTGCCCCTTCCCAGCCTGACCTCAAATCCAGCACCGCGGCTGCGTGGGGGTCAGCTTTCCTCCCCAGGTGTGAGAATCTTTGTGCAAAAACAAATTCTATGCAAGAACTGGTTTTCTAATATTAAAATCACCGTGCTAGAATTACACAGAGAAATACTTGTATTATAAAGTCCTCCATGAACCTCACAGATTTTGGATTTCTTTCCAAAACAGCCTCCCAGACCAGCAGATAAAACCCCAAGTCCTTCAGGGGGTCAGGGACCCAGGTCCAGACCCCCTTTCCTGAACTGGGAGAAAGGACAACTGGGGCAGGACAACCTCAAAGCCTCAGGTCCGCCAGGCTGTGCAGACCCCCGGCTGAGGACGGA